>NW_006399968.1:4288569-4359605 GCF_000299155.1 Elephantulus edwardii
CTTCTTCTTTGTTCCCAACTTTTGCATTCCAGTCACCCATTATTATCAATGCATCTTGATTGCATGTTCGATCAATCTCCGATTGTAAAAGCTGGTAAAAATCTTCTATCTCCTCTTCCTTGGCTCTGGTTGTTGGTGCATATATACAGATACCAAATTAATTTTTCAAGGAGATAGAGAAGAAAATTGTCAACTTTATTTGGAGCGGAAAGAGACCCTGAATAAGCAAAACATTTCCGAAAATAAAAATGAAGTGGGAAGCATAACACTCCATGACCTCAAAACCTACTACACACCTGTAGTAACCAGAACAGCATGGTACTGGCACAATGACAGACACATAGACCAGTGGAACAGAATTGAGGACCCAGGAATGGACCGATCTATCATCTATCTATCTATCTACCTATCTATCTATCTATCAATCATCTATCATCTATCTATGGTCAACTGCTGTTTAACAAAGAAATAAAACCTATCAGATGGGGAATGGCAATCTCTTCAACAAATGGTGCCGAAAAAACTGGACTGCTACCTGCAGAAAGCTGAAGCATGATCCATATCTCACACCATACACAAAAATCAACTCAAGGTGGATAAGAGACCTGAGAGTAAAGCCCCAAACCATAAAATTCATAAAAGGCAAACTGGGAAAAGTTTAAAAGTTTGACAAATATAGCGAGAAATTCAGTCTGGAGAGGATAAAATTGATAAATGGGATTTTCTAAAGATTAAAACCCTGTGATCTCAAAACTTTTTTTCCAGTAGGGTGAAAAGAAAACTTACTGAATGGAGAAAA
Organism: Elephantulus edwardii; assembly: GCF_000299155.1. Classification (NCBI taxonomy): domain Eukaryota; kingdom Metazoa; phylum Chordata; class Mammalia; order Macroscelidea; family Macroscelididae; genus Elephantulus; species Elephantulus edwardii. The sequence continues at coordinate 4,289,369 of NW_006399968.1, forward strand.
AACATTTGGCAATATTATCTCTCACAAGGGTCTTACAACAAAGGTTTACAGAACAATAGTGGACCTTCAGAAGGGAAAGACTGATAACACAATTAAAAAATGGGCAAAATACATGAAAAGACTTCACAGAAGATGACATTTGGATATTTAACAGACACATGAAGAAATGTTCAAAATTACTGGTAATAAGAGAAATGCAAATCAGAACCACAATGAGATATTTTCTCACTTCAGTAGCAATGGCAAAGTTTAGTAGAGCAGCAGCAAGCAGTATGTGTTGAAGAGGATGTGGGGAGGTGGGAACGCTCATACACTATTGATAGGATTGTAAAATGGTGCAACCATTCTGGAAGCTAGTTTGGAGCAAAAATATACAGAAAATAACAAAAGGAAGAATTACCAAAAAAACCTTTTCAGTAAGTTGGATGACAATAGTAGCATTTCCAAAGTACTGGAGTAGGGAAGGGGAAGAAAAGGGAAAAAAAGAACATAGAAATTCCATATGACATTCCACTGCTAGTAATATACCCCAAGAAAATTAGAACTGAGACACAAACAGATATTTATACACCAATGTTCACAGTTGCATTGTTCATCATTGCAAGAACATGGAAACAGCCCAAATGTCCAACCTCAACTGAATGGATTGAGAAATGGTGGTACAGTCACACAATGGAATTGCTATGCAGCACTCAGGAGCAATGATTTCAAAAAACACTACATAACTTGGGAGACACTGGAGAGTAATATGCTTAGTAAACTAACTCAGTTTCATAAAGATAAATACTGTATAAGAACCATTATTGTAAAAAATAGATAACTAGTGAAACATGTATAGGGATTCATGAGGGAAAGAGGTGGAAGCAGAGGAATGAGGATGCATAGGGACGAAATTGCAGGTTGCACAATCTGGTGGGTGGAGAGAGGCGGTAAAGGACCTAGGAAAGATCTGGTGGGGACTTGAAAAGATGGGGTAATGGTGGGCATAGTTCAATGGGGATTTATTTATAAAACAATGTATGGGAATAATTTTATGAGACATAATGTGAATGAAGGAATGTTAGAAAAAATGTATACAAATTATATATGCAAACGAATATAATTTTTTAAAAACCCATAATGTATAGGAATAATTGTATGAAACATAATGTTAGTGAAGGAAAATGAAGCACATACAAAAAAACCACTATGTACAGGAACTAAACACAATGTATATGTATTAGTATATGCCATACCAATTTTTTAAAAAATCAATGTAGCGAGAATCAAGGGAGGAGCTCTGAAGGCTTAACAGTGAAGCTGGTAATTGAGAGATCAGAAGTTATAAAAAAACTTTTAGAAAAGAAGTGGGAAGGGAGAGTCCATAACCTGTTAACACAACAAAATGAAAGTGAATAGGATTTTTAGTTGAGTGATCCACATGCATTTTTTTTCCTCAACCGTATCTTTGCATGTTTATTTCACTTTTCAAATTTTGTTTTAAATTTCTGTCCAGATAACATTTAAATGGGAGAGCACAATTACAAGTCACAAACCGTGGCATGAAAAACACACACACACATACACACACACCCCTCATCAGGAATTACACCAAATCCATTCCTTTTTATTCATTCAAAAGAGTATAATACTCGGGTGTCAAATATGAGCACTGTAAATTTGTTTTCCTTAGGAGGGGGGAAAACATTTCTGCTGGCAACACTTTTACAATTCCAGGAAGTGGTTTTGATACCTTAAGTTGCATGAATAGAAACCATAACAAACTTGGAGGGCATTCGTTTGAGAGGCAGGGGATGACCTGGTTGGGAAAATTCCTCTTGTGCTTAGTGAATTGCCTGTCAGCCCTGGCTGGCTGCTTCGTCTTCCAGGTGTTAAAAGACAAAATAGAATTTCCTGCCTGGGTGGGATGATTCTTGAAGAACAGAGTGTTTATAGTACATCCAACCCTTCCCTACCTGGAAGCAAGTCCTCGAACTTTTTCTGGAGCTTCTTTTGGTCACATGACCCTCTATCATGCTGATCTTTTGCTAGAGCACATGTGACATGAAGGTTTCATTCGCTGCTTCTCTAGGGTTCAGACGATAGCACAAAACATCAATCACTGACAAAGAGCAGATATTAAGAATGTGGGCATTTCAGTGCACACTAATAAGGGTACATCACCCAAAGAAATATATTTTTCATTCACTAGAGTTCTCTTGGGTATTCAGACCTAAGTCATACACATTAAATTCCTTGTCCAAAGACTGCAAGAAGTTGGTTAATTTAACAGTTTAGCAACTGTCACATGTCAATTAAATAAACCCAACTTTTTTTTTTCAAACAATTCAATGGTCCATGAAGCAATTAAATGCTATCATTCAGTTTACACTTTCGTACACACATACAAAGAGAACTGTGACAGAAAAAAAATATATATTAACTAATTTCTTGACTGTATTCTAAAAGAAAGTAAAATCTCAAATGTGAGGCATCACTGTTCAAGTATTAAAAAAATTAAAAAGTTGTCTGATTCTATTTGATTTTAGAATCACAAGAAACAATATTCTTGGTTTTACTGGAGATTCTGGAGTCAGTGACATTCATTCCTGGGCACAAAATACACTATAAAATTAATCTGTGATAGTCTGCAATGAAATCACTCATGTGCTCATTGATTTTAAATATGTGTGGTGACTTTGTATACCGTGGCAGTCAGAATCAATACTTTATAAAAGAAGTTAAGAGATTAATACCAGCAGACTCACTTTTCTGGTTTTGTATTAGTGAGAAACAGTTTTACAGTTTCCAAACAGCACACAGAAGAGGCAGATGTAAACAGAGTCCTTCCCAATCTTTGAAAGAATTAACTACTCCTGCAGCATATGCTGTTTGGCGATCCACATGCATTTTTTAAAGGGACAAATGATAATCCATTGAAAATATCCAATTTTCTGGCATGCTAGTAATTTTTCCAGTTTGATTTTTAAAACAAGCTCATATTTTATTGAATTTAGTTATTCTCTCTAGTGGTGACATCAATTTTATCAATAAAATCGTAAAGGAGGAGGGGAAAAACACTGTGGTGTATTCACACAATGCAATACTATGCTGCATTGAAAAACAAGGAACTCATGAAATATACAAAATGGGTGGCCCTGAAAGACATTCTGCTGAGTGAAATATCTCAGTCACAAAAAGACAAATATTGCATAGGGCCATTGTTTTAAAATGGGACTGACATCAGTGCTGGGGGGAGACTGAGAAAGATTGGCTAAATTATATATACTGCATTGAGACAGATGAGGGAGAAAACTGTTTAAAGAGATATGTGATTAGGTATTATTGTCATGACTGGAGTCCAGAATGAAGGCTGCATAGTAGAGTGGACTTGGGGGGAGAGATTGTATAACAATGAAAGAATTTGTCTTTTACTTTTCAAAAAGAAGAGTGAACTGGGAGGGAAGAAGTTGGGCCAAAAGAAAAGTGCAACAGTTAATGAATGGAAATCCAAAGTGTCTATAAACTTTCATTAAAATTAATAAAAAATGAAATAAAAAATTTTAAAAAATCCTTGTTTTCTATTAGATTCAGAATTCAAATTTATCACACCAGTTTCTTTTGTTGTTCATATAATCTCTATCATAGCTAAACTAATTTTTAATTCACCTGTTTTATTCCAATAGCCTGAAGCAGAAAACCAGAAAGCTCTTTCCTAAGACCCATAAAACACTATTTGAGGTTGCAGGTATGTCTAACAGTGCAATTTCAATGTTTCCTGTCTCAACTGTTCGCACATTGTTTCATACTGTCAGCAATCCCAAACTCAACATTTTAATTTGTCAGGAATGTGGTGATGAACTAACTGTTCAAGTTAAATTAATTGTTGAAAGAAAAACTCCTGATAAAAGAGCCAATACCCTCTTCAGCTGTTCCTTAAACTGTTAGTGCTGTTAGCTGCTGAGACCCTGATTAATGGCTATCCCTTCTGCGAGTACTTAAAGAGTGCTGTTTGCACTTACTTGCAGTGTGTTGTTCAGGAATGTAACTCTTAATGCCCTACCCGGGAAGCAAGTATTCTGTATTGAATTGCCAAAGCCTCTCAAACTATTTCACCCCTCTCAAAAGATGGTATGTTTATCACTCACCAGAGAATTGACCTCCCCTGGCTTATCAGTGAAATCATAGTCTAAGTCTAGATTTGGTGAGTAAAGGCAGTATCTGTTCTAACCTTTAATGATTTTTAAAAATAGTATAAGAATTGTTATATGTTTTGTTGGTTGTTATGTACCATCGAGTCAGAACAGACTCATAGCTGACCTTCAGTAGCTTCTCAGAGCCTGTGAATTACAAGAGAGGAGATTGTCTATCTTTCTGCTGCAGAGCAGCTTGCGGGTTTGAACTGCCTACTTTTGAGTTGTCAGCACAAGTCAATGCCACTAAGCCACCAGAGCATCTTGTAATGATGTAAGAGCTTGCAAATCATACTGTTGTTTCTGCTGTTGTTATGTGCCATAGATTTGTCTTTGACTCAGAGTGACCTTATGTACAACAACTCTGAACCTTGCCCTATCTTGAGCCAATCTCACTGTCTCTAACACACCTACCCTTATTACCTCAGTCACTGAGTCAATCCATCTCATTCAGGGTCTTCCTCTCCTTTGCGGTCCCTTCATACTTAAAATCATGATGTCCTTATCCAAGGACTGGCCCCTCCTGGTCACATGCCCAACGTATGTCAAATGGCTCTTCCAATAACTGAGGAGCTTGAAAATCTATTAGCTTTATTGTTTAGGGAGGAGCAAGTCTACTTCTCAAGGAGAAAATAATGGGGTGATGCAGAGATAGTTGTGAAAGGTAAAAGGACTCCTGCTGCAAGTGTTTTGAATTTTGGTTTTACTTCTAAGTGACTACAGCACCATCCCAAATAACTCTCAGTTAGATCATCACCTGGAAGCTCTGGTGACCTAGTGGCAAGAAGCTGCATTGCAGTATCAAAGACACAGAGTTCAAGCCCTCTCTGTGGGAGAAGGATGGGCAAATCATGTGATTAACTCTGTGGTACACAAGGAGGTTGTCACTCAGGGAGCATTCTCTGTTTAGTGTCTTTGGTATGGATTTTAGATATTTCACATGTTATTCAATAATAACTATGGTGTATTGAAACATGCTAAACATTTGTCAATGCACAAAAAGTGTAACTTCTCAGTTATATGTTTTTATCCCGAGTAACTGACTTTCTGAGCTTCCACACTTCTGAATTTGGCTGTGACTGCAAAAAAAAAACAAAACGCTTTTCAGCACTGAAGAATTAAGTAAATATTTAGAAAAATCCCAGGGTTAGTATTCTTTCTCAAACTGGTTTGTACTTAGATTATTTTACTTGAAAATTTCAATGGTATGTTAAAACTGCAGTCATTGTCAAATTTTTCACATCTTAAAGGAAAAGCATTCTTGAGATGCTTCTTTGACCTATTTTGCCTTACAGGTAAGAAGATTGAAAAATCAGAAGTTAGAACCAATGAGAGTTCTTTGAAGAACACTAACAAAGGCATTGTAGTTTCCACCATAAATTTTAACAGTAATATGACAACTGCCAAAACCAAGGCTATGATTCTTAAGCAGCTGGTAAGACGAAATGAGGACACTCTTGGAGCACCAAAAAACAGCAAGGTAAACACATTAAACTCTACTCCCTATGCTATCTGTAGAGTCCAAGAAATATGTTCATTTATTTTAATTAACACTACTGAATAGAAGAAAATAAAGTGTTCTATTCTCCTAAATATTCTTGGGAGATATACTTTATAACTGGAAGCTTTGGTTTTCAAATCAATATAATTTTTTTCCTTCTTTTTCTCCCACGATGTTTACTAGGGAAGTCAAAAGGCTATAATTCAGGTTGGCAGTGGATACAATAGCTCAAACAGAGCAGTTTGTGAAATGTGCTCACAGGTACCTCAGCCTTTAGCCTTGCGGCTTTAGGTCAATGTTACAAGGCTTTTGTTGTTATTGTTGTTGTTGTGTGCCATAGAGTCAGAACTGACCCATGACTGACCCTCTAGCAGGTTTTCAGAGGCAGTAAGTCACACTGGAGGAGGCTGTCCATCTTTCTCCCATGGAGCAGCTGGTGTACTCAAACTGGGAAAACAGCACAGCTTCTTGCCACTAAGTCATCAGAGCTCCCCTAGAAGGCTCCTAGCCCTGCCAGTTATGGTGTCCCTTCTCTCCCTCAGCTCTCCAACAAGAGTAGGTTAAGTCTCTTAGCTCTGGTTCCATGAGGTAGCCGTCCCAAAGTCAGTTCTATCTAACATCAAGTTCTCTGCTCTGGCTGTTGCAGCTGCTGCAGCTGCTGCTTCTGTGGGCCCTGGTGTGAATGGTGCAGGATCTTTTTGGCCCTGATGGATGCACATTCTACATTCTCTGCTTCTTCTTTGCTGGTGGTGAGATTCTTACTTTCTGCTACTAAATCCATTCAATTTAATGACTAGACTATCGAAACTGCTTGTGAAAAGACCACCCCATTCATATGTCCTCACCCTTCCATGTTAAAAAGCTAAATTCAGTGGCTAGGAAAGTCTTTGAACAATGAAAACTTGACTTGTCTACTGTTGTACTTAGTTATTATCCTACTTGACGCTAAATAAAATCTAAAATGAGACTGAGAAATTAGTTGGATGCCAGTTATTATGTTGCCATATATTCTACAGCATTTTCTTCCCGTGACATGACTTGAAACTAAGGAAACAGGTGATACTAGTGACATCGGCACCTGCAGGGAAAGACATTAAGAACTTGGTATGTCTCAGATAATGTCTATTTTCATTGAAAAGGGGGTTGGGCATTCCCTATTCTTATCCTTTCCCTCCCTCATACAAGATTCATTGTCCCTCTGTTGACATAAACTGTCAAAATAGAAATTGCCATTAAATGATGACAGTCTAGTACCATAAAATAAGCTCAAGGTAAGGAGATTGACAAAATTCACTAATGAGAACATTATTAGTTCCTTCACAACACTCAAATTTAATCCCTACAGCTATCTAGTTATTTCAAGGGCTTTATCTTTTAAAAAAATATTTTGCTTTTGTTGACACATACCAATTTAAATTTCTGCATGTATATTCAAGTTGTGAATCCATTTTCACCTGCTTTTCTGAGTTGTTCCTCTCCCATTACCATGAACTGATCACATGCTAATATTACCTAATTTTTTTTTTTTTAGTTCTTATTCTCAAGTTGATCCTACAGAGAATAGTGCTCAAAGTCAACTTTTCTTTTTTACTAGTCATGCCAAAATCTTTGGCTTTCAGAAGGCTTACAGGAATATTTTATTTTAAAGTTTAAAAATTACCAGAGGAATGGTTTTAAATGTTCATTTAGCCTGCACAGCTCCAGAAAGTCTACAGTATATAAAAAATTTTAAATACTGTTCTACATTTCTCTCCTTTTAATCAGGATACTTTCATTGACTCTTTGATCAAAATGTTCAGTAATAATATCCAGGCACCATTCAGTTCTTCTATGCTTATCACAGACAAGGTGCACATACCATTTCGTCCTCCCGTTCCTGACTCTCCTTCTTCCCCTGTTGCTCTGAGTGGATGGAGACTAGTTTTTGTACCTTGGTAAATAGCAACAAGTGAAACAGAGATTACAATCAGTGAATTTAGGTGCATAATATTTGCAAAGGTGGTCACAAAGGCTTAAAAATTATAAATGTGTTTGAATTTTATGATGTTTATGACAACAGCATTTGCAACAGAATTGTAAAAATCTAGATTCAAGTAATAATTGTATTCTTAAATCAGAATACATAACTAGAACAGTCTTATAGTTGTTGTTGTTGTTGTTGTTGTTGTTGTTGTTATGTGTCATCAAGACAGAACTGACCCATGGCTGACTCTCTAGCAAGTTTTCATAGGCTGTAAATTGCATGAGAGAAGACTACCCGTCTTTCATCCACAATGGCTTCAAACTGACCCCTTTTAAGTTGGCAACGCAACTCCTCACTCACTAGGTCACCAGCGCACACAAGAAATAAATCTTAAATGAATACTTACCCTCTGTAATAACCACATTTGTTGTTATGTGTCTTCAAGTCACCTGAGACTAAAAGCAGCCCTGTGTGCAATAGCTGTGAACCCTACCCTGTCCTGAGCCAATCTCACTAACTCCAACACACCTAAACCCATTACCCCAGTAACTGAGTCAATCCATCTCATCTGGAGTCTTCCTCTCCTGTACTCTACCCTTCAAAGCATAAGGTACTTCTCCACGGACTGGTCCTTCCTGGTCATGTGCCCAAGGTATGTGAGACAGAGCTTCAAAATCCTTGCCTCCAAGGAGCAGCTGGGTTTCACCCTATCCAATAGAGACATGTTTGTTCTCTTGCTGGTCCATGATATGTTCAAGACTCCTCCAGCACCACAATTCAAAGGCAAATGAAAGCTGTTAACAATCTCAATCTCTTCACCATATATCATGATGCTGCCAACTGGCCCAGTGGTAAGAATATTTGTTTTCTTGATGTTGAGCTTCAATTCATATTGAAGACTATAATCTTTGACCTTCTGCAGCAAATACTTCGGGTCCTCCTCAGTTTTGGCAAGGAAGGTTGTGTCATCTGCATGACACAGGTTGTTGATGAGTCTTCCTCAAATCCTGATGCCACATTTCTCCTTATTAACTCCAGCCTTCCAAATTACCTATTCCACATTTAGACTGAAAAGGTATGAAGACAAGCCACATCCCTGATGCTCTTCTTTCCTGATTTTAAACCATTAAGTGTTTCTTTGCTCTATTCTGAGGACTTTTTCTGGTCTGGGACTAGGTTTCACATGAGCACAATCCCCAGTTTTCTGGGATCCCCATTTTCTCAACATTAACCACAATTTGTTGTGATTCACAAAGTCAAGTGTCTTTGTATAGTCAATGAAACAGATAGACATTCTTTTGGTATTCTTTGCTTTTGCTCAAGATTCATTTAACTTTGGCAATAATGTCTCTGATGCCATGGCCTCTTCTGACCCCAGCTTGTATTTCTGATAGCTACCTGTTGATGTACTGTTCCAGTCGTTTTATCCAGGATCAAATGCATTTATAAATACTACCATATGTAATTATGATCTCTCTGATGGTGTACTGTATAAGGTTCAAATCCACCAGAAGCTGCTCCATGGGAAGAGGAAGGGAAACCTCCTTCCAGTAATTGGGAGCCTGGGAAACTCAGTGGAGGAGGGTCTGCTGTGAGTTGGTTACCCAACAATGGGTAGATGATTAGACATAATTACTAGAGCTTCAGAAGGGGGTAGTGTTCCTGCTATTTTAAAAACTTGTTATTGTCTAAAATGATACTTTAAAATTGGATTTGGTCCACTGTTTTTTAACAGAAAAATAGGTATGTTAACTGATATGATTTTATTTTACATTATGGCCAAATTACTATTGTTAATTTTTAAAAAGTGATACTAATAAGTAAGTTTTAACATATTTTGTCTTTTGTAAGACTGTGATATTCATTGATGATCTGAATATGCCAGTATCAGAAATCTATGGAGCACAACCACCACTGGAATTGATCAGACAGTTATTAGATATGGGAGGATTTTATGATACTAAAAAGAATACATGGAAGGTATAGTATACAAAAATATTTTGTTCATTTAAACATTATTGCTTAACAATTAATCAAAAATGTACATCGAGTGAATTGAGAAATTTAACCGTATGTACATTCCAAATAAAATTGAAATCCTAAATTAGAAATATTATATATGTTTATAGTTTAGCACAGGCTCAGAGATGACCATGGAGGATAGAAGGAGAATTGATGCCTTTGAGCTGTGGTGCTAGAGAAGAGTATTGAGAATACCGTGGACTGCTAGGAAAACAAACAGATTTGTCCTAGAGAGGGTTAAACCGGGTGGCTCCTTGGAGGCAAGGATTCTGAGGCTCCGTCTAACTTACTTTGGACATGTTGTGAGGAGAGACCGGTCCTTAGAGAGGGACATCATGCTTGGGAGGGCGGAGGGACGGCGCAGGAGAGGAAGGCCCTCTGTGAGGTGGATTGATTCAGTGACTGGGATAATTGGGATGGGAGTGTCAGAGACAGTGCGATTGGCACAGGACAGAGCGGAGTTTAGGGCTGTTGTACATAGGGTCGCTATGAGTCGCAGGCGACTCGACGGCACATAACAACAACAACAACAACATTATCATTAAGTCTCAACTCACACACAACTGACCCTCTGGCAAGTTTTCAAGACTGTAAATTGCATGGAAAGAGATTATGCAATTTTTCGTGTGGAGCAGTTGATGGGTTTGAACTGCCTTCCTTTGGGTTGGCAGAACAGCTCCTTACTACCTAGGCTACCAGAGTATCTATTTTTAGTAGATTTAAATCTTAGCAAAAATTTCAAATATAGCCTAGAATTTAGTTTAGTGCAAATGTACACTATTCATAACTGTAAAATTTTTCAGTGTTTTTACAATATATATAAGAAAGAGATGTGAAAATGTGGTTTAGCAGTATAACAGCCTACTTTACATCAGTGTCTTAGAGCAAGAGCACTTTTTATATTTGGTAAAAACTGGCACTTACCTGAATATTGAGCTTTGACATAAGTTCAGATGCTAGCTGGGGGCGGCGGGGAGGGGGGGAGGAAGGGAACACACACACACACACACACACACACACCAAGTCAAAAAACAAACAAAAAACCCTACCCAAACTCTTCATTTGTGTCCTTGAGCTTCATATATCCCCTAGGAAAGTTCTTTTATCATTCACACACAGTCCTACCATTGGAAAAGGTACTGTTTTTGTTAGATGCTACAACTACGAACAACAGACCAGAACCTTGTCCTGTCCTGCACCAACTTCACATTCTCCGCCAGGATGAAGCCTATTGTTACTGTCATTGTGTCAATCCAATTTGTTGAGGTTCTTCCTCTCTTTCATTGACCTTTCTCATCATGATGTCATTTTCTAAGGACTAGCCCTTCCTGAAAACATGATCAAAATACATGAGACCAAGTTTCACCACCTTGCCTTGAAGAAGCACCCTGTTTGTACTTCCTCTAAGACAGATTAGCTTGTCCTTTTGGAAGTCCATGTTGCCTGCCAACAAGTCAAAATCAACTCACAGCTGACCCTCCTGCAGGAGCTTTGTTACCCACCTAAAGGCACATGGCTACTGACTGCTCTTCAGGAGACGGATGGGAAATCTCCTTCCATGAAATTCACTGTCTCTGAAAACCCACTGGAGGGTCAGCTATGGGTCAATTCTGACTCGATGGTATACAACAGCAAACTGTACAGAAGGAGAATGCCATCATTCTTCCATGGAGCAGCTGGCCCCTCACAACTGCCTGCTTTTGAGATATTCAACACTCTTTGCCAACATTATAGTTCAAAAGCATGAATTCTTGTTCTATTTTCATTTCATTGTCCAACTTTCAGATGCACAAGGAGCACTTGAAATATCCTTAAATGAGGTACACATTACCTTTAAACTATTGTCCTTGGTCTTTAGCACTTTGAAGAAGTCCTTAACAGCAGCTTTCCCCAATGCAACACATCTTCTGATTTCTTGGCTACTGCACCTATGGATGTTAATTTTGAAATCAAGTAAAATGAAGTAGTTGAAAATGTCAATAATTCTCCATCTATGTTGCCTGTTGGTCCAACCGTACAAATTTTTGTTTTCTTTATATTGAGATCCAATCCATATTGATCACTGTAATCTTTGCCCTTCTTCAGTAAGTATTTAAAGTCTTCTTCATTTTCCACAAAGTTGCATCATTTAACACAAGCTATTGATAAGCTTTTGTCCAATTTTGATACTACATTCTTCTTCATATAGTCCAGCTGTACTGGAAGAGATTCATATTTGTTCTCATATTTTAAAAGGTGCTCCAACAGGATGTGAAAATTATGGAACAATATTGTTAACATCACATCTGGAACAGTACACTGACAGGAAAGTGTCAGTAATTCAAGCTGGATTCAGAAAAGGCTGTGGAAATAAGGTTATCACTGCTAATATCAGATGGATCTTACCTGAAAGCAGATTACCAGAACTATTTACTTGTATTTCATTGACTATGCAAATAAAAGCACTTGACTGTAGAACATAATAAATTATAGATAACATGAGCAGAGTAGGAATCTCAGAACACTTAATTGTGTTCATGTGAAGCCTATACATAAAGCAAGAAGCAGTTGTCCACCTAGAACAAGAGAACACTGAATTGCTTAAAATCAGGAAAGGTATGTGTCAGGATTATATCCTTTCTCCGTGCTTACTCAACCTGTTTCCTGGGAAAATCATTTGAGGAAAGCCACTAGACTCCTGCAGAACAAAAGAAACTTAAATATGGCCTTCTTAAGGTTACTATCATCCAACCACTTTCATTTGGTGTTTCTCTGTGAAGGACTTCCCTTGAAATTACTTGTAGATTTGGTCTTGTTTTCACAAATTCCTTAAATTCCTTCTTTTCTGCAAATGATCTAATTTCTCCTTTGATGGACAGATTTGCTGGGGATAGGATCCTCAGATGGCAATTGTTTTCTTTCAACTTTCTGTATATGCCATCCTATTGTCTTCTAGCTCACATGGTTTCTGCTGAGAAATCAGAACTTAATCTAATTGTTTTTCCTTTGTAGGTGGTTCTTTGTTTTTTTTCTCATGCTGCTTATGATAGGCTTATCTTTTATTCTGGAGAATTTAAGTATGATGTCTTGATGGGGTTTTTGTTTTAGTTTTTGTTTTAGAGTCTAGTCTATTTGATGTTCACTAAGCTTCTTGAATGTGCATTTCCCCATTCTTCATAATACTTGAAAAGTTTTCTTTTAGTACTTCTATAATTTTCTCACTGATTTCCCTGTCCCTCTCTTGTTCTGGAATTCCAGTGATAGGTATATTGTTCCTTTTTATTTTCTCCCATATGATTCCACATGTTTAACACAATCCCAATACAGATATAAAATTCATTTTTCAAAAAGATTGAACAGGTAATCCCGTTTACTTGGAGAGGAAAGAGACCTGGATAAAACTCTGAAAAACAAACAAAGTGTGAGGCATAGCACTCCTGATTTCAAGTCTTCTATACAGCTGTAATAACCAAAATAGCATGGTATTGGTACAAGGACAGGCACATAGACCAATGGAACAGGATTGAGAACCCAGAAATCAACCTGTCTACCTATGAACAATTGATATTCAACAGGAAATAAAAATCTATCAAATGACAACCACTTCCTCAAATGATGCTGGTAAAACTGGACTTCTCCTTGCAGAAAGCTGAAGCAGGAGCCGCATCTCACACCATACACAAAAATCAACTCAAGGTGGATCAGAGAACTAGGGGTAAAGCCCAAAACCAAAATTATCATAAGAAACAAAATGGACCCAAGCTTAGAAGGCCTGTTGTTTTTATCACAGAGTTGGAATTGACCCATAGCTGACCCTCCAGCAGGTTTTCAGAGGCAGTTAATTTCACTAGAGGAGATTGCCTATCTTTCTCCTGCAAAGCAGCTGGTGGCTTAGCCTATGGTATAAAGAGGCTTAGGAAAACAGCCAGAAATGCACAACCACGAGAGGACAATATTGATGAATGGTAATTTCTAAAAATTAAATACCTGTGCGCATAAAAATTTTTTTTTCCAATAGGGTGAAAATAAAACCTAGTGACTGGTGAAGAAACATTCGACAATACCATCTAAGACAAGAATCTCATAAAAAAAATTTTTACATGGGCCTTTAGAAGAAAAAGACTGATAACCCAATTACAAAATGGGCAAAAGACATGGAAAGACATTTCACAGAAAAAGACATCCAGCCTAATAGGCCCATGAGGAAAGAAAAATGCGCATAGTCACTGGCAATGAGAAATATGCAAATCAAAACCCTAATGAGATACCGTCGTCCTGTAGTAGCAGTGGCAAAATTTAACAGGGCAGCAAGCAATAAATTTTGGAGAAGTGGGAACACTCATACACTGTTGGTGGGATTAAAAGAAAATAGGGCAACTACTCTGGAAAGCAGTTTGGCATTTCCTCAAAAAGTTGGATATATGGTCTAACTATTCCACTGCTAGGAATATACACCAAGAAAATTAGAACTGAGACACAAATGGAGATTTGTATACTAGTGTTCAAAGGAGCATTATTTACAACCACAAGAACATGGAAACAGCCCAAATGTCCAACTACAATTGATTGGATTAATAAATTATGGTACATTCGCATGATGGAATACTATGCAGCAATCAGGGGAAATAATTTTAAAGAATACTACATAACTTAGGATAAACTAGGGAGTATTACACTGAGCAAACTCACTCAGTTTCATAAGGACAAATACCACATAAGACCAGTATTATAAAAATAGATGGATAACTAGTAAAACGTGTATGTGAGTCCAAGGGGAGAAGAGATGAAAGCAGAGGGGTGAGGGTAGACAGGAGGAACATCATAAGATAGCATAAATTGGTGGGTGTGGGAAAGATCTGGCAGGGTCCTGAAAAGATGAGATAAAGATGGGCAAGATGAGATAAAGATGGGCATAGTTCAATGGTTTGGAAATAATTGTATGAAACACAATGTGAATGAAGGAAAGAATGAAACAAATTGTGTATGAATTTTGTATACAAACCAATGTGAAATAAAAATTTAAAAAACATCCCACTGCTGAATTTGACTGGCATTTAAAAATGTCTTTTAAAAAAACAAATGAATAAACAAACAAACAAACAAAAAAACAGCACAAAACCCAAGACCTTTTTAGTAACAGTGCCACCCAACCCACCCCTTAGCCAACACACCCTGTAGATCAAGGAAAGATTCTCTTCTGAATATTGTAGACCTGTTGTTGTTGCTGTCATGTGCTGTCAAGTCTGAACCAATTGGTAACTGACCCTCCAGCAGGTTTTCAGAGGAGATTGCCCAGCCTTTGCCATGAAGAGTAGCTGCATTGCAAGGTAAATTTTTTACTACTAGGCCTTTCTTTCTAAATTTATACCTTTTATTTTCACTTCCTTCTCATATATGCAAATATCCCGTTTATGAAAGGACCAGTTTGTCTCCTTGCATCTAAGGTGACTTGGTAAACAATTGTGAGTGATTGGTTTTAGCATATTCATGTTAAGACGAACACTTCTCTGACCTTTGTACATAGCAAAAAATGCCATCCGCAAGTGCTCAGGTTACAGGCTCTCCTGTTTCTCCTTTTCTGTTTTCTTTTTTGTTTTTACAGTTGTTTTTATTGTTATGTGCTGTCAAGTCACCTGTGACTCATAGCGACCCTATCTACAACAACCCTTAACCCTGCTCTGTCCTGTGTCAACCTCACTGTCTCTGACACACCTACCCCCATTACACCAGTAACTGAATCAATTTTCTTCATAAAGGGTCTTCCTCTCGTGCACTGTCCCTCCACCCTCCCAAGCATGATGCCCCTCTCCAAGGACTGTTCCCTCCTTGCAATATGTCCAAAGTATGTCAGACTGAGCTTCAGAATCCTTGCCTCCAAGGAGCAGCCTGGTTTAACCCTTTGCAGGATGAACCTGTTTGTTTATTAGCAATCCGTGGTATATTCCATACTCTTCAGCACCACAGCTCAAAGGCATCAATTCTTCTGTCCTCTCTCATCTGATGCTTAGTTCTCTGATGCATAGCAAGTGATTGCAAAGATAATAGCCTGTATCAGGCACACCTTAGTCTCCAGAGTGAACCATTGCTCTTCAGTACTTTGGAGAGGTCTCTGACAGCAGACTTTCCCATCGCAATAGGTCTCTTAATTTCCTGGCTACTGGTGCCGAGAGTCAAGCAAACTAAGCTGTGAACAATCTCAGTCTCTTAACCATCCATCCTGATGCTGCCAATTGGCCCAGTGGTGAGAATCTTTGTCTTCTTTATATTGAACCTCAATCCATATTGAAGGCTGCAGCAAGCGCTTCAGGTCCTCCTGTTTCAGCAAGCAGGGTTAATCCATGTTGAAGGCTGCAGCAAGCACTTCAGGTCCTCCTGTTTCAGCAAGCAGGGTTGTGTCATCTGCATAACGCAGATTGCTAATGAATGTTCCACCAATCCTGACGCCACACTTCTCCTCATACAATTCAGCCTCCCAGATAATCTGTTCTGCATATAGGTTGAAAAGGTACGGAGATAGGACACATCCCTGGTGTACTCCCTTCCCAATTTTGAACCATGCAATGTTTCCTTGCTCTTTTCGACGACTGCCTCCTGGTCCAAGTATAGGTTTTGCATTGGCACAATCAAGTTTTCTGGAATCCCATTCTTCTCAGAGTCAGCCACAGTTTTACACAACATACCAAATAAAACCACTTTCTTTACTTTTTGCAACTATTGTATATGTTTTTCCTACAATAATCCTTAATCTCTGCAAAGGAATGGTCTGCACCTTCATTTTCAAAAGCAGAAACAAAGAATTTTTAGCATTTCCCATATAACTATGAGTTCCAAACAAGTTCCATTCCTAGTCAGTTGTGAATTTACATTTTCACATTAATTGGAAGAATTAGGTACACTTCATATCTAATGTCAGTTAGTAAACTATTTGTCTTAAGTGAGTTTGGTGGCCTTCTGGTAAGAAGGTGCACTGCAATCCCAGGGATGTGTGGTTCAAGTCCACCAGATGCTCTGTTGGAGAAGGAGGGGTAATCTCCTCCTTTACCACTCAGATCTGATTTGAAAGTACACACACGAAAAAGAATAAAATTTTTTAAAATTATAAAAAAATTTGCGTTTGTATAATGGTATATGTGATACGTTTCTATGTATTTAAAAGGAAAAATAAAGAAAGCAAGCCTAGATACCTCAAAATATCTTTAATGTAATAGTACTCTCCGTGGAAGGAGGGGTGGCATCCAATTCCATAATATCTTGCCTCCGGAAACCCTATGAACTCGGAGAGAGGATGAAAGGCACCCAAGCGTCAAGGACTCTCCTTCATAGGGTCGCTATGAGTCGCATGCGACTTGACAACACTTAACAACAACAACAACAATAATACTCTCATTGCAACAAAGTCAGAACTATCTCATAGCTAACCTTCCAGTGAGTTTTCAAAGGCTGTAAATGGCATGGACGGAGATTGCCCATCTCTCCCACAGAACAGCCTTCCTTTGGGTTGGCAGTGATGTTCCTTACCATAGGCCACCAGAGCTCCAGTTATAAAAATTATGTTTTGGTACACTTCGTAGAGTAGTGACTATCTGTTACTATGAATCTTTGTATGTGCCTTGAATTTTTAATACAGTAGATATGATCCAGGAAGCATTAAAAGAAGATGGAAAGAGTATGCAGAGACATTGTACTAAATGAATAGGCAGAAGAATTGCATGAAACAACCTATGATCAAGAGCCTGTGGTGATGAAGGAAGAAGTTCAAACTGCTCTGAAAAAATTGGCAAAAAACAAGGCCCCAGAAATTGACGGTATACCAACTGACACATTTCAACAAACAGACGCTGCCCTGGATGTTCTCACCAAGTTATACCACGAAATCTGGAGGACAACCACCTGACAAACTGACTGGAAGAGATCTATATTTGTTGCTATTCCAAAGAAAGGTAACCTGACGGAGGGCGTAAATTATCCAACAATATCATTAATATCACATGGAAGCA
This sequence comes from Elephantulus edwardii, assembly GCF_000299155.1. NCBI lineage: Eukaryota > Metazoa > Chordata > Mammalia > Macroscelidea > Macroscelididae > Elephantulus > Elephantulus edwardii. Next base: position 4,307,003 of record NW_006399968.1, read on the forward strand.
AGATTCTGCTGAGAATTATCCACAAATGACTGGAACTGCCTGAAGTGCAGGCTGGGCTTAAAAGAGGCCATAGTGCTGGGGATATTACAGCTAATATTAGAGAGATCTTTGCTGAAAGTAGGGAGTAGCAGAGGAATGTCTATCTGTGTTTCATTGACTATGCAAAGGCATTTGGCTGTGTGGATCATTACAAACTGTTGCTAACTGAGAAAAATGGGAATCCCAGAACATTTGATCATGATTATGCGAAACCTATACTTTGACAGTCATCAGAACAGAGCAAGGAAACACTGCTTGGTTCAAAATTGGGAAGGGTGTATGCCAGGAATGTGTCCTGTCTCCAAAGCTTTTCAATCTATATGCAGAACAGATTATCTGATAGGCTGGGCTCTATGAGGAGAAATGTGGCATCAAGGTTGGAGGAACAATCATCAACATTATACAGATGACACAACCCTACTTGCTGAAACTGAGGAGGACCTTAAGCACTTGCTGCAAAAAGTCAAGGACTGTAGCCTTAAAGATGGATTGAAGTTCAACATTAACAAAACAAAAATTTTCACACTGGGCTGATTGGCACCATCATGATAGACAATGAGAAGACTAAGATTGTTAACAGCTTCAGCTTGCTTGGCTCCAAAATCAACACTCTTGGTACCGGCAGCCAGGAAATTAAAAGATGAATTGTAGTGGGAAAGTCTGCTGTTAGAGACCTCTCAAAAAAACTGAAAAGTATAATGTCATTCTAGAGACTAAGGTGTGCCTGATTCAGACTATGGTCTTTGCAATCCTTGCTATGAGTCAGAAAGCTGGGCAATGACTAAGGATGGTAGAAGAATTGATGCCTTTGAATTGCGGTGTTGGAGAAGAGTATTGAAAATATCATAGATAGCCAGGAGAACAAACAAGTTCATCCTAGAGAGGATGAAACCAGTCTGCTCCTTGGAGGCAAGAGTTCTGAAGTTTTCATCTGACGTGTTGCAAGGAGGAACCAGTTCTTGGAGAGAGTCGTAATGCTTGAGAGGGTGGAGGAGCAGAGTAAGAGAGGAAGACCCTCAAAGAGATGGACTGATTCAGTGACTGGGGAATGGGGAAGGTGTATCAGAGTCAATAGGATTGGCACAGGATAAAGCAGAGTATAGAGCTGTTGTACATAGGGTTGCTGTGAGTCACAAGTGACTTGAAGGCACATAACAATAGATTTATACAGGTTCTTGTATCCATGTGGTAAGCTTTCATAACTTAGGACTGTTTATGTCACAAAGTAAAACAATAGTAATTATCTCAAATATTTTTTTAATAAAATTATTTCTCTTAGCAGAATCATGTAAGAATACTTTTGGGTGTTGTTTTGTGTGGTGGGGTTTTTTTTTTCATTTTTACTTTATTTTGGTTGTATAGAAGATCTGCATTGTGTTTCTCACATTGTGTTTCACCCAATCATTTCCATACATCATATTTTATAAAATTAATCACCATTGAACTATGACCACCATTACTCTGCCTTTAAGATCTAATAGGGACCTGAAGGATAGTTTTTTGAACACACAGATAGATAGATAAAATTTTCTCTTTCAAATGTCTAGCTAAAATGAATTTTTTTTTTAACGCGAAGACTTTGTTGGACTAGATAGCTAAAATGAATTTAATAGGTACATTTAGAAATCCTCACCTAGATGGATAGAAGGATTGCAGCAGTGGACTTGTGACAATGACATAAGATTTGGAAAGCATTTGATCTGATCATAGAGCCTCTGTGAGTTGTATTCGACTCAACACCACCACAACATTTTAAAATAAAAATCTGTGTTGGAATTTGGAGGGAGGGATTTCATTCATACCTATTTGATTTCTTCTCTGGAAATCACAAGTCTTGTGACTCAAAACTAACAATTGGTTAAACTTGCTGGTCCTCAGTTCCCTTGTCTATAATATTAGATGATTGGAGTAACATTGACCTCAGATCTCCAAACAGCATTGGGCCAGGGCCCTAGAAAAGCCACAGTGGATGGTGAATAACATAATCTCAGATCTATCCGTCAAACTGAAGTGCAACTATCGAGGAAGAGTTTACACACAAACCACCAGAAGAGAGTCTAAGAGTGTCGCTGTCAGTCCACCGGCAACTTAACAGCAACAACCTGATAGGAGCAAGCACGACAGAGACACCACTCTGGGAGAGAATTAGAGAGTCAATCCAGCTCAACTTTATTAGGATAAGCATTGCACTTATATACATAGGAAGACAGGATAGGGTGGGCTTACAGACGTGGGACATGTAGATTGGTCAGGAGAACCTCAGCCTCGTGTGGATCACTCTCAGCTAAACAGACGTGGCAGTCATCTTCCCAGGTGGCGAGCTTTCTCAAGCTGGTACAGCCAAACACAGGGAAGCTTACTCTATCCCATATTAAAGGCCGTTGGGAGGCTTGCACCTGTCTGGAGCTCAGGCAACCAGTCCTGGCCAGAGGCACTCCTGTCCTCCCCAACATTCCACAACACAGGAGAATTTCGGGGATGAAAAAGAGTGAGAATGAGAGAGAGAAAAGAATACTGGACATGGTTCTGAAGTACACAGTAGAGAGATGTTCCCTGAGTGATGATATGCTCATAGTCAGGAACAAAACTACTAATAACTTTTCATCTTATATTCACAGACACATAGCATAGAACAAGGAACAGAATCGAAAGCCCAGAAATAAATCCATCTACCTACAATCAAATGGTATTTGAAAAAGAAACAAAACCTCTCAAATGTAGAAATGACCACCTCTTCAGAAAATGGTGCTAGCAAAACTGAATTTCTAACTGCAGAAAGCTAAAGCAGGATACACATCTCATATCAGATACAAAAATCAATTCAGGTGAAGCACAGAACTAGGGGTAAAGCCAAAAATCATAAAGATCACAAGATAGAAAATGGGACCAAAATTAGAAGTTCTGGCCTATAGTATTAATAGGCCAACAAATACAGCCAAAAATGCATAACCGGGAGGGGATAAAACTGATGAATGGGGCCTTCTAAAGATTAAATCTTTGTATGAATAAAAAAATCTTTATTCTAATAGGGTGAAAAATAAATCCTACTAACTAAGAAAAGACAACAGTGCTATATAAGACAAATGATACCTCAGAGCCTCCATAAGGAATAAGACTGATAATCCAATCAGAAAATAGGCAAAAGGCATGGAAAGACTTTTCACAAAGAATGGGCAACATATCATGAAGTAATGTTCAGTTAAAACTCCAATTACAAATGAATGGGTAGAAATCCATGGTATATTCACATAATGGAATACTACACAACACTGAAAAAGATGAAACTCATAAAATAAGACACAACATGGGTGATCCAGGAGGACATTATGCTGAGTGAAATATATCAGTCACAAAGGGCAAATACTGCATAACACCACTGTTATAAAACAGGACTGACATGGAGGTTTGAGGAAAACTAAGAAAAGAGGGGATAAATAATAAATACTACATTGAAACAGATGAAGAAAAGACCTCTTGAAAAGGAATATGTGATTAGGCATTAGACATGCAACAACAGCCTAGAATAAAAGGTACATTGCAAAGAGGACTTGGGGCGGGGGGAGTAATTGTGCAACAATGAATGAATATTTTCAAAAGTGAACTGGAAGAGGAGGGAGGGAGGGAGAGGGAGTAAAATGTGCAACAATGAATAAATGAAAGCCTAATTTTTATTTTGTAAACTTTCTTTAAAATCACAATTAAAATAAAAAAAATTATTTAAAAAGACAAACACCATCAATATCATCTCATCCCAGTAGCAGTGGCAAAGTTTAACAGGATAACACGCTATAAATGTTGAAGTGGATGTGGAGAGATTGGAACTTTCATACACTTGGTGGGATTGAAAAATGATACATCCACTCTGGAAGACAATTTGACATTTCCTTGAAAAGTTGAGCATGGAAATGCCATATGACCCAGCTATGCCCCTATTAGGAGAATATACATAGGAAAATAGAACTGAGACACAAAAAAGGTATTTGAACACCAAGGTTTATGGCAGCATTATTCACAATAGCAAGAACATGAGAATAGCTCAAATGTCCATCAACAAATGAATGAAATGAGAAATGTTGGTACGTTTAAACAATGGAGTACTATGCAGCATTCAGGAGCAATGATTTCATAAAATGCTATGTATGGAAAGAGATTCAACACGAGAGAAACTAAAGGGAATTATGCTGAGTAAATTAATTCAATTTCATAAGGACAAGCACTGCATAAGACCATTATTGTGAAAAATAGAAAGATATCAACTAAGATGTGGATAAAAGTCCAAGGGAGGAAAGGTGGCAGGAAAGGGGACTGAAAAGTGGTGGGGGAGTCACAGGATCACAGAATTTGAGAGAGTAAATGGGGGGGTGAAGGAATTGGGATAAATCTAGTGGGGACTTAATAAAATGGAGTAATAGTGGGCATAGATCTTTGGTGATTAATTTTATAAAAAGTGTATAAGAATGAACATATGAAGCATAAGGTGAATGAAGGAATGTGTGAAACATAATGCATGTGAATTAAACACAATGTAGATATATGAATTTTTATGCAAACCAATATAAAATTTTTAAAATTCAGAATACCCTTTAAAAAAAAATAAATACCTCAATTTGTATTTCATCAACTCTTGGGGCCCTACTTTTTGCCAATGCCTTTAGTGCAGCTTGAAATTCTCCCTTAGTTCTTGATCATATGCTACAACTTGAAATGGCTCATTGTCAACAAATTGGTTTTGGTACAATGATTCCATATATTCTTTTTACTCTCATTCATGTTTCCTGCATCATTAATTATTTTGCCTGTAGAATCTTTAAGTATCATAGTCTAAAGCTTGAATTTGTTCTTCATCTCTTTCACCAACAAATTAAAAGAAGTTTTGCATTGGGGAAGGGAGTTTTAGTGGCTTAGTAGTAAGGAATCGTGCTGCTAAAGCAAAGGTACACAGTTTTAATCCACCAGCCTGCCCCACTGGAGAATCTCTTTCCATACAGTTTACTGACTCTGAATCCCTACTGAAGGGATCAGCTGTGTGTCAGTTCCAACTCAATAGTATATGACAACAACAATTATATTGGAAAAATCTGCTGTCACAGATTTTTCCAAGGTTCTAAAAAGCAAGGATGTCACTGTAAAGCTAAAGGTGTGCCAATCCAAGCCATGGTATTTTCAACTGCTTCCTATGTGTTTGAAAGTTGGACACCGAATAAGGACAACTAAAGAGCAATCTTTGTCAGCAAAGAGTATGGCATATCCCATGGAGTCACAAAAGAACAAACCAATCTGTCTTGGAGGAAGTGCAACCAGAGTACACCTTAACAGCAAGGTGGTGAGACTTCATTTTATGACTGGAAATGTCATAACGTCAGCAAAAGACCTGGATTGTCACAGTGGCTGCCACAGTGGGCTTCAACATGGCAGAGACTGATATATGATGGATAGGACAAGTTTCAGATTGATTATTTACAGGGTTAGTTCTGAGAGTTAACAGCTTTGTAAAGGGAGTTCTGGTGGCTAATTCAGTAAAGAGTTGTGCTGCTAACCCAAAGACAAGCAGTTCAAATCTGCAAGTTGCTTCAATGAAAAAAGATGGAGAATCTTGTCTAGTGTGATTTACAGCTTCTGAAAACCTCCTGGAGGGTCATCTGTGAGTTGGTTCCCACTCCACTACAATGAGAGAGAGAGAGAGAGAGAGAGAGATTGATTTTGAGAGTTTGTATTGCAAAAATGTGGCGCAGATTTTCTGTTTGTCCAAACAAAGAAGAGGATAAAATTTTTTTAAAACTCTGAAAGGGTTGGGGTGAGAGGCATCATGTTGATTCATGGAGGTTTCAGGAGCAAGCCTACTAGTAGAAGAAAGATATCATATTTATCTCTGGAAAGAGGTAAGATTTCCTGTTGCTTTCTGGCCCCACAGGGCATGAAGGATTATGGTAATTGGGTACAAGGGTAGTGTCTCCTTTCTCTGCATTTGAATCTCAGGTCAGCAAGCAACTTTCTGCAAGGGTTAACTCTGGGCCACAAGTAAAGCTTCAGAGTATGCTTTGAAAACTTGCTGGACTGCAGCTGGTTTGCTTTAGGCATTGATTTCCATAGAAATTTTTCCACAGGAATTTTATCATTTGTTAAGGCTAAAACGGTGAACTTCATCTTGCATACTTTGGATATGTAGCTAGGTGAGGCTATTCCTTGGACAGCTTATATGGAAAGATGGAAGGTCAGTGAAGGAGAGAAATACCCTCAACAAGATGGATCAAAGGGTGACTTCAGCAATGAGCTCTGGTGTCTCAGAGATGATGAGGATGGCACAGGAGAGGGCAGGGTTCAGTTGGCTGTTCACAGGGTCATGACAACACATAACAACAACAAGGTGGAGGGTCAACTATGAGACAGCACATAGCAACAACAGCAGTAGCAGGAAGGTCTGAGCCTTTCGTCCATAGGGAATTGTGACGTTAACACAAAGGCAGAACTTCTCTGCCAGTTCAAATCTGCAAGTTCCAATCCACCAGCTGTGCAGCAGGAAGAAGATATATTAACTCCTCCTTTGTGATTTACTGCCTGGGAAGCTCTCTAGAGGGTCAACTGTGAGTGGCTCTGACTAGACAATAATGAATAAGAAGGCTGGCAAACACTAGAAATTTATGGCCATACAGTATTAGGATTTCAGGGGAGGTGAGGGGCTCACGCCCAGGATGAGCTCTATCTAGTTCCTTATCTCTTACTGTTTGTTCTTCCCGCAGAATATTCCAGACTTGTCTCTCGTGGCAGCTTGTGTACTTCCATCTAACAGGCAGGATATCAACCCTCGTCTCCTCAAACACTTTTCCGTCCTGGTGCTGCCCCATCCTCCACAAAGCGCCTTAAGTACTCTTTTTCAGGTAGTGCATCCAGTTCCTTTTCTACTGGGAATAAAAAAGGAAGATTTTTTTTAACTCTATAAAATAAAAGTAAATAAGAAAATATTAAAAGGAAGAAGTTAGGAGCATTCAACATTTCTAGAAAATTCTTTAAGGAGATATATATGTTCTTCCTATACTTTCTGAATTGTTGTAATTTGTCTCTAAATATTAAAAAAATTAAACGTTTTTGTGTATGAGAAACATGTGGTCATGTTTTCTGTATATTGAACATGTGAAAATTACAGAACTTAATTCTCAGAGGTTCTGATCCAATATATGGGATAGAGCTTAGGAATCACCTTTATCAACAAGCACACCCTGATTCTTGCTGGAATTGATCTGAGGCTGCACTGTAATTCTGAAGGTATTCAGTTTGAATCCACCAGCTGCTCCACAGGAAAAGAATGAGCAATCTCTTCCCATGAGATTTACTGCCTCTGAAAACCCACTGGAAGGTCAGGTATGGGTCGGTTCCAAGTTGACAGTACCTGGCAATAACACAGAATAGCAGAAAACAGTGTGGGAAGATATTCTGAAATATTTTACTGAGGGGAAAAAGGCTCATATTTAAATTGAGTATGACATGATACAGAAATCTAAAGCAAAATGGATTTGTGGAGTTTTTCTTCTTTGCATTATAAATGATAAAGATTTGTTTTTCTAGTTTGCTTTTGAAAAATCACTTAGAAAGTTTGGTATAATCTCAAAATCTCAAATCTCAAAAGAATTTTGGTTGAGAGAAAATATACACCTACACTAGTGAACTCTGATGGCATTGTCTCTTGCTTCTGAATGCCAGGTCCAAAGCAGGAAGAAGAAAAGCTGGTTGCAGAAAGAAAGAGATTTATTAGAGGTTAGGAAAATCCTGAAAGGGGAGAAGAGGTGTGGATTTATTGTGGTTATTATGTGCCATTGATTCAACTTCAACTCATAGCAACCATTTCTTGTCTTGTCCCACCCATCACCATGCTGACATCCATGGTTCCAGTCACCATGTCAATCAGTCTTGTGGAAGCTCTTCCTCCCTTTCTCTGATCTTTCATCTTTCACAATGGCATGCATTTTTCCAAGAACTGGCCAGTCATAACAACATGCCAAACCTTGTGAGACCAAGTTTCACCATCCTTGAATCTAAAGAGTACCATGGTTGTACTTAGTCCAAGACAGACTTGTTTGTGCTTTTGGGAGTCTGTGGGATATTCAGTACTTTTCACCAACACTGCTAAGCCATTTGCTCTTCTTTGGTCATCCTTATTCCTTATCTAACTTTCAGATGCATAGGAAGCAACTAAAATAGCTTGCACCTTAAGTTATAATTACTCTTTAGCACTTTAGAGAGGTTTTTTCCCCCCAAGACATATTTGTTTAGTCTTCTTACTGGCCATTCGATATTCAGTACTCTTCAACACCACAACTCAAAGACATCAATTCTTCTGTCATTTTTATGCATTGCCAAAGTCTCTGATAAATTTCAAGTGATTAACAAGACAAGCCTTACCAGGTGCACCTTAGTCTTCAAAATTACATCATTGCTCTTCAGTATTTTGGAGCCTCTGAAAGTGGACTTGCCCAATGTATCTAGTGATTTCCTGGCTGCCGGTACCAAGGCTGCTGGTTTTTGACAGCAGATTTTCCCACTTCAACATATCTTTTTACTTCTTTACTGCTGTTACCAAGGGCATTAATTGTGGATTCAAGAAAGATGAAATTATTCACAATTTCAATCCTTCATCTACTTATAATGATGTTGTCTATAGGTCCAATAGTGAAGATATTTTTTTCTTGATGTCAAAATGTAATTCATATTAAAGACGATAGCCTTTGCTCTTCATTAAGTGCTTCAAGTCTTCTTCACTTTCTGCAAGTAACGTTCTGTCATCTCCATAATGCATGCTGTTGATGAGTCTACCACTGATCTTTTTTTATTTAAATCTTTGTTCAGCTTTTTAAGGAAGCACCAGACCAGCCTCCATAGTGGTTATATCATTTTACATTACCACCAGCAATATTCAAATCTCTCCACATCCTCACCAGCATTTGTTATTTGCCATTAGGTTGAACTTTGCCACTGTTGCTGGGATGAGATGATATCTCATTGTTGTTTTGATTTGCATCTCTCTGATATATAACAATTTTGAGCATTTTTCATGTGTTTACTGGGCATCTGACCTTCTACTTATCTCTTCTACCAATTTGTGATTCAGTTATTTGTCTTTTTCTTGCTGATGTACTGGAGTATTCTACAAATTTTAGTTATGAGTTCCTTATCAGGATATGTCATTGCCAAATATCTTTCCTGTTTGTGGGCTTCTTTTTTACTCTATTGGAGAAGTTTTCTGATGCACACAGGATTTGATTTTTAGACCGTCCCATTCATCTCTTTTTTCCTGTCCTAGTTGTAGGTGTTTAGTTTGCTTGAAAGTCTATTCATGCCACATATTAGGGCCTCTAAGTTTGTTTTCATATTTTCTGATGAGCTTTACAGTTTTGGGTTTTACTCCCTGATCCACCTTGTCTTGGTTTTTGTATATGGTGTGAATTGTGGATCCTGCTTCATTTCCTGGCAGGTGGTTGTCCAATTATGCCAGCCCCATTTGTTAAAGAGGCTGTCATTTCTCAACTTAATTGATTTCATCTCCTTGTTGAAGATCAGTTGACCAAAGGTAGATGGGTTGATTCTCCATTTGATACCATTAGTCTCTGAGTCTGTCACTATCATTACCATGACTGTGTAGTAACTTTTGAGGTCAGGGAGTGTAATACCTTCTACTTTATTTAATTTTTTCAGTAGTGCTTTTTATTATTTGAGATTTCTTTCCTTTCCAGATAAAACTGGAAATTGTCTTTTCCTTCTTCTTTGATTTTTTAATAAAATTTTTATTTTATATTGGTTTACTTACAAAGTTTGTATAAATTGTTTTTCACACTCTTTCTCCTTTCCTTTACCCACCCTCCTTCCACCCATCAAATTGTGCAACATTATGATTAATTAACTCCCTCCTCATCTCTCTGCTCCTCTCCCCACCTTGGATCCTTGTACATGTTAGTACACTCAGCATAATCCTCTCCAGTCCATCCCAAGGCAAGAATTAATTTACAAAATCATTCTTCCTCTGAGCTGCATAGTATTCAATTGTGTAAATGTACCATAATTTCTCAATACATTCCATTGTGGTTGGACAGTTGGCCATTTTTCATGTTTTTGCTATGATGAATAACACTCTGTGAACACTGTGTACAAGTTTCAGTTCTCATATTCTCAGGATATATTCCAAGCAATGCAATAGCTGGATTATATGCAATTTCTATGTTCAGCTTTTTGAGGAAACATCAAACTGCCTTCCAGAATGATTGTAACATTTTACAATTCCATCAACAATGTATAAACATCTCCTATCTCACCATATCCTCTCCAACATTGGAGTGAGATGTTATATCATTGTGGTTTTGATTTCAATTTCTTATTGCAGTGATTTTGAGCATTTCTTCATGTGTCTATTGGCCATCTGAATGTCCTCTTCTGTGAAAAGTATTTCTATGTCTCTTGCCCATTTTCTAACAGGGTTCTCAGTCTTTTTCTTCTGGAGGCCCAGGAGGATTCTGTAAACTTTTGTGATAAGACCCTTGTCTGAGATGGTATTGCCAATTTTTTTACCAGTCAGTAGGTTTTCTTTTCACTCGGTTGTAAAACGTTTTTGATGAGCACAGAGATTTAATCGTTAGAAGGTCCCATTCATCAATTTTAACTTCTTCAGATTGCGCATTTCTGTCTGTATTTGGGAGTCTCTTTGTACCATAGACTAGACCTTCTAAGCTTGATCCCAGTTTGTCTCTGATGAACTTTATGGCTTTGGCTTTACTTTGAGTTGATTTTTGTGTATGAAGTGAGATGAGGAATCCCGATTCAATTTGCTACAGCAACAGTCCAGTTTTGCCAGCACCATTTGTTGAAGAGGCTATCTTTTTTTTCCCATTTGATAGGTCTTATTTCCTTGTTGAATATCAGTTGACTATAGATAGATAGGTGAATTTCTGGGTTTTCAATTCTGTTCCATTGGTGTATGTGCCTGTCATTGTACCAGTACCATACTGTTTTGGTTACTACTGCTGCGTAGTAGGCTTTGAGTTCATGGAGTGTGATGCCTCCCATATAATTTTTTCTTTTCAGAAGTGGTTTGCCTATTTCAGAGTATCTTTCCTTTCCAAATAAACCTGACAATTTTCCTTTCAATTTCCTTGAAAAATGAATTTGGTATCTGGTTTGGGATTGCTTTGAAAATGTAGATTGTTTTTGGTAGGATTATTATTTTCATAATACTGATTCTCTCTACCCATGAAAAGGGAATATTTTTCCCTTTATTTCAGTCTTTTATTGTGTCTAAGTTTGTCTAAGTTTTTTGTGATTCTAGTTAGGCTCACTCCCAAGTACCTAAGTTTGTGGTTGACTATTGTAATTCATAACTATTATCGCATTTGACACATCAATGTCACAGTGCTTCATAGCAACCACCAGTTACCTCTGTTCAGCAATGGGACAGACCAGCACTATACCACTTAGAAGAATTAAATAATTCTTTAAACAATTAAAATCAGGCCTGAGGGTCACAGACTAAACTCACCTACCTTTGGCTTGGTAGCATAACTTTCTATTCACCTGGCCAACAGAGCTCTCTTGTTGTTATTGTTGTTGTTGTTGCTGTTGTTAAGTGCCATCAAGTTGTAGGCAACTCATAGCAACACTATGAACAAAAGACCTGAACATTTGTATAACTTACATCATTTCTCCAAGTTCATAGAGTTTCCAGAGGCAACCTATTTTGGAAGTGGATGCCACTCCTGCCACCAAGCTTGTTTTAATCAGGGAGCTCCACCAAACACTGTAACCATTATTGCATTTGACACATCAGTGTCATAGTGTTTAGCATCACAGAAACCACCAGTTACCTCTGTACAGCAAACAGACAAACGAGTGCTATACCACTTAGAGGAAAGTTTGGCAAAAAAACAATTAAAGCCAGGCCTGAGGGCCACAGAATATAACCACCCACCTTTGGCTTGGTAGAATAACTTTCTATCCACCTGGCCAACAGAGCTGTCTCATTGTTGTTGTTGTTAAGTGCCATCAAGTTGTACACAACTAATAGCAACCCTATGAACAAAAGACTTGGACACTTGTATGGTATTGCTTTCTTGGTCTCTTTCTCTGAATTCTCTTTGTTACTGTAGAGGAATCCTACTGATTATTAGATATTAATCTTGTATCCTGCCATTCTATTAAATTGATCTACTAGCTCTAACACATTTTTTGTTGAGTCCTTGGGATTTTTTTGTGTACGCTATTACATGGTCAGAATATAGCAAAAGGTTAACCATTTCTTTTCCATTTTGGATGCCTTTTATTTCCTTTTTTTTTTTTTTCATATTGTCCTAGAAAGTACTTCCAATATTGAATAAAAGTGGTGAGAGTGGTCATCCTTGTCTGGTGCTTTTAGTCTTTCTCCATTGAGAATGATATTGACTCTTGGTTTTGCATATATACTTTTCACTATGTTGAGGAAATTCCCCTTTATTACTATTTTGTTGAGTGTTTTAATCAGGAAACGGTGTTGGATTTTGTCAAAGGCCTTTTCTGCATCAGTTGATAGGACCATGTGGTTCCTGTTCTTTGCTTTGTTAATGTGATGAATTACACTGATTGTTTTTCTTATGTTTAACCCTCCTTGCACACCTGTTATGAATTCCACTTGGTCATAGTGAATTTTTTAAAAATAATTTTAATGATCATTTACAGAGATTTTGGATTTCCATTCATTCATTGCTGCACTTCTCTACCCACCCAGCCCTCTCCCCCCACCCCCCAGTTCGCTCCTCTCTTTCAAAAGTAAAAGAAAGACTCCGGCACACAAACACAATCCCCCCGCACCCTTCCCACCGCCCCAAGTACATTCCACTATGCAACCTTAATTGTGGACTCTTGTGATAACCATAAGACCCTATCATACATCCCTTTTAAATTATTCACTCCCTCATCTGTTTCAGGGCAGTACACACAATTTATCCAGTTTTTCTCAGTCTTACCCCAACACTGATATCAGTCCCATTGTGAATTATTTTTTTTATTCTGTTGGCCAGGATTTTATTCAAGATTTTTGCATCTATGTTCATGAGAGATATTGGCCTACAGTTTTCTATTGTGGTGCTATCTTTCCCTGGCTTTGGTATCAAGGATAGGTTTGCATCATAGAAAGAGTCTGGGAGAATTTCGTCTTTTTCTGTTTTCTGAAATAGTTCATGTAGAATTGGTGACAGTCTTCTCTGAATGTTTGATAAAATTCACTTGTAAAAACCATCTGGTCCGGGGCATTTTTTTGGCTAGAAGTTGTTTTATTACCTTTTTAATTTCTTCTTTTGTAATGAGATTGTTCAGGTGTTTAATTTCAGTTTGTGTTACTTTAGGTAGGGTGTGATTTTGTAGGTATTTGTTCCTTTCCTCTAGGTTCTCATATTTGTTTGATAATATTCCATTGTTAACCTTTTTATTTGGTCCCCTTGTGTCATTTCCTATTTCATCTCTTATTTGAATTATTTGTGTCTTTTCCTTCTTTTCTTTTTTGAGTTTTGCTAATGGTTTGTCGATTTTATTCACCTTTTTGAAAAACCAACTCCTGGTTTTGTTGATGGTCTCAATTGTTTTCTGTTTTCTATTTCATTTATTCCTGCCCTAATTTATAACATTTCCATTTTTTTGGAGGGTGTTGGGTTTTCCTGAGTGTTCTTTTTCAATTTCTTGGAGATGTTAGATTAGAGAGTGAATGGTTATTTTTTTCCTGCCTTTCAATGTGTTTGCTTATTGCTATAAGTTGACCTCTGATTACTGCTTTGGCTGTTTCCCAGGGGTTTTGTTAAGTGGTGTTTTCATTGTCATTTGTTTCAAGGAACTTTTTAATTTCATTTTTTATTTCTTCTAGTATCCTCTCATATTCAAGCAAGGTGTGGGTCAGTTTCCAAATGTATGGGGTTTTTTTCCTCCTTTATCCTCTTGTTAATAATTTCTAATTTTGCAGCATTGTGGTCTGAAAAGATACTTTTCATTATTTCTATGTGTTTTGTTGTGGTTTTTTGGTTATTTATTGATGCTTGCCTTGAGTCCCAAAATGTCATCTAATCTGGAGAACATTCCTTGCATGTTGGAGAGAAGGAATACTGTGCTTTTGGGGGGTGCGTTATACTATAAATATCTATGAGATTGAGTTGGATTATTGCATGGTTTAATTCTTCAGCATCTTTGTTCAGTTTCTTTCTGGAAGCTCTATCTTTTCTTGAGATTGGTGTATTGAAGTCTCTGAGTACTTTAGTCTATTTTGCGGGTATTTCATTTGGTGCATAGATATTTTTTACTGTTATGTCTTTTTGTTCTAATGACTCTTTACTCATTATGTAGTGACCTTCCTTGTCCCTTATGATGATTTTTGCATTGAAATCTATTTTGTCCGAGATTAATACTGTTAGTCCTGCTTTTTTCTGATTGTCATTTGCTTAGTACATTTCTTATTTCCGTCGTTTTATTTTTAGTCTTTCTTTATCTTCATTTTTCAGGAGTGTCTCTTGTAGACTGAATATTGGTGGATGTTGGGTTTGGGGTTTTTTTTATCAAATCTGCAACTCTTTTACTCTTCAGTTGTGCATTTAAATAATTTACGTTCAGTGTGATTATTGAGAGATAAGTTTTTGTTGCTATCATTTTGCTGATTTTTTTTTTTTTTGCATTGTTGCTAGTTTTTTTGGTCCATCCTGCTTTCTGTGGCACCTTTGTATGAAGGATGTCTCCTGTGTTTCCTGCAATGCTGGACTTGTTTTTACAAACTCCTTTAGGTTCTGTTTTTTGGGGGGGAATATCTTGCTTTCTCCTTCATATTTGATGGACCATTTTGCTGGGTACAATATTCTTGTTTGACAAGAATTGATTGACAGTTGTCTTCTTTGAGTGTTCTATATCTTTATAATTCCATTGTGTTCTTGCTCACATGGTTTCTGCTGAGAAATTGGCATTTAAGCTTATTTGCTCTCTCTTAGAGGTTACTCTTAGTTTCTCCCTCACTGCTTTTAAAATTCTCTCCTTATATTTGGTTCTGGAAAATTTTACTATGATATGCCTTTTGGGGTCTGTTCTATATGGTATTTGCTTAGCTTCTTGAATATATATTCTCTCATTCTTCACTATGCCTGGGAAGTTTTCTTCTAATGATTCTTCCACTTTATTCATGGTTTTAGTTGCTTCTTCCTGTTCTGAGATTCTGATTATTGCCATGTTATTTCCCTTGATGGTGCCCCACATTATCCTTAGGTTTTCTTTTTTTTTTTCTTTCCTTTATGATTCTGCTTTTTGTTCTAGCAAATGACAATTCTATCTCCTATTTCACTGGTTCTGTGTTCTATCTCTTCAACTCTGTTCATGTGTCCCTCCAACATGTTGACAGCATCTGAAACACTGGACAACATATTTTGACTGTGGTTTCTTTTTTTCCCAAAGCCTCCAATGCTTCATTTGTTTTATCTGCATTATTTTAGACTTTTTTTTAAGCTCTTCCTGGTTTTTGCTTGCAATGTCTTGTAATTCTTCAAGTTTGTCTTTCATTCATTGAAAATAATCACTGTTCTTTTAAACTCTGTGTCAGAAAGTTTCATCAGGCTTTCTAGTTCCAGGAAATCCATTGATACTGTGTCACTTATGAGTGTGACATCTTGCTTTGGGCTTGTGTAAGCGATGAGGTAGCCTGCTTCCTATGTGACTTTGCTGTTGTAAAGCTTTTCATGTCTGAGACCAAAGCAGGTCATTAATCTGAAGTCACTGCTCAAGAAGAGGGTGGGGCAGGTACTCTACTGAGTTTCTTTCTGCCTTCTGACTTAAGGGAAGATCTGCTTTAGTTTGAGAAAAGGCCTGTGAAAGCAGGCTCCTCTGTCAGACAACTGCCACAGCTAGGGTAGCCCAAGGTGCTCAGAGCTAAAGTCAGGCTGAACATGAGGAGACAGAGGTGAAGTGTGGAGACCTGATTGGAAAACCAGGAAGCCTTGGTTTTCCCTTCAAGAACGAACTCCAGCTGTCTCTCTCCCTTCTGATTTAGCTAAAATGATCCTGCATGATCCAGCCAAACAGCAGTGACTCCCCACAATGTACCTCACTTAAGTTCCAGTGTAGCTCCCCACGTGCAATGATTTTGTAAATTACTACCAAACATGAGATGAACTAGAGAGCATTTATGTTAAGTGAACTAACTCAGTCTCATAAAAACAAATACTCTATAAGACCATTATTATAGAATGAGTATGAGGATCCAAGGGGTGAGAGGGGGACTTAATCTAGCATCCACCCACACAATTTGATGGGTGGTGGAAGGGATGGGTAAGGACAGGGGAAAGATCTGGTGTGGAAACAATGTATGTGAACTTTATGAACTTTGTAAGTAAGCCAGTATAAAGTGTAATTAAAAAAAAAAGAAGAAGAAGATGGACTCTGAAGAACCACCTTCATCAGGATTGGTGGAAGACTCGTCTTAGGCTTATTCAAGAATAAGAAACTCCTGTGAAGGAGCACACGCAGGACCTTGAGTGTACATGAGTACACAGGGGTACATGAGCACATGTACACAGGAATACATAAGTGTGTCTCTGAAGAGCAAATGTTCAGGACCTTTCTAGAGGTGTTTCTCATGGGAAGGAATGTCTTTTAGGAAAGAGGAGAGATGTGGCATTTGCACAGCTTTGGTCAGATGGCTGCAAGTCTCCTTCCTCTTCTTCACATGCACTCAACTTTAAGATGGGCCTCAGTACGTGAGATTCTGAGAGGTGGTGACAGATTCATCATGGGATGTTGTGTGTGTCACTCAAGCCTCTGGTTCAAATCCTGCTGCTTTCTTTGAATCACTATCTTAGATCAACTGCTCAGTCAGGTAACTTCTTACATTGTTGTTTTGGGTCATTATTGCCAATGAGGCAGAAATGACTCATAATTGACCCTCCAGTTGCTTTCCAAGGCTGTAAAGTACAAAGAAGGGGATTTCCTATCTATCTCCACCAGAGCTTCTGGTGAATTTGAACTTCCAGAGAAGTTCTGCTTTTGATTTAGCAGCACAACTCTTTATGGATCATGCCCTCAGAGCTCCCTAGCACATACACAAACAAACTAATTCAAATGGAGTAGTTCTAGAAACATCTCCTAGAAAGCAATAAGGAGGAGGAGGGAATTCCGGCATACCTGGTTGCTGGACCCAGAGAACATGTGCAACATACCTCTGGATCATACACCAAACTCAGATTCATTAGAATACCAGAGTGTCTTTGCTTTATTTTGGTTTTTTATTTTATTTTATACTGGTTTACGTTCAAAGTTCATAAAATGCATACACATTGTTTTCACACTGAGTCTTTCCCCTTTACTATTTTAAATGAACTGTTGTTAACATTTCTAATGAAATGATTTAATTCTTCAGTAGAGATTAACCAGAAATCTTCCAGATTTAATTTTTCATAAACTAAGTCACAAACTGTGACACTGATGTGTCAAATGCTATAATGGTTACCATGGTAGACAGTGGTTGGTGGATCTCCCCAATTAACACAACCTTGGAAGCAGAAGTGGCATCCATTCCAAAAAAGCTTGCCTCTGGAGACTCTATAAATGGGGAGAAATGACAAAAGTTATACAAATATTCAGGTCTTTTGTTCATAGGGTTGCTATGAGTTGTCTACAACTCAACCATACTTAACAACAACAACAAGTTACAAAAAATTCTTTTCTCTTAAAGGCTCATTTGGAAATGCATTTCTCCATAAATAACTTTGCATTTGATGTTCAGAGAAGTCAAGATCAGCTAATACGTTGTTCCCTGGCTATCTACTACCAAGTACGTCAGAGTATGTTACCAACTCCAACAAAGTGTCACTATATTTTTAATCTTCGAGATATGTTTAAGGTTTGTATTAAAATTCATTCTTTAGTTTCATTTTAAAATTTAAATGTTAAATTAGTTAAACACTAATTTATAGTCTCTCAGTCATAGCTTTACACGTTGGTACTGACAACATTAAATAATTAAAAAGGAGAAAAGTAAAATTCAAGTTTGTTTGTTCTGCTATTTATTAGTCATTTATCGCATAAATCAGTGAAAAGAATTTTTAGAATAATTGTATGTCTAAAATGCAATAATGACCCGACTAATGACTGTTGGAGTATTGGTGAAGATCTTTAGGGGGAGCAAAAACTAATAAAATTTATTATTTTGAGTATTGTTTCTTTTCCAGGATTTTATTGTGATTCTCAGAAGAATATAAGCATGTATGTATTTTGTGAAAATACATAAATTTTCTCAAGTCTTTTTTTTTCAAGCCAGGAAATCATTCTAATATTTCCAATTAACTTATGTTATTGTTTGGTGCCATCCTGTCTACTATCACTACCAGTTACTCCTGAGCAACAGGTCTAAACTCTGTCCTATCTTGTGCCATCCTGGCAATTTTGGCCATGCTCAAGCCCACTGGTACAGTCACTGTGTCAGTCCATCTGGTTGAGTATCTTCTCTTTCATTGACACTGCATTTCTAAAACATGATGGTTGTTAGGTATTTTCCCCTCCGGTAGGAATGGCACTTCGTGACTCATAAACTTAAAATGGAAGAGACAAAATTTAACCACCCTTGCCTCTAAGGAGCAACCTGTTTGCACTTCCTCTAAGACAAATTGGTTTGTTCTTTTGGCAGCCAATGGGGTATTTCATTCTCTTGGCAGCCAATGGGGTATTTAATTCTCTTCATAAAATCATAATTCATTAAGTGCTAATCCTTCAATCTTTCTTGTTCATTGTCCAAATTGCACATGCACGTGAAAGAATTGAAAATCCTTTGGCCTTAATAAAGCACACTTTAGTCTTCATGCTGGCACACTTGCTCCTTAGTACTTCAGAGAGGACTTTGACAGCAGATTCCCCAATACAACATGTCTATTGATTTTTTCACTGCTGTTACCATGAGGATTGATTGTGGATCTCAACAAAGTCATTAAGATCTTCAATCTTTTCTCCATCTATCATGATGTTGCCTGTTGATTCAGTGGAAAGAATTTTTATTTCTTCTGTTGTGTGAGAGGTTTCAGTCATTGTTGGTTTTTTTGGTGGGTTTTGGTGTTGGTTTGTTTGGGTATTTGTTTTTTATATTGAGATATAACATAACTGGCCAACTGACTGGAAGATATCTATATTTGTTCCCATTCCAAAGAAGGGTGACCTAACAGAGTATGGAAACTACCGAACAATATAATTGATTTCACATGCAAGCAAGATTCTACTGAAGATTATCCAAAAACGACTGGAACAACACATCAGCAGAGAACTGCCAGAAGTTCAAGCTGGGTTTAGAAGGGGTCATGGTATGAGGGACATTGTAGCTAATGTTAGATGGATCTTAACTGAAAGCAGGGAGTACCAGAGGAATGTCTATCTGTGTTTCATTAACTATGGAAAGGCGTTTGACTGTGTGGATCATAACAAACTGTAACTGACTCTGAGAAGAATGGGAATACCAGAACACTTGATCGTGCTAATGAGAAACCTCTACTGGGACCAAGAGGCAGTCGTCAGAACAGAGCAAGGAAACACTGCATGGTTCAAAATTGGGAAGGGCATACGCCAGGGATGTGTCCTGTCTCCATACCTTTTCAACCTGTATGCAGAACAAATTATCCAGGAGGCTGGGCTCAATAAGGAGAAATGTGGGGTCAAGATTGGTCAAAGATCTATCAATAATCTGCAATATGCAGATGATATAACCCTGCTTGCTGAAACTGAGGAGGACCTGAAGTGCTTGCTGCAGAGGGTCAAGGACTGTAGCCTCCAATATGGATTGAGGCTCAATGTCAAGAAGACAAGATTCTCACCACTGGACAAGTTGGCAGCATCAGGATGGATGGTGAAGAGATTGAGATTGTTCACAGCTTCAGTTTGCTTGGCTCCACAGTCAACACTCTCAGCACCAGTAGCCAGGAAGTTAGAAGACCTATCACCATGGGAAAGTCTGCTGTTAGGAACCTCTCCAAAGTACTGAAGAGCAATGGTGTCTCTCTGGAGACTAAGGTGCGTCTGATACAGACTATGGTCTTTGCTATCATTTGTTATGCATCAGAGAGTTGGACAATGACTAAGGAGGATAGAAGGAGAATTGATGCCTTTGAGCTGTGGTGCTGGAGAAGAGTATTGAGGGTACTATGGACTGCTAGGAAAACAAACAGATTTATCCTGGAAAGGGTCAAGAAGGGCTGCTCCTCGGAGGCAAGGATTCTAAGGCTCCGTCTAACATACTTTGGACGTGTTGCAAGGAGGGACAGGTCCTTGGAGAGGGACATCATGCTTGGTAGGGTGGAGGGACAGCGCAGAAGGGGAAGGCCCCCTATGAGGTGGATTGATTCAGTGACTAGGGTAATCGGGATGGGTGTGTCGGAGACCTTGTGATTGGCACAGGGCAGAGCAGAGTTTAGGGATGTTGTACATAGGGTCACTATGAGTCGCAAGCGACTCGACAGCACATAACAACATAATAACTCATATTGAAGCCTGTAGTCTTTGATCTTCTTCAGTAAGTGTTTCAAGTCTTCATTTTCTGACAGCAACACTTAATGATTTGCACAATCTGCAGGTTGTTCATGGTTTTTCCTCCAATCTTTTTTTTTCCATTTCACATTATTTTTAATTGATTCATTTACAAAGTTATATTCAATGTGTTTCACACTATCCTTCATTCACATTGTGTTTAATACAATCATTCTCATACATCATATTTTATTAAATCACTCACTATTGGACATTGCTCATCACACACTGTCTTTTCACCCAGATCATTCCCATTTGCTTTCCCCTCCCCTCAACCCATCAAACTGTTCAGCTCTGTGGTCTCACACCTTCACTTGCCCCCTTTCACTCCCTTGAGTTTCTGTACTTGTTTTACTAGCTATCTTTCCATTTTTTAAATGCAGAATTTGTTCTTATGGGACTGTGTTGCTTAACTCAGCACAATGCTCTCCAGTCTCTGGCCAAGTTATGCAGTATTTTTCAAAATAATTTCTCCTGAGTGCTGCATAGTATTATATTGTGTGAATGTACCACCATTTCTCAAACCATTCAGTTGTGGTTGGACATTTAGGCTTTTTCCATGTTCTTGCAATGGTGAATAATACTGAACATCTGTGTACGAGTCTTTGTGTCTCAGTTCTAATTTCTTTGGAGTATATTCTAAGCAGAGGAAGAGCTGGGTAATACAGAGTTTCTATGTTCAATTCTTTGAGGAAATGTCAAAACTGTCTTCCAGAGTGGTTGGATGATTTTACAATCCCATCAATAATGTATGAGAGTTCCTATCTCTCTACATCCTCTTGAATATTTATTGCTTGCGTGCTGCCCTACTAAACTGCTCCTGGGGTAAGATGTTATCTCATTGTAGTTTTGACTTGCATCTCACTAATTACCAGTCATTTTGAGCATTTCTTCATGCATCTGTTTGCCATTCAAATATTTTCCTCTGTGAAAATTCTTTCCATGTTTTTTGCCCATTTTGTAATTGGGTTATCAGTCTTTTGCTTACGGAGGCCCAGGAGTATTCTGTAAACTTTTGTTCTGAGACTCTGTCTGAAATGTTGTCAAATGTTTGTCTCCAGTTGGTAAGCTTTCTTTTCACCCTGTTGCAAGCAGATTTTTATGAGCACAGAGATTTAATCTTTAGAAGGCCCTACTCATCAATTTTATCCTTTCCACATTATTTAGCAGTCTTTTGATACCATACACTAAGCCTTCTAAGCTTGGGCTCAGTTTGACTTTTATGAACTTTATGAGATTTACTCCCACCTTGAGTTGATTTTTATGTATGATGTGAGACATGGATCCTGTGTAGCACTCTAATTTTGCCAGCAGCATTTGTTGAAGAGATTGTCATTTCTTCATTTGATAGGCTTTATTTCCTTGTTGAATAATAGTTACCCATAGATAGATGGGTCCATTTCTGGGTTTTTCATTCTGTTCCATTGGTCTACAAGCCTGCCTCATTGTACCAGTCACATGCTATTTTGGTTATTATCACTGTGTAGTATGTTTTGAGGACAGGGAATGTTGTGCCTCTAACTTCATTTTTGTTTTTCAGAAGTGCTTTGCTTATTCAGGGCTCTTTCCTCTCCTAATAAACTTGAGAATTTTCCTTACAATCTCTTTGAAAAATGAATTTTGTATCTGTATTGGGATTGCATTGAACATATAGTTTGCTTTAGGTAAGACTGTAATTTTCACAATATTAAGTCTTCCTACCATGAACAGGAAATATGTTCCCATTTATTTAGGTATTTTATTGTGTAGTATAGAAATGTTCTGTAGTTTTCTTTGTGCAGGTCTTTTGTGTCTCTAGTTAGGTTCACTCCCAAGTATCTCAATTTGTGGCCATCTATTGTAAATGGTATTGCTTTCTTGAGGTACTTCTTTGTTACTGTAGAAGAATGTCACTGATTTTTGGATATTGATCTTTTATCCTGCAACCCTACTAAACTGGTCCACTAGCTCTAACTGATCTGTTTTGTGGTTTTTTGTGAAGTTATAGTTGTTTCTGATTTTTTGGGTTGGGTTTTGTTTGTTTGTTTGCTTTTGGGTTTCGTTTTTGTTTGGGGTTTTTTTGTTTGTTTTTTAGTCCTTGGGGTTTCCTGTGTACAGTATCATACTATTTGCATATGTTGTTGTTGTTATATGTCATCAAGTCATTTGCAATTCATAGTGACCTTATGTACAACAGTCCTGAAACCTGCTCTATCTTGTGCCAACTTTACTGTCTCTGACACACCTACCCTCATTACCCTGGTCACTTTATCAATTCATCTCATCGATGGGCTCTCTCTCTTTCTCCTCCCTCCACCCTTCCAAGCATGATGCCCCTCTCCAAGGACTGGCCCCTCTTTGCAACATGCCCAAAGTGTGTCAGATGAAGCCTCAGAATCTTGGCCTCCAAGGGCAGCCTGGCTTCACCCTCTCTAGGACGAACCTGTTTGTTCTCCTGATAGTCAAACACTACAGCTCAAAGGCATCAATTCTCCTTCTATCAACCCTAATCATTGTCCAGCTCTCTGATGCATAGCACACAATTGCAAAAACTATGGTCTGGGTCAGGTGCATCTTAGTCTCCAGACTGATACTGTTGCTCTTCAGTACTGACAGTTGATTTTCCCAATGCAATTTGCATCTTAATTTCCTGATTACTAGTACCAAGAGTGTTGACTGTGGAGCCAAGCAAACTAAAGCTGTTAACAATCTCTATCTCTTCACTGTTTATCATGATGCTGCCAATTATCCCAGTGGTGAGAATCTTTGTTTTCTTGATGTTGAGCTTCAATCCATATTGAAGGCTGCAATCCTTGATCTTCTGCAGCAAGCACTTCAGGTCCTCCTCAGTTTCAGCAAGCAGGGTTGTGTCATAATGTTGTTGATGAATCTTCCTCCAACCCTGCTGCCACATAGCAACAGTTCAACTGTCTCTTTGCCGATTGAAATGCCTTTTATTTCCTTGTCTTGTTGTATTGGCCCAGCAAGTATTTCCAATATAGTGTTGAATAGAAGTGGTGATAGTGGTCATCATTGTCTGGTCCTTATTTTTATGGGAAAAGCTTTTAATCTTTCTCCATTGAGAATAATATTGGCTCTTGGGTATTGCATATATAATTTTCATTATGTGAGGGAATTCCCTTCTATTCCAGTATTGCTGAGTTTCTCAGTCCGGCAAGGGTGTTGGATGCCTTTTCTGCATCAATACTGAGATCATACGGTTCTTCTTATTTGCTTTGTTAAATGTGGTGAATTACATTGTTTTTCTTTGTTGGGCCATCCTTGCACGCTTCTTATGAATCCCACTTTGTAATGATGAATTATTTTTTTACGTACTTTTGGATTCTATTGGCTAGGATTTTGTTAAGGATTTTTGTTTCTATGTTCATGAGAGATATTGGTCCAGTTTTCTTTTTTGATAATATCTTTGCCAGGTATCAGTATTACAGTTATACTTACTTCATAGAATGTCTCTGGGGGTATTCATTCTTTTTCAATTTTTTAAAACAATTTATATAGAATAGACGATAAATTTTCTCTTTCATAGAATTCAGCTATGAAGCCATCTGGTTCAGGACTTTTTTTTTTTCTTTTGTGGTTTTTTAATGACCCACTCATTTCTTTTTTTGTGATGAGTCTCTTCAAGTGTTCTATATCTGGCTGTATCAATCTGGGTAGGGTATGAATTACAAAGAATTTTTCCATTTACTGTAAGTTTTCTAATTTATCAGAGTATAGCTTTTCATAATATTCTAATATCATAGATTTCATTTCCTCTGGATCTGTTTTGATGGTAATTAATTGAGTTATTAGTGCCTTCTCCTTTTTTCCCTTTTGTTAAGTTTCCCAGTGGTTTGTCAATTTTACTGACCTTTTTGAAAAAACTGCTGCTGTTCTTGTTGATGGTTTCAATTATTTTTCTGTTTTCTAGCTCATTGATTTCAGCTCTTGTTCTTATCATTTCCTTTCTTCTAGAGGCTGTAGGATTAGATTGTTTTCTTTGTTCTATTTGATGAAAGTGTTGAGTTGGTCGATTGATTCTTCTTTTTTTTTAATATATATGCCTATTGCTATGAAATGCTCCACTGAGGACTGCCTTAGCTGTATCCAAGAGGTATTGTTTTGTTATATTTTCATTATTTTTTTAGGAACTTTTTAATTTCATCTTTTATTTCTTTTATAACCCAATTGTGTCCTGTTGTTGTTGTTGTTGTTGTTGTTGTTATGTGCCGTCGAGTCACTTGGGACTCATAGCGACCCTATATACAACAGCCCTAAACTCTGCTCCGTCCTGTGCCAATCGTACTATCTCTGACACTCCCATCCCGATTATCCCAGTCACTGAATCAATCCACCTCATAGAGGGCCTTCCCCTCCTGCACTGTCCCTCCACCCTCCCAAGCATGATATCCTTCCCCAAGGACCGGTCTCTCCTCACAACATGTCCAAAGTATGTTAGACGGAGCCTCAGAATCCTTGCCTCCAAGGAGCCACCCGGTTTAACCCTTTCCAGGACAAATATGTTTGTTTTCCTAGCAGTCCATGGTATTCTCAATACTCTTCTCCAGCACCACAGCTCAAAGGCATCAATTCTCCTTCTATCCTCCTTGGTCATTGTCCAACTCTCTGATGCATAACAAGTGATTGCGAAGACCATGGCCTGTATCAGACGCACCTTAGTCTCCAGAGAGACACCATTGCTCTTCAGTACTTTGGAGAGGTCCCTAACAGCAGACTTTCCCATGGCAATGCGCCTTTTAATTTCCTGGCTGCTGGTGCCAAGACTGTTGACTATGGAGCCAAGCAAACTAAAGCTGTGTACAATCTCAATCTCTTCAGCATCCATCCTGATGCTGCCAATTGTTCCAGTGGTGAGAATCTTGTCTTCTTGACATTGAGCCTCAATCCATATTGAAGGCTGCAGTCCTTGACCCTCTGCAGCAGGTGCTTCAGGTCCTCCACAGTTTCAGGAAGCAGGGTTGTGTCATCTGCATAACACAGATTGTTGATAGATCGTCCACCAATCTTGACCCCACATTTCTCCTCATACAGCCCAGCCTCCCAGATAATCTGTTCTGCATATAGGTTGAAAAGGTATGGAGATAGGATACATCCCTGGCGTACGCCCTTCCCAATTTTGAACCATGCAGTGTTCCCTTGCTCTGTTCTGACGACTGTCTCTTGGTCCCAGTAGAGGTTTCACATTAGCACGATCAAGTGTTCTGGGATTCCCATTCTTCTCAGAGTCAACCATAGTTTGTTATGATCCACACAGTCAAATGCCTTTGCATAGTCAATGAAACACAGATATACATTCCTCTGGTATTCCCTGCTTTCAGCTAAGATCCATCTAACATCAGCTACAATATCCCTAGTACCATGACCCCTTCTAAACCCAGCCTGGACATCTGGTATTTCTCTGTTGATGTGCTGTTCCAGTAGTTTTTGGATAATCTTCAGTAAACTCTTGCTTGCATGTGAAATCAGTGAGACTGTTCTGTAGTTTCCACATTCTGTTGGGTCACCTTTCTTTGGGATAGGAACAAATATAGATCTCTTCCAGTCAGCTGGCCAAGTGGTTGTTCTCCAGATTTCTAGTGTTCTAGCAGGGTGTTATTTGGCTTCCATATTGGTGGTGTTATAAGCTTCATCCTTTGTGGTTAATTTCTAGTTTTATGTCATTGTGGTCTCAGAAGATACTTTGTAAAATTTCCATTTTTTTACATTTTTTGAGATTTGCTTTGTGCCCTAATATGTGATAAATCTGAAATGCGTCATGTGCACTTGAGGAGAAAGTGAATTGAATTTTAGTTGCGTGCAGTGATTGGAATACATCCACCAGGTTGAATATGAGTTAACCCATCCTTTGGTGAAAGTGGTGTGTTAAAGTCTTCCTCCACTATTGTGGTTCTGTCTATTTCTTTCTTCAGTTCTGTTAACAGTTCTTTTATGTATTTACCAGGACTATCATTTGGTGTATAGATGTTGACCAGTGTTACATTCTTTATATATAGTGCCTTTAATCATTATATTGTGCCCTTCCTTATCTTTTATGCTGGTTTTCATTCTGAAATCTATTTTATCAGAGATTAGTATTGCCATTCCTGTTTTTTTGTGGATGTCATTTGCTTGGTAGATTTTTTTCCCCCAACCTTTAGTTTGAGTCCATCTTTCTCTTCATTTCTTAGAAGCATCCATTGTATACAACATATTAATGGACTGTGCTTTTTTTTATCCGTTCTGCAACTCTTTTCTTCTTGATTGATGCATTTAGTCCATTGACATTAAGTGTTATTATTGACAGACCAGGTTTTATCATTGCCATTTTGCTGTGTTTCTTTTGTTGTTGTTGTTTCTTGTTACTATGATCCATCCTCTTTCCTTTGGTGTCTCTGTGTAAAGGATGTCCCTTAAAAGTTCCTGGAGATTTCGTCTTATTTTCGCAAATTCCTTAAGTTCCTTTTTTCTGCAAAGGATGTGATTTCTCCTTCATATTTGATGTAGAGCTAGAGAACTTTGCTGGGTACAGAATCCTCAGTTGACAATTGTTTTCTTTCAATTTTCTGTATATGCAATTCCATTGTCTTGCTCTCATGATATCTGCTGAAAAATCAGAGCTTAATCTAATTGCTTTTTCTTTGTAGGTAACTTTGTTTCTCATGCTGCATTCAGTATTCTATCCTTACCTTTTATTTTTTGATAATTTGACTATGATATGTCTCAATGTTTTCCTTTTTGGGCCTAGTTTATTTGGTGTTTGCTGAATGTGGATTTTTCTTGTTCTTCATAATACCTGGGAAGTTTTCTTCTAGTAGTTCTTCCATAATTTTCTCAATGATTTCCCTATCCCTCTCATATTCTGGAATTCCAGTCATATGTATGCTATTGCTCTTGATGTCATCCCACATGATTCTAATGTTTTCTTCATTTTCTTTATGTCTCATATCTGATTTTTCTTCTTGTATATTTCTGTTGAAGTTCTTATCTTGTAGCTCACTGACTCTCTGCTCCACCACTTTTGTTCTTCTTTTTTTGTCCTTCAAGCATGTTGCACTCTTCTGCCATTTCAGTCTTAATATTCTGGATTGCATTTTCATGTATTTCTATTATTTCTAGTACTGTGTCGGCAGTACCCTCTCTATCTTGTGAGGACTATTTTTAAGGTTCTTGTACCTCTTTATCTATAGTTTCAAATCTTTTTTTTTTTTCATTTTTTGCATTTTCTTTTGTATTTGTGCAAGTTTCTTCCCATCCATATATTTCTTCTGGCTCCATGTCTCTGCAGGATAGAGCAGGGTATAGGGAAGTTATACATAGGTTCAGTATGAGTCACAGGTGACTCAACAGCACATAATAACTATTGCTCTGGAGCATTTCTTGTCAGTTCCATTGTTTCTTCCATCCTTTGAACCTTTTCCCACAGCTGTTCAAACAATTCTTCATCAGTATGTCTTCTGGTTCTCTACCTCTACGTTATTCACTTTGTTTGTGGCTTCCATTGTTTCTTCCATCATTTCTACTAATCATCTGTAGCTCTTTGAATATTAACATATATCTTATTAACATATATCATCTGTCTTCTTGACTCTGGGGTATTCATGAGGTCTGTAATATTTTCTGATTATTTTGTAGATGGTTTAATTTGTTTTTTTCACAGTGTTTGAGGCTGCCTTGACATTATGTAAAGTCTTTCTTGATAAGTGTTAGGCTGTTTTATAGTATGTCTGCAAAAGTTGTTGGTTCTTATCTTTATGGTGTTACTCATTAATTCCCATTTTAAAGTCTATAGGTTTAGTTACTCACTCTACTATAGGTCCTTTCTGGGAAATTTTGCCATTCTTAAGGTCTTTGAAGTTCTCTCTTTTCTGCAATGCAGCCCTGAAGGAATCTCACCTTGATGTATTCCTCTGCCACCAATTCTAGTCTTCCTTCATATATCAAGTGGCTGACTGGTGTGGAGCCAAGTGTTTTACTCAAGCAGTTTCTCCTGCTCCTTTTTTCCTGTAGCTTAATGTCTTCCTTTGTCTCCAGAGCAGCAAGACATTAGCGATCAGGGTTGCCAGTTCAAGCAGCTTGTGTTCAGAGAGCCTCAAGTCATACCTCCCTCACACAGAGAGCTGAGATATGTGTTTCTTTGTAGCTCTCTGTCTCAATGTCTTTTGTCCTATTTAGCCCCTCAGATAAACCTGGTCCTGTGACCTCTGAGAAAAGTACATTTAAGGTGGCTAATTGGTCAAGTAAGAAGATAACTAAGATATGACCCTTGGATATAACAAATGATTCTTTAAGTGACTCTGATAAGAATAGTTCCTGAATAGTAAGAGGGAAAACAGTTAGACTACAACAAATTCATTAATCATTTGCCTTAGAAGCAAAGATCTCCAGATGGAAGGACCTATAACCCCAGGGATAATTCATTCCTATCTCCCGACAAGCAATGGAGGGTGCTCACTCTCAGCACAGAACCTCACCTTCCTCGCCTTTTCTTCTTCCACTTAGTGTCTTCCTTTATCTCTGGTGTTGTGCGAGGTCAGGACTGCCAATGCAAGCAGCTTTAATGCTGAGGGTTTCAAGTCAGCCCCCTCTCTTGCAGAGAGCTAAGAAAATTGTTTCCTCTGCTTGTAGTTCTGGATCCTAAAGTCTCTTGTCCTATTTGACCCTGGGATGGCCCCACAGCCACAGAGGCAAGGAACTCCAGATGAAGGGACCTATAACGTCAGGGACCCCTCAGCCCTATTTCCCCTCCGAATTTTCCTCCATTTAGAAGCCACATTCTTCTTCATATAGTCTAGCTACTGCTGCTCCTGCTTTTTCTCCTCCTCCTCTTCCTTTTCCTCCTCCTCCTCCTCCTCCTCCTCCTTCTTCTTCTGTCTAGCTTCTTGAATGATTTGCTAACATACAGGTTGAATAGATATGGAGAGAGGATAAAACCCTCACACATGCATACAGAGAGAGAAAAAGAGAGAGAGAGAGAGATACTTTTCCTGATTTTAAACCATGTGGTATCCCCTTATTCTGTCCAAAAGACTACTTCTTGGTCTATGTATAGATTTCACATGAGCACAATTAAGTGGTTGGAATTTCCATTCATCTCTATGTTAGCCATAATTCATTATGGTCCACTCAGCTGAATACTTTTTCATAGTCCATTGAACATAAGTAAATAACTTTCCACTGTTTGCCTCTGTTTCAGCCAAGATACATCTAACTGCAATGATATTCCTTGTTTTACAATCTCTTCTGAATCCAATCTGAATGTCTGGTAGTTCCCTGAGAATGTAGTATTCCTGATATATCTTCATCATTTTCAACAAAACTTAATTGTGTATGATATTATTTGAAAATGTCTAAACTCTGTTATCACATTTTTTTTTAATGGAAACAAATATTAATCTCTTCCAGTTAGCCAGGTAGCTGCCTTACAAATTGTTTGTTACACACTAATATGTACAGCCAAGGAGCTCCGGTGGCCTGTTGTTGTTCTTGCCATTGAATCAGAATCGACCCATAGCTGACCTTCCAGTGGTTTTCAGAGATAGTAAATTGCACAGGAAGAAATTATCCATTCTTCTCCTGAAGAGCACCTGGAAGATTCATTCAAACTGCTTGCCTTTGGGATTGCAGCAGAGCTTCTTACTACAGTGGCCTAGTGGTAAGAAATTGCACTGCAATTCTGAGGGCACTCACTTCAAATCCATCAGCTATTACTAGGGAGAAAGATGGATAATCTTCTCCTGTGTGATTTACTGCCCCTGAGAGCCTGCTGGAGGGTCAGCTCTCAGTTAGTGCCATCTCTTCAGGACATCGAGGGCTCCGTATATTTGCTGAAACACTTTAATGTTTCTTCATCCAATATTGTGCACAGAATATTATCTTTCAGTATTGGGACTCAAGACTTGACTAATTTTTCCTTCAGTTCTTTCAGCTTTTTAGGTACTAATCCTTATGTCTCCTATTTCATTTTTGACAACTTAATTATCCTAAATTAATACTCTAATTTTCCTACGTGGTAGAGATTCTAAAGACTAAGGACATTCCATGTACCAATTATTAATGGGTATTTCTAGTTGTTTCTTCTCCTTTTCAGTTTTGCCATATCAGCAAATTATGACCCTTCACTGGGTAAAAGTTTATTCTATATGTGTCATTAGGAGAGACTCTACTTTGAGGAGGCAGCGCTTTTGAATTCCATCCAACCCGAGGGGCTGATCTTCTGGCAGTATACCAAATGCTGCTCCAGTGATGCTACTCATAGGCTTTTGAGGGCCTGCTATTTCAGAACTAGATGACCAATCCTATTTCTTAGACTGGTAGCTTTTCTGAAAGCTGTCCACCATGGAAGACTCTGCTGATATATGAAATACCAACACCAGGAACATTCCCCAATCACAGCATAGCAAACTGACAGACACATGGTAGAATGTGTTCATGGGCTTGGTCAAATCATCTTTAGAATGTAAATGTTAAGAAAAAATTATTAATTTGACATATTTCCCTTTCTGCTACAAGACTTTAGCTCAAAATAGTATATGTAATCTTTTAAAAATGAATTGTAAGGGTTTTTAAATTTTAGAACCTATCCACATAGTTAGGCCCCCATACAGTGTTACCAGCCTCTGCTTTCACACCAGTGCCATAGTCAAGATGTGTGTCCATCCATCTTAGCGAGGTTTTCACCAGATATGCTAAGGAGTCCCCAAACACCTTCCCTCTGTGAATGATTCTCTGTCAGTTTACCTTGGCTTACAATTTTACCATTTTAGTAAAAAAATAGGTTGTTACTTCCAATAATTTCTCTTTTCCATTTTTAAATTGTTATTTTAATGAATGTTTACAGAAAAGTTGGATTTTCATTCATCTGTTGTTGCATTTTCCTCCCTACCCCATAGCTGACTCTCTCTCTCTCTCTCTGTGTGTGTGTGTGTGTGTGTGTGTGTGTGTGTGTGTACCGTCAAACCTCCTTCTCCAGTAG
This sequence comes from Elephantulus edwardii, assembly GCF_000299155.1. Lineage (NCBI taxonomy): Eukaryota > Metazoa > Chordata > Mammalia > Macroscelidea > Macroscelididae > Elephantulus > Elephantulus edwardii. The sequence continues at coordinate 4,338,522 of NW_006399968.1, forward strand.
AGTATCTGGTGGATTCAAAACATGCCCCTCCAGGACTGCAGTGCAGCTTCTTGCCACTAGGCCACCAGAGCTCCAGACAGCTAACTTTTTAAAAAAGAAAAAAAAGTATTCATTGTTGCATAATAAAATTTGTTTCTTACTATAGCTCTTTCCTTCTGTTTTAATGAGCATGTTGTTGTTGTTGTTGAATACTGTAGAGTCAGAACAGACCTATAGCTCACCCTTTGGTGCGTTTTCAGAGGCAGTTAATTGCATGGGAGGAGACTGCCCGTCCTTCTTCCATGGAAAAGCTAGTGGCCTCAAACTCTGTGCCTTTGGGATTGCAGCACAACTTTTTGCCAGTAGGCCACCAGAGCTCCCTAATCTTGTAAAAAATATATGATGCTTTACAAATTACCCTGCTAATGTTAAAAAAAGCTTTTCATTCCCAACAGCTCCTTCTAGGATTGCTGCAGGCTGACAAGACTGTTATTAACTCTAAAGAGATGACTGCTCTGCTCTTTGTTCACGAAGCCACCCGAGTGTTTCATGATCGCTTGACTGAACACACTGAGAGAGGACTTTTCTACCAATTTCTTTCCGAAGAGCTTGAAAATTATTTTCAAGTAAGCCTACATATAAAAAATTATCTTACAGGGTTTTGGGTGAAAACATTGTTTTCTTAAAGCCCTCAGGCATGTCTACAGTTAATTAAGAACTTTATTTTGCTAATAATTCCACATTTCTCTGGAAAGGATATTTTTTAAAAAGTGTAGATCAGATATGATAGAGATGATAAAGTCTGGGTTTATTTGGTTATCTCAAAACTGCTCCCTTTTCTCCAGGACTAACAGAATGTGCGCTCTTAAGACTTCAGGAAAACTTTAATTTCTCTTCATCCAGTTGATCTTTGGTGACATCAATCTTGTCTTTCAGCGACCTCACAAAAGAATGTTTGAAATAAACTCATTTACATTAAAAATAGCGACTAAGTGACACAGTAAATTTAGCTCCATTGTTGTTGTTCGTTGTTGTGTACCATCAAGTTGGAACCTACACATAGCTGATCCAGCCGGCGGGTTTTCAGAGGCAATCGCACAGGAGGAGACTGCCCATCCATCTCCCGTGGAGCGGCTGATGGCCTCAAGCCATGTGCTTTTGGGATTGCAGCACAGCTTCTTGCCTCTAGGCCACCAGAGCTCCTTTTAGCTCCATTACCAGATTTTTTAAAAATCTCCTCTGTAAAGCGTTTAAGGCTCACAATCCCTTTGCACAAATAGCTCTCCTCTCCTTTTTTGTGATGCTACTTCCCAACATCTTGTTCACAGAAAGCACAGAAAATACTATAAAGCCCAAGGTACAATTATATTTCATAACATTATGTGAGAAGTTCAGGCTATAAACTTACCGATTAAAACGGGCATATACACATATTTATAGATTCAGAATGTTGTTGTTGATTGCCTTCGAGTCAAGCATGACTTAAAGCGACTCTGTGAACAAAAAGCCTGAAGCCCCTCTACAACTATTGGCACATATCAAAGTTCATAGAGTTTCCGGAGGCCTCTTATTTAGGATGCCACTCCTGCTTCATGTATATCAACTAACATTATCAGATAAATCACAAGTTCAGAAAGCTTTTAAAACTCCTTACTAAAAATTGCCATCATTACTTTTTAATAAATTTTCCACTCTTCAGTTGACAGTCTTACAAAATTGTTCATATTGAGTCACTGACTTCATACTCTTCAATCTTTTCAAATACTTGGTTATAATATTTGTTAAGTGACTCAGTGATAACCTCATTCCTTTCACGACTGTCATCTTCAAGCATTTGTTTGCAACTTTTCAGGGCTCTCTCCAGTGCAAAGCTTCTTCCTTTACCTCTTTGAGGCTCCTCTTTGCTGATACCTTTGCATTGTACCCAGTTTTCTTTTCTCAGATGTAAGAATCTCCATCCTTCTTCAAATGTTCTCATTCTCTCTTTCTAATAGCTTAAGAAACTGTTGATTGTGGAGGTTACAAGCATAGGTTCTGCCAAGGTTTGACTTATTATCTATGTAACTTTGTCTAAATAAGGATCTAAAATAAGGATCATAATTGTACCTACATTAAAGAACTCCTAAGTTCACTATGAGTCATAGTCAACTCAATGGTATCTAGAACTGTGTAACAGCCACATAGAACTGTGGTGGGAATTAATAGTTTTAACTTATATAAAGCATTTATAATAGGAATACAAACTTGTGTTACCACTATGGAAAGTAATGTGGCACTTCATTAGAAAGTTTGGGGTAGAAATACAATTTGTTCCAGCAACCCCATTATTAGGTATATATCCCACAGAAATAAGAGCTTTGACACAAACTGATGCATGCACACTCATATTGATTGCAGCGGTATTTATAATAGCAAAGAGTTGGAAGCAACCTGTGTCTGTCAACAAATTAATGGCTACAGTAACAATGAAATATTCATGCGCAGCCAAAACAAAAAAAAATGTCAAGAATTTGTGAAACAATGAACAAAATGGAAGAACTAAGACAAAATATACTCAGAGACATATGGATAACTGTAAAAGACCACTATTATAAAAAGCTAAAAAAAAGCCTTGCTTGCAGAAAGTGAAAAGAACTTAAAGTACTTAATATAGAAGATCAAGAATTATTGCTCTCAATATGGATTACATTTTTTTAAATTTTTTTATTTATTTTTTTATTTTTTATTATTATCTTTTGTGCATGTACCGTCAAATCAGATCTGACTGGTACAGGAGGAAATTGTCCCTCCTTCTCCGGCAGAGCATCTGGTGGATTTGAACCGTGTACCTCTGGGATTGCAATACAGCTTCTTGCCACTAGGCCACCAGAGCTCTCCTTCAATATGGATTACATTTTAACATCAATAAAACAAAAATTTCCACCACATTCTCTCAACATTATGATAGATGGAGAAAAGATTGAAATTGTCAGCAGTTTCATTTTACTTGGATCCACAATCAACACTCATGGTAACAACAGTCAAGAAATCAAAAGATGCGTTGTGATGGAGAAATCTTCTAAAAACCTCTTCAAAACTCTACAGAAGAAGGATGTCAGTTTAAAGACCCAGTCATGGTATTTTCAATTGCTTCCTATGCATGTGCAATTTGGATAATGAACAAGGAAGACTGAAAAATAATTAAACTCTTTCAATTTTGGTGTTGGTGAAGAGTATTGAATATCCCATAAACTGCCAAAGGAACGAATAAATCTGTCTTAAAAGAAATAAATCTGTCTTAAAAGAAGTGCAACCAGGGTGTTCCTTAGAGGCAAGGATGGTGAAAATTCACCTCACTGACTTTGGGCATCTTTTTAGGAAGAACCAGACCATGGAGAGAGACTTCATGCTGGGAAAGATCAGTGGAACAGAAGAAGACCTCAATGAATGAGCTGACACAGTTACTACCACAATGGGCTCAAGCATATCAGAGATAGAGTGAAGTTCAGATCTGATTTCACAAGGTTGCTGTAAGTTGTAATTAATTCATTGGTGGTGGTGGTGGTGGTTATGTGCCATTGAGTCACCTGCAACTCATAGCAACCCTATGTACAACAGCCCTAAATTGCTCTATCATGTGCCAATTTTATTGTCTCTGACACACCTATCCCTATTACCCCAGTCACTGAATCAATCTATCTCATTAAGGGTCTTTCCTCTCCTGTGCTGTCCCTCAACCCTCCCATGCATGATGCCACTCTCCGAGGACTGGTCCAAAGTATGTCAGACAAAGCTTCAGAATCCTTGCCTCCAAGGAGAAGCCTAGTTTCACCATCTCCAGGATAAACCTGTTCTCCTAGCAGTCCATAGTATATCAATACTCTTCTCCAACACCATAGCTCAAAGGCATCAATTTTCCTTCTAGCATCCCTAGTCATTGCCCAGCTCTCTGATGTGTAGCAAGTGATCACAAAGACCAAAAAAGGTTTATACACAGATAAAATTAACAATGGAGAGTTAACAAGAATGGGAAGGTATGAAGGAGGAATGAAAATAGAAAATTATATATAAATTAAGATGCTTAGGATAGTTCCTGGAACATAATAATCACTCAATATATGTGTTGTTGTTGTTGTTGTTATGTGCCGTAGAGTTGCCTGCGACTCATAGCGACAGAATAATAATAAAAAGAAATAGACCTTATACCAACACTTCAAAAGTAGATGAAACAATTTGGCTTGAACAATCTCTATTCACTCCACCTTCTCCACATGTCCTAACCTTATATTCTCAGCCTCAGTCACTGATATTACTATCCAAATATCTTTGGCCACCAAATTTTTTTTTATAAAGGAGCATCAGCTACGTATCCCCTCTTACCTTCATGCCTTATATCAAATTAGTGACCTTATCGTATTATTCTGTTACTTTTTTTTAAAGTGAAACAATAAATGAGTGGAAATCCAAAATCTCTAAACATTCACTAAACTTAATTTTAAAAATATTCTTCTACTTTTAGAGTTGCTGCATTAACTATCTTCTTTCTATCCATTGGCATTTGTCCCAACCCAAGATTTCTCCCCTAGATTCCTTCAACTACATTCCAGTGGGTCTTCAGGCCACCAATCTGACCTTCTTCCTAGTTAATCCACAGTTAGTTTTCTAAAATCTTGACCTGATAATGAAAGTCTTTATTTACCAAGCCACAGCCACATAGGTTAGATTTTATCTTAATAAGCTAAGCACACTTAATGTGAATGAACTAACTGTGCTGATCTAAACAGTAGCAGAATGCGCAAAAAAAACCCCAAAGTCCATCAATATGTTGCCTCCAAGAGACACATATCAAAAAGAGAAAGACAGAGTCAACACCAAAGGCCGGTCTAGGCCACCAGATCTCCATATATTATTATATATGTATGTATGTGTTATATATTTGATAATAAATGTTATTCTTGCTGTTGTTAGGTGCCATCGAGTCAAGTACAACTCATAGTGATGCTATGAACAAAAGATCTGAATCTTGCCCTGTCCTGTGCCATCCTCACACTTCCTGACACACAAGAAAGAGCCCATTGAAGCAGTCACTGTGTCAATCCACCTGGTTGAGGGTCTTTCTCTCCTTCACTGACCCTTCACCTTTCCCAACAGCATGTCCCTCTCCAAGGAATAGCACCTCCTATCAATATGTCCAAAGTATGCAAAACAAAGCCTCATCATTCTGCCTCCAAAGAACACACTGGCTGTACCCTCTCCAAAACATATCAATTTATTTAGGCCATCCATAGGATGTTTGTTGCTCTTTTCCCAACACCAAAGCTCAAAATGTCAATTTTTTTCTGTCATCCTTGTTAATTGTCCAGGTCTCAGATGCATAGACAGTAATCAGAATGACTATGGCCTGAATTAGACATACCTGTATTGTATATAATATAATATGAATATTATAAATTTTCTATATGTTTTTTTAAAAATTTTAATCTATTACTTTATTATTTTAATTTGCTTAGAAAGTTTGTATACATATTGTTTCACTCTATCATTCTTAATTCACATTGCATTCCATATATTCTCATGTGTTAAGTTTTATAAAATTAATCACCAATGGACCTTACCCATCATTACCCTGTCTTTTCATTCAGATCCTTCTCACTTCCTTTCCCTCTTCCTTTACTATAATTTAAATATTTATGCTTATAAAATTCATATATTTAATATAAAAATTCTATATGGGCTATATTTTGTAAACATTCTGTATAGTTGGAGCCAGAGTGTTCTAAATAAAGACATTCAATCATTTAAAAAAAAAAGGCTGGAAAAAATATACCAAGCAAATGGCAACCACAAAACAACAACCAAAAAAAAAACCCACAAAAACCAGGAGTGACAATGCTTATCACTGATAGACTTCAGAATTAAAACCACCAGAAAAGATAAGGAAAGACATTACATACTGATTGAAGACACAATAGATCAAGAAAACGTAACCTTGGTCAACAGTTATGCACCAAATGATAGACCTACAACATAACACAATGGTTAACTGAATTGAAGAAAGAATTAGATAGAACCCCATTAGTGGTAGAAGACTTCAACACACCACTATTACCTAAGGATAGGTCAACCAAAAAAAACTCAACAAAGATGCAGAAGATCTAAACTTTATAATCAGCCAACTCAACTTTGTGGATATAGTCAGGATATTGCACCCAACTAAACCTCAGTTCATTTTCTTAAGTGAACATGGTACATTCTCCAGAATTGATCATATTTCAGGACACAAGGCAAGTTTCAACAAATTCAAAAACATTGAAACAATACAAACGATCTTCTCAGATCACAATGCCAAAAAACCATATATTAATCACATGAGAATAAAGCCATAAAACCATCCATGTGGAAATGAAATAACTCTTCTAGAACATAATTGGGTCATAAAAGAAAAAAAGAATGAAATTAAAAAGTCCCTTGAAAAAAATGAAAATTAAAATGCAACATACTAAAATCCCTGGGATGCAGCTGGCAATCGTCAAGGGGCAGTTCAATAATATTGAACTGGGCAGGGTCAATAAATTGACAAACCACTGGCAAACTTAACAAAAGAAGAAGAAGAAGGGGGAGTGGAAAGAGAAGACACAGATAACTCAATTAAGAAATTATAGAGGTGACCTCACAACAGAATCAGATAAAATTAAATCATATCTGAGTACTATGAAAAGCTATACTCTGAGAAATTAGAAATCTAGGGGAAATGGACAAATTCCTTGAAACTCATGCCCTACCCAGATTGACAAGGACAGATATAGAACAATTGAACAGACCCTTCACAAAAAAAGAAATTTAAAAGGTCATGAAAAGGCTTCCCCATAAGAAAAGTTCTGGACCAGATGGCTTCACAGCTGAATTCTACCAAGCATTCAGAGAAGATCTATCACCAATTCTACTTGAATGCTTTTAAAAAAATTGAAAAAAGAAGGAACAGTCCCAGCATCATCCTATGAACAAGCATAACCCTATACCAAAACTAGGCAAAGATATTACCAAGAAAGAAAACTACAGACTAATATCGCTCATAAATGTAGATGCAAAAATCCTTAAAAAAAATCCTAGCCAATAAAATCCAAAAGCACAGTAAAAAAAAAACAACAAAATACCACCAACCAGTCAGCATATTTCACCATATTAACAAAGTAAATAATATGATCTTAGCAATTGATGCAGAAAAGGCACTTGACAAAATCCAGCACTCCTTCCTGACAAAGACACTCAGAAAAATTGTAATAGAAGGGAATTTCCTCAATATAGTGAAAAGTATGCTGTACAAAACCAAGAGCCAATATCACTCTCAACTGAGAAAGAATAAAGACATTTTCCTTGTAAACAGGGATCAGACAAGGACACACACTGTCACGACTTCTATTCAATATTGTACTAGAAGTGCTTGCAAAGGCAATACAATAAGAGAAGGAAATAAAAGGCATCCAGATCAGCAAATAAATGGCTAAACTATTGCTATATTCATATAGTATGACAGTGTACATAGAAACCCCAAGGACACAACCTAAAAACAATTAGAGCTAGTAGACCAGTTCAGTAGAATTTCAGGATACAAGTTGAATATCCCAAAATCAGTGGGATCCCTCTATAATAAAAAAGAGAACTTAGAAAAGGAATCTGAGAAAGCAATAGTATTTATAATAGCCAGCCACTAATTGAGATACTTGGGAGTGAACCTGACTAGAGACAAAACAGACCTATACAAAGAAAACTACAGAACATTTCTGCAAGACACAAAAAAGACCTAAAGCAATGGGAAAATGCCTTGTTGATGGATAGGAAGACTCAATATTGTGAAAATAACAATTCTATAAAAAGCATTCTACATGTTCGATGCAATCCCAATCTAGATACCAAATCCATTTTTAAAGTATATCAAAAGAGAAATTGTCAACTTTATTTGGAGAGGAAAGATATCTCAAATAAGCAAAACACTTCGGAAAACTAAAATTAAGGTGGGATGTATAGCACTCTCTGCCCTCAAAACCGACTACACATCAGTAGTAACCAAAACAGCTTGGTACTGGTACAATGACAGGCACATAGACCAATGGAATAGAGTTGAGAACCCAAAAATGGATCTCCTATCTATAGTCAACTGATATTCAACAAGAAAATAAAACCTATCAAATGAGGTAATGGCAACCTCTTCAACAAATGGTTCTGGAAAAACTGGACTACTACGTGCAGAAAAATGAAACAGGATCCACATCTCACACCATACACAAAAGTCAACTCAAAGTGGATCCAAGAATGGGAAGTAAAGTCTAAAACCATAAAGTTCAGCAGAGACAAACTGGGATCAAGCTTAGATAGCCTAGTCTATGGTATAAGCAGACTGTCAATACCAGCCAAAAATGCTCAATCTGGAGAGGATAAAACTGATGAATAGAACCTTCTAAATATTAAATCCCTGTGCACATAAAAACCTTTAATGATCATAGTGAAAAGGAAACATACTGACTGAGGGGAGGGGGAGAAGCTTTGGCAATACTATTTCACACAAGGGTCTCATATCAAAATCTTACCAAATCCTACAGGGCCTTCAGAAGAAAAAGACTGATAACACAATTATAAAATGGGTAAAATCTTGCAATGAGAAAGTGACCAAACAAGATGAATTAATGATAATTGGTGACTGGAATGCAAAAGTTAGAAACAGTGAAGAAGGAATAGTAGTTGGAAAATATGAGCTTGGTGATAGAAATGAGGCAAGGAATAGAATGATTGAATTTTATATTTTCAATTATCTATTCATTGTAAATATATTTTTTAAAAGACATAAATGACATGAATCTGCTAATTGGCTCAGTAGTGAGACTCTTTGTTTTATTGATGTTGCGTTTCAATCCATATCATATTGAAGATTACAGTCCTTGACTTCTGCAGCAAATGCCTCATCTTAAGAATAGGTGCCAATGAAGGAATTTTTCTTTTACTTTTCAAAGAGAAGAGTGAACTGGTGGTGGGCGTTGGAGAGGGGTGGGGAGAAAAGTGCAACAATGAATGAATGAAAATCCAAAATCTCTGTAAATGTTCATTATAATTAATAATAATAATAATAATAAAACAAAATAAAAAAGAACCATATGGAATAAAGTGTCTGCATCTTTTGGAAAGCAGTCACATTATATTAGTGTTTGGTACTGAAAGATGCTAACAATAAATTCTTTGAAAGAATCAATTCCATGAATGGGAAAAAAAAAGAATAGGTTTGAAATATTCAACATCAATGATTGAAGACCAAATGAGTTATAAGATAAAATAAAGGATATCATCCAAGACAGAGGAGAAATAAACAACCAAATTGGATGTCAGAAGAGACTCTGAAAATTGCAATAGAGCATTGAGAAGTCAAAACAAAGGGAAAAGATACTGAAGTAAAAGAACTAAACAGAAGATTCCAAAAGGCAGCTCAAGAAGACAAACCAAAGTATTTTAATGGAATATGCAGAAAGCAGGATTTGGAGGATAAAGAAGGGAAGAATTCCCTTTGCATTTCTTTAGCTGAGAGAACTGAAAATCCAATTTAAACCTCAAGTCACAATATATAGAAAGATGCTATGGGCAATATATTGGATGATCCAGAAGGTGTCAAAAGAAGATTGAGAGAATACATAGACTCACTCTACCAAAGAGAACTAAAACAACACTGAAAAAATTCAGGATATATCATGAAGGAGCAAATTGGCACTGCATTTAAAACATTGGCAATAAAGAAGGCCCCAGAAATCAATGGGATACCAATTGACTTGTTTCAATTAACAGATGCACTCACCAGTCTATGCAGGAAGTTTGGAGGATAGCTGTCTGGCCAATGATTGGAAGAGGTTCATATTCGTTCCCATTCCCAAGAAAGGTAATCTAACTAAATGTGGAAGCTACCAGACAATATTATTACTATCACATACAAGTAAAATACTTCTGAAGATCATACAAAAATGGCTATCAGAGTACATAGATAAAGAACTGCCAGAAGTTCTAGTAGGATTTAGAAGAGGCTATGGCAGCAGGGACATCATTGTTGATGTCAGATGGATCTGTCTGAAAGTAAAGAATATCAGAAGAATGTCTATGTATGCTTTATTTACTATGCAAAGGCATTTAACTGTGTGGATCATAACAAGTTATGGCTAACATTGAAAAAAAAGGGAATTTCAGAGCACTTAACTGTGCTCATGGAAAACCCATACCTAGATCATGAGGCTGCTGTGTGTACAGAGCAAGGTAGCACTATATGGCTTAAAATGGAGAAGGGAATGTGTCAGGGTGTATTTTGTCTCCATACCTATTCAATCTGTATGCTAAGCAAATTATTCAAGAAGTTGGATTGAGGAGGAATGTGATATGATTATCAGAGGGAGACTCTTTAATAGCCTATGTTATGAAGATGACAGAACTTTTATTTCTGAAAGTGAGGAAGACTTGAAGCACTTTTTGCAGAAGATCAGAAAACACAGCCTTTAATATGGATTACATCTCAATGTCAAGGAAGCAAAGATTCTTACTACTAGACTGATAAACAGTATCATGATAGATAGAGAAAAGATTACAACTGCCAACAATTTCATCTTATTTGGATCCACAATTAACACCCTTGTTACAAGCAGTCAGGAAACCAGGAAACATATTTCACTGGGAAAGTCTGCACTTAGGGACCTCTCCAAACTATTGAAGAGTAATAACAGTTTGAGGACTAAGTTGCATCTTATTCAGGCCATGTTATTTCTGATCACTTGATATGTATTTGAAAGTTGAACAATGAATAAGGATGACAGAAAAATAATTGATGACTTTGAGCTGTAGTTTTGGAGAAGAGTACTGAAGATCCCACAAACTGCCAACAGAACAAACTGGTATGTCTTGGAGAGGGTGCAGCAAGAGTGTTCTTTGGAGGCAAAGATGTTAGGGCTTCACCTCATATACTTTGGATATGTTGCTAAGGAGAGACACTGTACTCAGAAAGCTAGAGTGAGTTGGTGAAAGGAAGACCCTTTACCAGGTAGATTGACATGGTGACTGCTGCAATGGGCTCTGATGTGCCAGGAAGTGTAAGGATGGCACAGGATAGGGCAGGGTTCAGTCAGATGTGTTATTCATAGGATTTCTATGGGCTGTACTCCAGTAGATGGCACCTAACAACAACAACAACAATATCTTAAGTCTCTCCCCATCTCGCAGTATGATCTCTACTGCCTTGCCCTTTGTTCCTGCAAATCCCTTCCCCTGGCTAACCCCTGGCATCCTGCAAGGTTCTCCTCAAATTTCCTCCCTTTTGGTGTCATTCAGCAACCACCTTCTTTCCAGATAACACGCCTGTTTTGTGCTTTCATATGACTGTGAGATTTCCCTGCCATGGAAATTATTGAAATTACTTCTCTTTCCAACTATGAGTCCCAGAGAACAAAATTCATGGTTTTTATTTCTATTTAAATCTCCAGAATTTGGTATCTTGTTCTCTCTTTGAGCTTGGAATGAAAGCATGGAAAGACTCTGATAAAATAATCTTCTAATGACTGGGGGCAGAAGGAAACAATATCTAAACATAAGTTTCTAAACACTCTATTAATATCAACTGCAAATTCAATTTTGAGACTTTGTCAGGCCAAGGAGCAGAAGAGACAGAAGAAAGGAGCATGCAACGAAGATATAGAGAGCCATTGCCCTAGGTCACCTACAGGCAGGGGTCAACTCTGTGGACAGCAGAAGTAACTATCATACTCCAAAGTAAAGACCAAGTCTTCCTCATGAGAGAGATCAAGTAACTTGTCCAAGTTCACAAAACCAGTTAAAGAGTGGACTTATTTTTCAAACTAGCTCCAGATATTCCAGATATTGTCTTAAAATGCTAACATATTACTTTTCAACCTTTATTTATCCACTTATTAACCTTCCTCTGGTAACTTCTGGTGCCAGACATTGAGTGAAGTAAGTGTTAAGAATTACATAGAGGGTAGCTTTTTGGTGGCCTAGTGGCAAGAAGCTGCACTGCAATCCCAGAGGTATGTGGTTCAAATCCACCAGATGCTCTGCTGGAGAAGGAGGGGCAATCTCCTCCTGTACCAGTCAGATCTGATTTGACAGTACACACACAAAAATAATAATTTTTTTTAAAAAAAGGAATTACATGGAGGCCTATGCACATCTTTTTGACTGCGTGCATCTCCTCATGTCAAACAATTAAGTAAGTACCTGACTTGAGAATTTCTTGATGTGTACTGGACTTGTCTCTTGCCTGAAACACTAGACTGTGACACCATTGACTGGTGGGGTCCCTCTCCCTCTGGCTGGAGGCACCTGGTCCTGCCACCCAGACCCCTGAACACACCTTAAGGACCTTATCTGGCTGCAGGGACACTCTTGCCTGCTGTAGGGGTGGAAGCACATCCAGGCAATTTTCTGGAAGTCCCAGCGCTGTTGACTGGAAGCCTTGCCCTCATCAACCAGAAGCTCTGCCCTGGTGCCCAGAAGTCCCACCTGTGCCACAGAAGGTCATCTGGAGTATCTGATGTCACAGCCTGGATGCCCCAATCCCAATGACTGGAGGCCAACCCACTGCCACCCCTCTGAACTACACCAGAGACATGAGAATCACAAGTGAAACCATTTCATTTATTCTACCCTCCCAAAGTGAGAGCTGCCTTTAGCCTGGAGCACCTTTGACTGGTCTAGCAGTAACAGTTGTCTGACAGAGGAGGCTGCTGATTCACAGGCCCTTTCTCTCCCAAACTGAAGCAAGTCTTCCCTTGAGGCAAAAGTATGGAAAGAAACCCAAGCAGGGTACCTGCCCCACCTTCCTCTGGAGCAGTGATATCAGACCAAGAGCCTGCTATCACCTCAGGCGTGAAAAACACTACCATAGCAATGCCACAAAGAAAGCAGGCTCCCTGACACCCTACACATACCCAAAACAAGATGTTACCCCCAAAAGTTGACACAGCATCAGTGGATTTTCAAAAGTCAGAACATCTGGTAGAACTTTCTGGAACAGAATTTAAAGAACAATGATTGAATATTTTCAATAAGTAAAAGACAAACTTGAAAAATTACAGGACACTGAAAGAAAAAACCAAGAAGAGCTTAAAAAAAATCCAAAACAATGCAGATAAAACAAACGAGGCATTAGAGACTCTGGAAAAACAAGAAACCACAAAAATATGAGGACCAATGTTTTAGATGCTGCCAACATGTTGGAGGGACATATGAACAGAGTTAAAAACATGGGGAAAAGAACTGCCAACATGTTGGAGGGACATATGAACAGAGTTAAAAACATGGGGAAAAGAACCAGTAACATAGAAGATAGGAAGGATTGCTGCCACTGATATGCTAGAACAAAAAGCAGAATCAAAAAGGAAAGGAAAAAAAGAAAACCTAAGAATAATGTGGGACATCATCAAGAGAAATAATGTGCATAATCAGAATCCCCAGAATGGGAAGAAACAAGTAAAGGCACCAAAGAAGCTGTGGAAGAATTACTAGAAGAAAACTTTCCAGGCATAATGAATAATGAGAGAGTATATATTCAAGAAACTGAGCAAACACCAAATAGAATAGACCCCATAATAAAAACACTAAGGTCTATCATAGTCAAATTTGCCAGAATCAAAGATAAAGGGAGAATTCTGAAAGCAGCTAGGGAAAAACAAAACACAACCTATACGGGAGAGCAAATAAGATTAAGTGCTGATTTTTCAGCAGAAACCATGTGAGCAAGAAGACAGAAGACATACATTGAACACTCAAAGAACACAACTCTATACCAAGAATACTATACTCAGCAAATCTGTCAGTCAAAGATGAAGGAGAGATCATGATATTCTCAGAAAAACAGAACTTAAGGGAGTTCGTAAACTCAAGACCAGCATTGCAGGAAACACAGAGAGACGCCCTTCTTACAGAGGTGCCACAGAAAGCAGGATGGACCAAAGTAACTAGCAACATCACCAAAAAGAACCCAACAAAATAATAGAAATAAAGCCTTGCCTCTCAATAATTACACTGAATGTGAATGGTTTATATACACCACTGAAGAGAAAACGAGTAGCAGATTGGATAAAAAACCAAAATCCATCAACATGCTGTCTACAAAGAGACACACCTGAAAACTGAAGATAAAGAAAGACTAAAAATAAAAGGGTGGGGAAAAATATACCAAGTAAATGGTAACCAAAACAAAAAAAAAAAAACACAAAACAGGAGTAGAGATATTAATCTCTGATAAAATAGATTTCAATGCAAAAACAATTGCAAAGGACAAGGAAGGTCATAACATAATGCATAAAGGATCAAAAGAACAAGAGGACATAACAATAATAAATATCTATTCACCAAATGATAGAGCTTCAAAATATATAAAACAAACATTAAGAAAACTGAAAAAAGAAGTAGACAACACCATTATAGTAGTTGGAGACTTCAATACACCACTCTCAAGAAAAGATAGAACTACCAGAAAGAAATTCAACAAAGATGCTGAAGAATTAAACCACACAATAAACCAACTTGATCTCAAAGATTAGATAGATAGATATGCTAATACAAAAAATAAAAAAGCACAGTATACCTTCTTCTCTAACGTGCATGGAATGTTTTGCAGATTATATCACATTATAGGTAATACAGCAAGCATTAATTTCAAAACATAAAAATAGTACAAAGCATCTTCTCAGACCACATGCTACAAAATTAGAAATTAATAACAAAAGGATAAAGGAGAAAAGTCATACATTTGAAAGCTGAACAACAACTGCTGAACAACAACTTGCTTGAACATGAGTGAGCATTAGAAGAAATGAAAAATGAAATTTAAAAATTTCTTGAAACAAGTGAAAATGAAAACACAACTTACCAAAACCTCTGGGAAACAGCCAAAACAGTGAACAGAGGTCAATTTATAGCAATAAACAAACACATCAAAAGACAGGAAAAAATGACCATTGACTCTCTAACCCAACATCTCAAACAAATTAAAAGAAGAGGAAGAAAACCCAACATCCTCTTAAAAACCTGAAATTATAAAAATTAAGGCAGAAATAAATGAAATATTTAACAGAAAAACAGTTGAAACCATCAACAAAACCAGGAGTTGGTTTACTGAAAAGGTCAATAAAATAGACAAACCATGAGCAAAACTAACAAAAGAAAAGACAGAAATAATCCTATTAAGAGAAGAAATGGGCAATGTCACAACAGAATCAACTAAAATAAAAAGGTTAACAGAGAAATATTATGAAAAAGTATACTCAAACAAATATGAAGGCCTAGAGAAAATGAACAAAGAAACTCACAACCTACTTACACTGATGCAAACCAAAATTGAACACCTGAACAGACTCGTTACAAAAGAAAAAAACTGAAAAGTTAATAAAACAACTTCTAGCCAAAAAACAAAAAAAAAAGTCCCAGACTAGATGGTTTTACAAGGGAATTTTATCAAACATTCAGAAAAGAGCTGTTGTTAATTCTACATAAACTATATCAGAAAATAGAAAAGGATTAAATTCTCCCAGATTCATTCTATGACACAAACCTATCCTTGATACCAAAGCCCGGTAATGACACCACCAAAACAGAAAACTATAGGCCCAAATTTCTCATGAACATAGATGCAAAACTCCTGAATAAAATCTTGGCCAATATAATCCAATGATACATCAAAAAAATAATTCACCATGACCAAGTAGGGTTCATAACAGGTATGCAAAGATGGTTCACTATAAGAAAAATAATCTGTATAATTCATCGCATTAGCAAAGCAAAGAACAAGAACTACATGATCCTATCAATTGATGCAGAAAAGGCCTTTGACAAAATCCAACACCCTTTCCTGATTACAACACTCAACAAAACAGTAATAGAGGGGAATTTCTTCAACATAGTATAAAGTATATATACAAACCTGAAAGCCAAACATTGTTCTCGATAGAGAATGATGAAAGGTATTTCCTTTGGGAACAGGAACTAGGCAAGAATGCCCACTATCACCTCTCATATTCAATATTATATTGGAAGCTTTAGCAATAGCAATAATGGATAGAGAAGCTGTGGTATATTCACACAATGGAATACTATGTAGCATTGAAAAACAAGGAACTAATGAAATATACAAAATGCGTGACTCTGGAGGGCATTATGCTGGGTGAAATATCTCAGTCACAAAAGGACAATTTATGCAGTCATAATGCCACTGTTATAAAACAGGACTGGCATTGGGATTGGGGAAAAACTAAGAAAAGAGGGGATAAATAATGTACAGTGCATTGTAACAGATGAAGGGGAAAACTGCTTAAATGGAATATCTGATTAGATATTATTTGCATGACAACAGTCCAGAATAAGAGCTGCATACTAAAGTGAACTGAGGGAGGGAATTGTATAAGAATGAAAGAATTTTTTTCTTTCAAAGAGAAAAGTGAACTGATTGTAGGGGTGGGCAGGAAGGAAAATGTACAATAATGAATGAATAGAAATCCATTTTCTGTATATAATTTCATTAAAATATCACTTAAAAAAAATCGAAACCTAAGTACATGGAATGAATATAGGCCTTGACTTCAAACACCTCACAACACAACAGGTACCAGATATTTACCTAAATGCTAGTACAGGTCAAGGCGCAATCTATAGTGATGACATGAGGAGAAAAGAATCCTTTACTCCTAGTTTCAGGAGTAAAAGGAAAATGAATGGTCAGAGTTTAAAGAAGTAGCCTATGCCTCTTTAAATACAAAGTATACCCAGTAGTGTGCAAAGAAGACCAAGAATGCAAACATTGAGATTGCAACTATAAGGTGTGGAAGCTAATAATGATTGAGGAGCCTGGTGGCACATTGGTTAAGGCGGCTTACTTGGCAGAAGCTAACAACAACAAGGGGAAGGTGGTTGTTTTAAGATTGTCAGTGGACCTCAGCATTCTTTCCTCACAGTAGGAGTTATTATCTTGTGGTTCAAACCTCCAAAGAGTTAATGTATGGAGTTATTATATTAATAAATTTTATCAATAGATTGATAAATTAATTAATATATTAAAATATATTAATAAATATATTTATTTTTATGTCCCTTGTAACTCTTATATTTTACTCTCTGTGCTTTAAATTATTATTCTGAGAAATGTTATATATATTTCACTAACAAAAGGGGTCCCTGGCACAAAAAGAGTTAAGTCCTACATTCATCATGACCAAAGCTTTTCTTACAGAGAAATTACTTTAATCATGGTAATAGGTGGAACTGTGTTCTTAAGAGATGCTATTAAACCATCTCCTCACAACAGATTCCATGGGCCAAAGAAACCTTGATGAGTGACTCAACACTATTTGTGGATTTCTTGGATATCAACAAACCTCATAAGAAAAAGATCTATCAGAATACCAATGACTATAATCAACTTGCCAATATACTTAATGAATTCCAAACAAAGTTGAGTCCAACATCTATGGAGGTAAGGAAACCAACAATATAAAAATCTGAGAGTACTGATGTATCATATATACACATACTAAGTCCAAACTCATTCACTATATGTGTGTCTATATTCAACTAAGATATTTTAAAGTATATGAATGTGTATCTGTGTGTATGTTTGTGCATGTTTATACATGTATGTTGCTGTTAAGTTGTTAAGTGCTGTTAACATTGTTCCAAATCATAGTAGCCCTCTACAGAACAGAACAATACGTTTCCCACCCTCACAATTATTGCTGTGTTACAGTAACTCTGTCAAGGATATCTCCAGAGGGCTAGAGAGCAATAATGTTTGTCTAAAGATTAAGATGCACCTGATCCAGTCCATGGTCTTTACAATTACTTGCTGTGCATCAAAGAACTGGACAATGAGTAAGGATGACCAAAAAGGAATCGATGTCTTTGAGTTGTAGTGCTGGAGAAGAGTACTGAACATACCCTGGACTGGACTGCCAAGACAATTAATAGGTCTGTCCTGCAGAGGGTGAAACCAGTTTGTTTTTTGGAGGCAAGGATTTTGAAGGTTTTTCTCACAAACTTAGAGTACATGGCCAGGAGGGACCAGATCTTGGAGAGGGACATCATGCTTGGAAGGCTGGAGGCATAGCACAGGAGAGGAAGACCCCAGATGAGATGGATTGACACAGTGACTGTGTGATGGTGAAGCTGGCTCAGGATAGGGCAAGGTTCAGAGCTATTGTTCATAGGGTCGCTTTGATGAGCAAAGACTATAGCCTTTAATGGGCATTATGCCTGATATACAGAATGACATTGTCAAAGTTTTCAGTTTACTCTAATTCTTTGGATTTTGTTTTGCCTTTGTGGCTGAGGGCGTTGACGAGCTAACTAGTTCCTCTTGTCTTTGCTGTGTTTGAACAACTGTGAGTAAGGACCAGACAACAATAAAAGAGAGAAAGGAAAAAAAAGAAAAAAAAAAGACCACTTGAAGTCTTTTTCTCTGACCATTCATCTTACTGTCCTAAGAAAAAGGAAAATAAAGACACCTTGGAGGTTGTTGTTCTCTTATTCAATCTCTTTTTGAACCCTAAAGACTTAACTAAGAGAGTGTTTACACAAGTACAGTCCCCATTATGCAAATTCCCTTCCCCTAAATGTCAGTGTAACCTGTTTTATTGGATCATTTTTGTTGTTTGCCATCGAGCTGGAACTGACCCATAGCTGACCCTCCAATGGGTTTTCAGAGCAAATACTCACATGGGAGGAGATGATTGTCATCCTTCTCGCTCAGAGCAGCTGGTGGATTTGAACCAAGTGCTTTTGGGATTGCAGCACAGCTTCTTACCACTAGGCCATCTAGTTAATTGGATCTAGATTACTGAATTACTAGAAGGGCCGTTCTGATGCTTATATCCTTGCCCATAAAGCCACAGTCCTCATCCGATTTTTCTAGATCTGGAATCAGTTCATTTACCCCATTCCTCCACAGAGTTATCCTTCGTTGGTGTTCTTCAAAGATTCCATAGAACACATTGCAAGAGCTGCGAGGATCATTCGACAACCATGGAGTCACATGTTAATGGTAGGAATTGAAACTTTTAGATAAATGTTTTTAAGACGAAGAAATAAAAATAAAGAAAACTTAATGAAATAAACTTCCCTTATAGAAAACTTATTTTTTTGGTATGTTTTATTTCTGATGGCTTAATGGTAAGGGATCACATTACCAACACAAAGGCATGTGGTTCGAATCTACCAACTGCTCCATAGGAGAAAGAGGGGCAGTTGTCTTCCTGTGCAATTCACTCTGAATGCAATTTGCCTCTGAAAACCTGCTGAAGTGTCAGCTATGGGTCAGATCTGACTTGATGTTAGCAACAACAATTTATGAAAAGTCATTGAGTCACAGAAAGATATATTTGTCCTCTCTATAATTTCTACCAAAAATTTATCAACACATACAAATGATACTTATTTTTGGAAAGTATTCTAGGTGAATTAAATTGGTTGATCTGCTGCTGTCTGTAGAGTATCCTCAGAATAGATACAGTATTTTTGAAGATTGCTTATTGTCTAAGGTCATAACGTCCTGAGCAAACGTGATCTTAGAAGCTAAGTGTGGTCAGGCCTGGTTAATGTTTGGATGAGAGAACAGTACACATTTGATTTAGAAATACAAGCATTTCCACAAAGTTTTACTCATCATAATAAAATAAATAAGTAGAACTCAAGAAAATGTTGTTGTTGTTGTTCTTGTTGTTGTTGATGTGCACCGTCTAGTCACTTATGACTCATAGTGACCCTATGTACAATAGCTCTGCACCCCGCCCTATTCTGAGCCCATCTCACTGACTCTGACACACTTATCCCCATTACCACAGTCACTGTGCCAATCCATCTCATCCAGGATCTTCCTCTCTTGCGCTGTCCCTCTACCCTTCCAAGTATGGTAGTTGTCTCCAAGGACGGATCCCTCCTGACGATATGCCCAAATTTTTTAAGATGGAACTTCGGAATCATTGCTTCCAAGGAACAGGTTGGTTTCACCCTCTCCAGGATAAATCTATTATTCATTTAACAAAACCATGGCAGTTTGGGAGAAACAAAGGGAGAAAAGACATGACATATATAGCAAAACGAGGAAACACTAAATCACACCAATAATAATATTAAATGCACATATACTATGCCAGTTTAAAAAAAAAGGCAGAGATTTTTCACACTGGGTTTTTAAAAACAGAGAAAATTCAATTAGATGTTGTCAACATTCATTCACTCGTTGTTAAGTTAGAACTGATTTATAGCTGCCCCACCAGCAGGTTTTCAGAGTCTATAAATCTCACAGAAGGGGATTGTCCATCCTTTTCCCTCAGATCCAGCTGATAGATTCAAACTGCTAGGCCTTTGACTTGACAGCAGAATTCCCTACCCACAACAGAGCATTCTCATATAAAAGAGGAGAGTAGAAATGAAAGGGTGAAACATGATCCAGGCAATTATAATAAGAAAATTGGAAAAGGCATATGGATAACAGGGAGGTGGGGGAAGGGGGAATAGATGTCAATATTCTGAGGCAAAAAAAAAAAGAATAAATAAAATACATGTTACAATGATAAAAGATAAATTATCAGAAATAAACAATAATTATACATGGAAGGAAGACTAAAGACAAAAACAATGCCTTTAAATTGTAGTTTGGAGAAGAGTAGTAAATATCCCATGGACTGTCAAAAGAAAAAACAAATCTGTTTTGGAAAAAGTGTAACCAGGATGCTCCTTAGAGGCAAGGGTGGTGAAACGTGGTCTTACCTAATAGGTGATGGGCATGTTGTCATGTTTTCCTTGGGAAAAAGACATCATGCAGAGACAGGTAAAGGTTCAGAGGAGGAGAAAAAGACCCTCAGAGAGCTGGATTGACACAGTGACTGTAGCAATGGGTTCAAGCATGTCAGAGATGCTGAGGAAGGTGCAGGAGAGAGTAAGGTTCAGATCTGCTCACAGAGTTGCTATGAGTGGTAGGGAATTGGATCATATCTAACAACACCACTGTACTTAAGTATTTACCCTCCCTTCAATACTCTTCTCCACCACCACAGCTCAAAGGCATCAATTCTCCTTCTATCCTCCTTGGTCATTGTCCAA
>NW_006399968.1:4361510-4363097 GCF_000299155.1 Elephantulus edwardii
GAAACAACATATGAGCAAGAGCCTATGGTGATGAAAGAAGTTCAGGCTGCTTTGAAGGAAATGGCAAAAAATAAGGCTCCAGGAATAGATGGTATACCAACTGACATATTTCAGCTAACAGATGCGGCCCTGGACGTGCTCACCAAGTTGTGCCAAGAAATCTGTAGAACAACCACTTGGCCAACTGACTGGAAGAGATCTATATTTGTTCCTATCCCAAAGAAAGGTGACTTGAGTGTGGAAACTATAGAACAATCTCACTGATTTCACATGCAAGCAAGATTTTACTGAAGATCATCGAAAAACTCACCCCCATAGCAGTGGCAAAATTTAACAGTATGGCAAGTAATAAATATTGGTGAGTATGTAGTGAGATAAGAACTCTTATACATTGTTGATGGGATTTTAAAATGGTACAACCACTCTCAATGAAAGTTTGACGTTTCCTCAAAAAATTGAACATAGAAATTCCATATTACCTGGCTATTCCATTGCTTGGAATATATCCCAAGAAAATGAGGACTGAGGCACAAATGGAGACTTGTACACCAATGTTAGTAGGAGTATTATTCACCATTGCAAGAACATAGAAACAGCACAAATGTCCAAGCACAAATGCATGGATTGATAAATTAATGGTACATTCACATGATGGGATACTATGTAGCACGCAGGAGCAATGATTTTGTAAATCACTACCTAACTTTGGAGGGATTGGAGAGCATTATAGTAAGCGAACTAACTCAGTTCACTTATTATATGGACAAATACAATACAAAACCATTATTGTAGAATGCATAGGAGGATCCAAGGGAGGGATGGTGGGAGTAGACGGGTGAAGATGGTCAGGAGGAATGGAGTGGGATGGTTAATCACAGGATTGCACAATTTGATGGGTAGAAGGAGGGATGAAAAGGAATGGGAAAGATCCAGCATGACAAACAATGTATATGAACTTTGTAAGTAAACAAGCATAAAATAAAAATGTTACTTTAAATTACATTAAAAAGACAAATTGCATAGGGAAAGCTTACTGTCAGGGACCTCTCCAGAGTGCTAAAAAGAAATTATATCAGCCTAGAGCCAAAGGTGTGCCTGACCCAGAGACAGCCTACACGGTTGTACAGTTTGGTGGGTGGGGGGAAGGGGGTGGAGTGAATCAAAATGAGAAGGATCAGGCAGGAACCTGAAAAGACAGAGTAATGGCTGGCAAGGTCCAACAGTGATTAATTTTATAAAACAGAATGCGTTTGAATGATTATGAAACACAATGTGAATGAAGAATAATGTGAAACACAATGTATATGAACTTTTTAAACAATCCAATAAAAAAAAGAAAAAGTAAATAGATAATGGTGATAGTTTGTTACTCAGTAAATATATTAAAAATCATTAAATTTACATTCAAAATAGATATGACCTGTAGATCACATTTCATTTCAATAAAGTGGTTTAACAGATAATAATTAGCCATAATTTTCAAAGATTATTTGTTAAGTACATATGGTTCTTTTCCTATATATTTTCTGCAAGAGCCACTTACTCTCCTTGAAAATGGTGGCCAAGACCTGGTTTGTTTGTTTGTTT
>NW_006399968.1:4363269-4366328 GCF_000299155.1 Elephantulus edwardii
TGGTTAAATCCAAGTCACTACAAGGGAGAATGTCTTAGAGTTCTAAGCCTTGGTCCCTCATTATTTAAAATGAACATAATGGTGGATGGTCCTTTTGTGTATTTTACCTTGATTTGTGCCAAATTGGTTAAATATAACCTATTCCTGGTTAAGAGTATATCCTTAATCATAAGTTAGCAAATACATTATATCATTAAATAACTGCTACTTGGAATACCTTATACTTTAATAATTTATCTCTTCACATTGCTGAAAGAACACAATTTCTTATAAATCAATTATCAACCATGTCATAGTGATGATTTGTAGTCAAATCTGTGTTATTTTTGTAGATTAGGTTTTCTTTCCTGTGACGTTATCTCATATGCTCAAAAAAAAAACCTTGAAAATAATGAGTGTGCCTTATGAAATTGGTAAGATACTTAATTTATGCTTAATATACTCCCAAAATGTTAAGCACATGGGAGACTGTCCATCTTTCTCCCATGGAACAGCTGGTGGATTCAAACCATATATCCTTGAGTTGCCAGGACAGCTCCTTACCAGTAGGCCACCAGAGCTTTCTAGTTATAAAAACAGTCTTAGATATTTTTGATGTCTGATTTCTAATACAAATGAATGGAAAATGGTACTCTGAAAAGATTCTCAGAATGTCTATAGGACTCATATGCTAATTTCCCTTTCCCTATTCCCCCCAGATTGGGCCAGATGGATGTGGAAAAGAAAAATGTGCAGCTTTGGCCTGTTATTTGATGGAACATAAACTATACCAAGTGCCTGTATTTCACAATTATTCCCACCTCGAATTCAAAGAAGACTTTAAAAAACTATTTATTCGAACAGGTTCAGAAGGAAATCCCAGTGTTTTGATGGTTACTGATTTAAATATAGATCAAGTAAGATCTTTTTTGTCTTCATTACCTCCTCAATTTTCATATTTGAGTAGTCCAAAATAAATTTCATTTTGAGAGGTAAATTAGAAAAAAAATTCTGTACAGTTCTATTAACCTAATATAGGTTTCTTTGTGATGGAATTTCAAGGGATCATTGTTTATTACCTGTAACATAGGCATATTTACAATGTGTATATTTTGAATATTGTTCCTAACTTTCATTTGGTTTTTTTCTTCTAATACTGAACTTTTTCTCTTTAGAATTACACTTTTTCCCTCAATTTCAGAGTTTGACAATCTATCCAAGTTCCATGTCAGATATGCTGTCCTACATTTATCATAATCCTGTTTTATTCACTTTATCAATGAATTCTTTCTCCTTGCATTTAAATATGTTGTTTTATTGATCAGGTTAAGTTGAGATCTGTTAGAGACTTTATTTCTGAGTTTCAGATCAATGAATTCTTTCTCCTTGCATTTAAATATGTTGTTTTATTGATCAGGTTAAGTTGAGATCTGTTAGAGACTTTATTTCTGAGTTTCAGAAGATAGAGTTTCTTCCATGCCAAGAACTCACTTTTCTAATTTACCATTTTTCAGAAAACCGTTACTGATCAATTCAAAACTGAGTTGTGTTTGGCTCCTTGACTCTTCCCTTATTCAGGACCAAGATTATTACTTTCCATGCTTCCCAACTTTATTCTGGTCATAATAATGTTTTCTATGACAATGGGGGCGGGGAAGGTAGAGGGAGACGAGAGTGTAGTGTTTGGTAATTATGCTGTTTGGAACAGAAATCCAGCTGGTCACCTCTTTTCACTACTACTGAAAATTGCTTCCATCCTTTTTCCATGAACTGGATTACCATGAACTTGAGAGTGTCTGAAGAGTATCCCAAGAATAAATGAGTGCTGCTGCTTCTTTTTTATATTAAATCATTTTTTATTTTTATTATTATTTTTTGTATGTGTACCATCAAATCAGACCTGACTGGTACAGGAGGAGATTGTCCCTCCTTCTCCAGCAGAGCATCTGGTGGATTCAAACCGCACACCTCTGGGATTGTAGTTCAGCTTCTCGCCACTAGACCACCAGAGCTCCCTGTATTAATTCATTTTTAAAGAAACCTTTCATTTACTCTCAAAAAACAAGAGGTTTATACTTTTCTCACTCCAATGGTAGAGTTTAACTGTCCTTTATTCTTGATATAATTCCCATCAGTAGTGGAGATGAGTCCAGCTAAATTAAATTTGTTTATAAACATAAGAAGTAGTTTATTGAGGACTTCAATGAACTGCATAGAAACAAGGTTTCTGTCCAATTTAGTATTGTGCTTGGCTCGCTGTACCAACTGTACCAGTGTTTGACACACTGTCATGCTAAGTAAATGTTGTCTAATGTTTGAATGAAGCTCATTTTGAATAAGAAAAAATATCTTTTGTGAGTTTGGAAAATGTTAACTTTTAAAAAAAATAGCCTCAGTTCTTCTTAATCTCTCTTAGTTTAGTGTGTGTAAAATAAAATATATACATAATTTACTCATTCTTGATTACATATATTTTAACAAAGGAAGAATTTTTGGAAGATTTGAACTGCATTTTCAATTCTGGAAAAACACCTGACTTGTTTGAAAGTGAAGAACTGGACTCCATTGTACTGAGAATTAGATCTTTGGTTGAACGGGCTGGTTATATGGATAATAACATAGACTCTTTACTTTCATTCTTCCAAAAGGTAATTTTTTGTAGATTAACTGTAAATTATGATGGTAAGAAAAGACAACATTAAAAATCTTGTATATTGCTTTCAGGCATGATATAATTTCATTTCTTTAAGTTTGAAAGACTAAAAACAACGGCCACTCTTGCACACAAAGAGTATGAGCGAGACCAGCTATCAGTGGCATTAAAAAAAAAAGCCTAAAAATAGCCCTAAATTATATTACTTTTAAACTGTTCTCTACCTCACCAGCTTCAATGCAGTATACATAATTTATGCAGTTTTTCTCAGTCTTACCCCCACCCTGATGTCAATCTCATTCTACAACAGTGGCACCATACAATCCTTGTTGTTTTGTGACTGAGATATTTCACTCAGCATAATGTCCTCCAGGCTCACCCATTTTGAATAATATTGCATGAGTTCCTTGTTTTTCAATGCAGCATA
>NW_006399968.1:4367648-4371922 GCF_000299155.1 Elephantulus edwardii
CAACTGATTTTTGTATGTTGATCTTGTATCCTGCTACTTTGCTGAATTGGTCACCTATGTCCAATAGTTTTCTTGCTGAGTCTTTAGGGTTTTCTATGTATACTATCATATCATCTGCATAGAGAGATAATTTTACCTCATCTTTGCCAATTTGGATATCTCTTATGTCTTTCTCTTGTTTATTACTATTGCTAAGACTTCCAATATAATATTGAATAAGAGAGGTGATAATGGGCATCCTCACCCAGTTCCTGATCTTAAAGGGAGTGAATGCCTTTAACCTCTCTCCATTGAGAATAATGTTGGCTCTTGGGTTTTCATAAATACTTTTTACTATATTGAAAAAATTCCCCTCTAGTCCTATTTTGTTCAGTGTTTTAATCAGAAAAGGGTGTTGGATTTTATTAAAGGCCTTTTCTGCATCAATTGATAGGATCATGTGGTTCTTGTTCTTTGCTTTGTTAATTGATGAATTACATTAATTGTTTTTCTTATACTGAACCATCCTTTCATACCTGTTATGAATCCAACTTGGTCGTGATGGATTATTTCTTTGATGTATCATTGTATTCTATTGGCCAATATTTTATTCAGGATTTTTGCATCTATGTTCATAAGAAATATTGGCCTATAGTTTTCTATTTCAGTGGTGTCCTTTCCTGGCTTTGGTATTAAGGATAGGTTTGCACCATAGAATAGTCTGGGAGAATTCCATCTTTTTCTATTTTCTGAAATAGTTTATGTAGAATTGGTGACAGTTCTTCTCTGAATGTTTGATAAAACTCACTTGTAAAACCATCCGGCCTAGGGCTTTTTTTGGCTGAAAGTTGTTGTATTACCTTTTCAATTTCTGCTTTTGTAATGGGTCTGTTCAGATGTTCCCTTTCAGTTTGTGTCAGTTTGGGTAGGTTGTGCATTTCTAAGTATTTGTCCATTTCCTCTAGGTTTTCATATTTGAGTATAGTTTTTCATAATATTCTAATATTAGCTTTTTTATTTTAGTTGGTTCTGTTGTGATGTTGCCTGTTTCATCTCTTATTCAGATTATTTGTGTCTTCTCCTTTTCTTTTGTGAGTTTTTCTAATGGTTTGTCAATTTTGTTGACCTTTTCAAAGAACCAACTCCTAGTTTTGTTGATAGTTTCAATTGTTTTTCTTTTTCTATTTCATTTATCTCTGCTCCAATTTTTATATTTTCACGTTTTTTTTAGAGGATGTCGGGTTTTCTTGCTGTTCTTTTTTCAATTTGTTGGAGATGTTGGGTTAGATAGTCAATGGTCAGTTTTTCCTGCCTTTTTATATGTTTGCTCATTGCTATAAATTGACCTCTGATTACAGCTTTGGCTCTTTCCCAGAGGTTTTGGTAAGTAGTGTCTTCATTGTCATTTGTTTCAAGAAACTTTTTAATTTCATATTTTATGTCTTCTTGTACTCAGTCGTGTTCAAGCAAGTTGTTCAGCTTCCAAATGTATAATATTTTTTTCTCCTTTATTCTCTTGTTATTTATTTCTAATTTTGTGGTGTTGTGATCTGAGAAGATACTTTGTATAATTTCCATGGTTTTTAATTTGTTGATGCTTGCCTTGTGACCTAGAACGTGATCTATTTTGGAGAACGTTCCATGCACATTGGAAAAAAAGGTATGTTGTGCTTTGTGTGTGTGTGCATTAGCCTATAAATATCTATGAGATAGAGTTGACTAATTGTGTGGTTTAATTCTTGAGTATCTTTGTTGAGATTATTTTCGGTAGTTCTATCTTTTCTTGAAAGGGGTATATTGAAGTCTCCAAGCACCATAGCAGTGTTGTCTACTTCCTTTTTCAATTTTCTTAATGTGTATTTTGTATATTTTGCAGGTCTTTCATTTAGTGCATAGTTATTCAATATTGTTATATCCTCTTGTTCTATTGACCCTTTGAGCTTTATGTAGTGACCTTCTTTGTCCTTTGTGATAGTTTTTGCATTGACATTTATTTTATAAGAGATTAGTATCTCTACTCCTGATTTTTTTTGGTTGCCATTTTCTTGATATATTTTTCCCCATCCTTTTATTTTTAGTCTTTCTTTATCTTAATTTTTCAGATGTATCTCTTGTAGACAACATATTGATGGATTTTGTTTTTTTATCCAATCTGTTACTCTTTTTTGCTTCAGTGGTGCATTTAAACCATTCCTGGTCAGTGTAATTATTGAGAGGTAGGGTTTTATTGCTATCATTTTGTTCAATTCTTTTTGGTGTTGTTGCTACTTACTTTGGTCCACCCTGTCTTCTGTGGCATCTCTGTATGAAGGACGTCTCTCAGTGTTTCCTGTAAGGCTGGTCTTGTTTTTACGAACTCCCTTAGGTTCTGTATTTCTGGGAATATTTTGATCTCTCCTTCATATTTGATGGACAGTTTTGCTGGGTACAGTATTCTTGCTTGAAAGTTGTGTTCCTTGAGTGTTCGATATATGCCATTTGATTGTCTTCTTGCTCACATGGTTTCTCCTGAGAAATCAGCACTTAATCTTCTCTGTTCTCCCATAATTATAGGTTACTCTTTGTTTCTCTCTCGTTGCTTTCAATATTTTCTCCTTATATGCCTTGGTGTTTTTCTTTAAGGGTCTACTCTATATAGTCACAAAAATAAATTTTTAAAACCCCCATAGGTGAATACCCAATTGAAGGAGAATAATATTCTATGAATGGCTTGAATTGTATTATATTTGTACATTCCATGTTATAAAGAATAATAGGCAGGTCAAGGAGGAGCTGGAAATCATTGGGGCCTCCGGGCCTGCGTCCCTTGGATCAGAAAAATAATCTATACACCAGATCTACAGGACATGTCACCTTCGCTTGGGGAAAATTACCCCTAAAATCAAGAGCTACTGACCACAGCATAAGAAATTGTCAGCAGCTGAAGTGTTTGGAATCACAAAAGCCCATAAAGCTTGAGATATAAGCGATCAGGTCAAGGGCTAGACAACGGGAAATAGATATTGAAGGGAGTAGGTGGAAGTGGAAGGGGATGCTGGTGGATGGTGGAGCAGGGAAATAAGTGGGTCAAGACACTTGTGTCAAGGGCAGAGAAAACACTGTAACTTTTGGTTAACTCCACAATTGCAGAAATATCTTTCATTTGCTTTTTTCCATAAAATGCGTGTCTGTCAGAATATTGACAGACTAAGAAGAAGGGTTGGCCATCCACTTCTGAAATATCAGGCCTCTGAAAACCCTATGTACGATAGAACATACGTAGACTAACAGGGCAACTGAAATGGAGCTTTCAAGTATGGAAATACAAAAGAAGAGAAACAGTTGTAGACAGACACTAGTGATTGGAACATGGAATGTGAGAACCATGAATGTAGGAAAATTAGACATTGTTAAGGAAGAAATGGAACACATAAATATTGACATACTAGGTATTGCCAAGATGAAATGGACTAGCATGGGGAATTTTGAGTTGGATGAGCATATGATCTATTACTCTGGAGATAAAAAGGTGAGGAAAATAGGGTTGCTTTCATAGTTAAAAAAGGCATTTCTATATATGCCTTAAAATACAATATTGTGAGTGAGCAAATAATGGAAAAATAGAAGATTTCTACCAACTTTTACAGTCAATAGAACATGCAGTCAAGATGTACTTATAATAATTGCTGACTGGAATGCAAAAGTTGGGAACAGAGAAGGATTAGTAGTTGGAAAACATGGACTCAGTCACAGAAATGAAGCTGGAGATAGAATGATTTAATTTTGCACAATCAACGACTTCGTCATTGCAAGTATATTCTATAAGAAACATAAATGCAGGTTATACACATGGATTTCACCTGACGGTATGCATAGGAATCAGATTGATTACATCTGTGGAAAGAACCACAGGAGAAGCTCAACATCAGCTGTAAAAACTAGGCCAGGTGCTGATTGTGGAACAGACCACCAACTACTCCTATGCAAGTTCAAGCCAAAGCTAAAGAAAATGAAATCAAATCCACAGGAACCAAAATATGACCTTGAGTCTATCCCACCTGAATTTCAGAATCATTTCAGGAACGGGTTTGAGGCCTTGAACACCAATGGGAGAAGACCGGATGAGTTGTGGGAGGATATCAAGAGTATTATCCCGGAAAAATTGCGAAATATCATTACAAAGACAGAGAAGGGAGAAAAGACTAAAATGGACATCAGAAGAGACTCTGGGTTTTTTTTGGTTTTTTTTTTCCCTTTTTTTTCTATAATTATATTTTATTAATTTTCATAAACATTTACAGAGATTTTGGGCTTCC
>NW_006399968.1:4372645-4394137 GCF_000299155.1 Elephantulus edwardii
TGCAGCATAGTATTCCATTGTGCGAATATACCACAGCTTCTCTAGCCATTTGTTTGTTGATGGGCACTTAGGTTGTTTCCAACTCCTTGCTATTGCACTAGACTGCTGAGAAGCCAAAGCAGAGGGAAGAATTCAAGATATTAAAGAGCTGAACAGAAGATTTAAAAAGGCAGTGCAGGAAGACAAAGTAGAATATTACAATGAAATGTGCAAGAAGCTGGAGTCAGAAAATCAAAAGGGCTGAACTTGCTCAGCATTTCTTAAGCTGAAGGAACTAAAGAAAAATTCAAGCCTCAGTGGCAATTCTTAAGGATGCTGTGGAGAGAAGGCTGAATGACCCAGGAAACATCAAAAGAGATGGAAGGAGAATGGCAGCAAGAGACACCAGGCAGCAGGAAGAAGCACTGCACCCACATTACTTTGGGGAAAACACTGTTGTTTAACTACACCACATGAGACCCCTCAAGATCAAGCAGAAGGAACCTGGACAACTCAAGTGAGGTGTAGATGCCAGTTCTGGAAAGAAACAACAGGCTTCCTGGTTTCCTATTTAGGTACTCTGAGGGGAATACTGCTGCCAAGAAGGAAGCACAAATATACAGGTCCTTCAAAAAACATGGCCATACTCTGGGTGACCTAACATCTACTAAGAAAAGACTCATGTAATGTAAAGAAAGTAGCAATCTGCCTCAGTCATCATGAAAAAAACAAAATAGCCCTTCTTCTAAAAAAGCAAACCCAATGAATACCCTAGAGAGAAATAGTATAAATATGATGATGTAGAGTTACTTGAACAGCTACAGAAGAAGAGACAAATGATGTAAGAAACAATTAAGAGAGTAAATACTTAAGTGACAACACACCAGAAGAAATAAATATATAAGGATCAACTTAAAGATCTATGGAAGAAAATGCAAAAGGTGGAAGAAAGAATAGGAAAGTATAAAGAGGTGTAAGAACTTAAAAAGTCATCACAAGACAGAAAAGGTACAGCTAACACAGGGTGGAAATAAAAGGAAATCATGAAAATGCAATTCAGAATATTAAGACCTAAATGGCAGAAGTGCCAACATGCTAGTAGGACAAAAAAGTAGAAATGAAGAGACGGAACAGAGAGTCAGTGACCTGGAAGAAAATAGCTTCACTGAGAACATACTAGAAGAAAAATTCTAGATGACACATAGAGAAAATATTAGCTGTGGGATGACATCAAAAGAAACAACATACATGTAATTGGAGATCCAGAACAGCAGCATAAATGCAAATCACAGAAAAAAATTATGGAAGAAGTACTAGGAAAAAATGTCCCCAGTATTCTGAAGAACAAGGAAATCCTCATTAAAGAAGCACCATGAACACCAAATAGACTGGAACCAAAAAGAAAAACATCAAGACATATCATAGTCAAATTCCCCGGATTAAAAGATAAGGAGAGAATTCTAAAAACATGAGAAGAACAGAGTCATCTACAAAGGGAAAATAATTAAGTTAATTTCTGATTTCTCAGCATAAACCATGCAAGCTAGAAGACAATGGGATAGCATATACTGAAAGCTGGGGGGGGAGAGGCAGGGAAGAAATCACAATTGCCAGACAATGATCACATACCCAGCAAATCACCCCATCAAAAATAGAGAAATTAGATCCTTTGCAGAAAGAAGAAACTTAAGGAATTTGTGAAAACAACACCAAAATGACAAGAAATTTTAAGTAAAGTCCTTCAAACCGAGATGCCAAAGGAAAACGCATGGACTATAGTAACCAGAAACAGCAGAAAAGAAGAAAGGGGAGGGGAGGGGAGGGAAGGGAAGGGAAGGGAAGGGAAGGAAAGGGAGAGAAGACAGCAAAATGGCAAAAGTAAAACCTGGCCTGACAATAATCACACTTAATGTGAATGGACTACAGTTACCAAATAAAAGGAAAAAGAGTAGCAGAATGGATAAAAAAAAAAAAGCCCATCAATATGTTGCCTGCAAGAGATACATCTAAAAACCTAAGAGAAAGAAAGATTCAAAATCAAAGGCTGGAAAAAAATATACCAAGCAAATGGTAACCTTAAAAAGGCAGGAGTAGCTATGCTAATCTCTAATAATAATAATGACAAGCTAATATAATAAATGATATATAAATACTAATCTCTATTATTTATTAAGTAATAAACTATAAATGTAATAAAATATATTTCAGAATAAGAACCAACATACAAGATAAGGAGCGTCATTACATACTGATTAAAGGTACTTTAGACCAAGAATACGTAACTGTAGTCAACTTTTATGCACCAAATAATAGACCTGCAAAATATGTAAACAGTTAACAGAATTGAAGAAAGAAGTAGACAGCACCACAAAAGTGGTAAGAGATTTCAACACACCACTATCACCAAAGGATAAGTCAATCCAAAAGAAACTCAAAAAGATGCAGACGATCTAAGCCATACAATGAGCCAACTCAAACTTGTGAATGTATTCAGGGTATTGCACCCAAGTAAAACTCAATTCACTTTCTTCTCAAGTGTACATGGCACATTCTCCAGAATCGATCACATATTAGGACACAAAGCAAGCCTTAGTAAATTTTAAAATATTGAAATAATACAATGTATCTTCTCAGATCACAATGCCATAAAACTAGAAATTAACCACAGGAAAGTAAAGTTTACAAAACCACCCATGAGGAAACTGAATAGCTCTCTGCTAGAACACAATAGGGTTATAAAAGATATAAAGAATAGGGGGCTGGGGAACCTCCTTGAGAAAATTAAAATTAGAATACAACATCCAAAAACCCCTGAGATACTGCTAAGGCAGTCCTTAGGGCGTAGTTCATAGCAATAGGCATGCACACAAAGAAAAACAGTCTAATCCTACAGCTTCAAGAAGAAAGGAAATAATAGGGACAAGAGCTGAAATTAATGAGACAGAAAACAGAAAAACAATTGGAACCATCAATAAAACCAGAAGCTATTTTTTCAAAAGTGTCAATAAAATTGACAAAGCACTAGTGAACTTAATAAAAGGCCGGGGGTGGGGGAAGATAAGACACAGATAACTCAATTAAGAAATTATAAAGGTAACATCACAATAAAACCAAATTATATTAAACCAATGATATCAGAATACTATGAAAAACTATACTCTGATTATTTTAAAAGAAACAAAAGTCTGGAGGAAATGGAAAAATTTCTTGAAACTCATGCTCTACCTAAACTGGCAAGAACAGGTATAGAACACTCTAACAATCCCATCTCAAAAGAAGTAATTGAACAGACATAAAAAGACTTCCCTGTAAGAAAAGTCCTGGACCAGATGCCTTCACAGCTGAATTCTACCAAACATTCATTCAGAGAGGATCTATTACCAATTCTATTTAAATTATATCAAAAATTGAAAAAGAAGGAACACTCCTAGAGTCATTCTATAAAACAAGCATAACCTAACACTAAAGCCAATCAAAGATATTACCAAGAAAGAAAACTACAGTTTAATATCTGTCATGAATATAGATGCAACAATCCTTAATAAAATCCTAGCCAATAGAATCCCAAAAAGCACATAAAAAAAATAATTCATCATGACCATGTGGGATTGATAACAGGTATGCAAGGATAGTTCAACATAAGAAAGATAATCAAAGTAATTCACCATATTAACAAAGAAAATAATAAGAACCATATGATCTTAGCAATTGATGCAGAAAAGGCATTTCACAAAATCCAACACCTCGTCCTATAAAGACACTTAGCAAAATTGGAATAGAAAGCAATTTCTTCAACATAGTGAAAAGTATAAATGCAAAACCAAGAGCCAACATCTTTCTCAATGGGTAAAAACTAAAAGCATTTTTCTTGAGAACGGGGGCCAGACAAGGATGCCTACTCTCACCACTTCTATTCAATATTGTATTGAAAGTACTTCCTATGACAATATAAAAAGAGAAGGAAATAAAGGCATCCAGATTGACAAAGAGATGGCTAAACTTTCTCTTTTTTTTTTTCTTTTCTTTTTTTTTTTTTTTAACAGAAATGAAGGACGGGGGAGAGTAGTCTGAATTGGGTTATGAGGTTCCCTGGCAGGGTACCTCACCTCAGCCATTGAACTCACTCCGCTGGCCGTGAGTCTGTTCCAAGCTCCTGCGAAGGAGGCATGCATCCGCCGGGCCCCTCCCGAGGGTGGAGTCCATGGCTTCTCCTGCCTAGTTCTGCCTTCGCAGGGAGACCCATTCTCTGGGAACTCACCTCCCCGCAGATCAGGGAGGGCCCTGTTAGGGCCGCTATTGGCCCTAGTCTCAGACCTTCCCAGGGGACATAGTGCAGAGTGACTGGTGCACTCAGTCGTAGCCCCACTGATGAGCTTCCCTCCGCCCTGTTAAACTATCTCTATATGCAGATGATATGGATAGTGTACATAGAAACCCCCAAAGACTCAAGGAAAATAAAAATCTATTAGAACTAGTAGGTCACTTTAGTATAGAGTGGCAGGAAATAAGATCAATATCCAAAAATCAGTGGAATTCCTCTACAGTAACAAAAAGAACTCAGAGAAGGAAATCGAGAAAGCAATACTATTTGCAATAGCCAACCACAAATTGAAATACTTTGAAGTGAACCTAACTAGAGATGAAAAAAGACCTATAGAAAGAAAATTGCAGATAATTTCTGCAAAACATATTTAAAAAACCTAAAGAAATGGGGAAATGTTCCTGGTACATAAATAGGAAGACTCAATATTGTGAAAAATAACAATATTACCAAAAGCAATCTACATGTTCAATGCAATCTGAATATAAATACTAAATTCACTTTTCAAGGGGATCGAAAGGAAAATTGTCAGGTTTATTTGGAGAGGAAAGAGACCCCGAATAAACAAAACACTTCTGAAAAACAAAAATGACGTGGGAGGCATAGCACTCCATGACCTCAAACCCTACTACACAGTGGAAGTAACCAAAACTTTATGGTACTGGTACAATGATAGGCACATAAATGGAACAGAATTGAGAGCCCAGAAATAGACTTAGTTATCTATGGTCCACTGATATTCGACAAGGAAATAATACCTTTCAAAAGAAGGGATGGCAACCTCATCAACAAATAGTGCTGGCAAAACTGGACTGCTTACTGCAGAAAGCCAAAACAGACTCCATATCTCATACCACACACAAAAGTTACCTAAAGGTGGCTCAGAGACCTGGGAGTAAAGCCCAAAACCATAAAGACTCTTCAACAACCTATGTTATGCAGATGACACAACCTTGTTTGGTGAAACAGAGGATATGACGTGTTTGCTTCAGAAGGTCAAGGACTATAGCCTTCAATATGTATTGTAGCCCAACATAAAAAAATAAAATTTTAAAAAAATCTTACCACTGGACCAATTGGCATGATAGACAATGAAGAGATTGAGATTATTAAGCATTTCAGCTTGGCTCCACAATCAACACCAGCAGCCAAGAAATAAAATGATAAATAAAAAGATAAATTGCATTGGGAAAAATGGTTATCAGAGACCTCTCCAGAGTACTGAAGAGCAATGATGTCAGTTTAAAGAGTAAGGTGTGCCTTATTTATTTAGGCTATGGTCTTCACAATTACTTGCTATATATCAGAGAGCTGGACAATGAGTAAGGACAGAAGAAAAATTGATTCCTTTGAGTTGTGGTGCTGGAGAAGATCGCTGAATATGCCATAGACCACTAAGAGAACAGACAGGTTTGTCCTGGAGAGGATGAGAGCAGTTTGTTCCTTGGAAGCAAGGATTTTGAAGCTCTGTCTAACATACTTTGGGCAGGTTTCAAGGCAGGACCAGTCCCTGGAGAAAGAACGTCATGCTTGGAAGGGTGAAGGGACAGTGTGAGAGAGGAAAACGCTTGATGAGATGGATTTACTCCGTGATTGGGGAAATGGGGTATGTGCGTCTGAGACAATGAGGTTGATTCAAGATACAGCAGGGTTCAGAGGTGTACAGAGGGTCAATATGAGTTGCAGGTGACACTTGACAGCACATAACAACAACACAACCAATCAGAACTCACTTTAGCCTTGAGTCCCTTCATAAAAGTTGGCTTATGCAAGGTATGCGCTGAGTCCAATGACGCCCCAAATTTGTTCAACTATTCATTCAGGGAAATAAAGTCACACAAAGCAGAACATCTGTGTTTTCCTCAGAAGGACTCTGACAACAGTTGTTTTCTTCGGAAAGACTCCATTTATATCAGTTAATTATATTGATCAGTCTCTGGTCCATTCATTAGAGAAAGAATTGGAACATGTTTTATATGAAATTTTAAACATAATGTATTTTGTAAAGCAATGGAATATAATTTTTTATATTTTTATATTGTTTACATAAAATATTTATCTTTTTTAATATACACTGCTTCACATATTCCTGTATTCACATTGTCCTACATATGATCATTCCCATACAATGTGTTTTATAAAATTAATCATTATTGATCCACACTCTGCCTTTTCAGGTCCTCACTAGATCTTTCCAAATTCCTTCACCCCTCCCTCTACCCACCAAACTCAGCGATCTCATTCTTTTCACCCTCTCCACCCTCAGCCCTCCTTCTTCCTGCCCTTCCCCCTTTGCACACATCTTACTAATTGTCCTTCTATTTTTAAGATAATTATATTAATGGTCTTGTTCAGTATTTTTCTTTGTGAGACTGAGTTAGTTTACTCAGTATAATGCTCTCCAGTCTCTCTCATGTATTTTTCAAAATCATTGCTCCTGAGTGCTGCATAATATTCCATCTTGTGAATGAATGTACCACAAATTCTCAATTTATTTTATTGTTGATGTACATTTGAGCTGTTTCCATTTTCTTGCTGTTGTGAATAAGCCTACTATGAAATCTCTGTTTGATCTCAGTTCTGCTTGCCTTGGGTTATAATCCTAGCAGTGGAAGAGCTGGGTCTTAAAGAATTTCTGTATTTACCCTTTTGAGGAAATGCCAAACTGCCTTCCAGAGTGGTTGTGCCATTTTAGAATTCCATCAACACTGTATGAGAATTCCAATGTCTCCACATCCACTCCAACATTTATTGTTTGCTGTCTGTTTAAACTTTGAGCAGTGGAATATGTTTTAACAATTTATATTTTCTTTCACTGTAGAGAATCCATAAAAATCTTCATATTTTTATGACCATGAGTCCTATGGAACCTAATTTCCACCAGTTCTGCAGAGCGTATCCTTCCATGGTCAGCGCCTGCACCATCGACTGGTATGAGCACTGGCCGGAAGAAGGGCTCCTTATTATAGCCAATTCTTTCCTACAAGACAAAATAGATTTGGAGAGCAAAAAGGTAAATCTCACCTCTTTCCCAACAACCTCGTGCGAGCAAAGTTGTCAGTTTGTGCTTGCGAAAATATTGTGTCTCTGGCCAGCGGTGCTCAACTACTTATCACAAGGTTATTGGTTAGATGCAACTTTTAGGAGACAAGCTTGGTGAGCTACTTCCCAAAAATCAAAATCTTGAGCACTCTACGAAGTAATTCTACTCTGTACATGTCACATGGAGTCACCCTGAGTCAGGAGCTTCCAGCAGCACCCAGGAACAACAGGTCAAATTATTTGATGGGCCAAGCCTTAGTCTTCCCTACTTGTCAATTCTGTGACCTTTCATTTCTTGAGTTCTCTAAATCACCCTATTTTAAAGATCAAATACTCCTCACTGCCTAGATCTCTTCATACTTAACAGCAGATTTCTATGAAGGAAAAACAACCTTCATTTTGTGTGCCAGGTCCTGCGGGGAGGATGCAGAAACCTGTGTAGTATCTGTGAGTCATTCTGACTTGATTGCAACAGCAAAGCCACACACACACACACACACACACACACACACAAGGAAAACTAAGAGCACAAGTCTCATTACAGAATTCGCTCAGAATTTGAGTCACAGTAAAAATCTATTCCATCCAACAGAAGTTCACATAGAACCCATCAGACAGAAAAGGGATAAGAAAAGCTCACAAGAATAATTGTAACTATGTGTAGTTGTTGTTCTGTGCCTTGAAGTCTAAACCAACCCATAACCAAAGCAGGTTTGCAGGGGCAGTAAATCTTACAGGAGGAGATTGCCCATCCTTTATCTGTGGAGCAGTTGGAGGATTTGAACTGTGTGCCTTTGAGATTTTGGCACAGCTTCTTACCACTCTGCCACCAGAGCTCCCATTGTTGGGCTCCATGTTGTTGTTAGGTGCCATCAAGTCAGGTCTGACACATAGTGATTCTAACACAACAGCGGAAAGCCTTGGCCTGATCCTGTGCCATCCACACAATTCCCTGTTCTCAGGCCTGTTCTAGCAGTCATTATCCCAGTCCACCTCACTGATGGTCTTCCTCTTTTTTTGCTGGCCCTCTACTTTTTTAAATACATTTTTAAATTTATATTTGTTGACTTACAAAGTTCGTATACATTGGCTTTTTTCACACTGAATATTTCCCATTTCCTTTACCTACTCCTTCCACCCATCAAATTGTGTGACCCCTGCCCATCCTCACCCTTCTGCTCCCCCCACTTTAGATCCTCATACATGCTTTACTAGTTATCTATTTCTACAATAATTGTCCTTCTACTTTTCCAAACACAATGTCCCTCAGAAACTAATATCACTCTCAAAAGTACATGAAGCAAAATAGATGCGTGTACTTTTGACAGTCCATAGTACATTCAGTATTCTTTCACTAACACCACAATTCAAAGGCTTCAGTTCTTCTTTAGTCTACCTTACTCAGTCTACAAACTTCACACATATGGAACAACTGAAAATGTGCAGGGGCCTGAAACTTAGGGTGAAGCCTAGGGAGGAGATACATTTTTACTTGTCCAAGTGTTCAAGAAGAACAAATGCTAAGAAGGGTAGTTGTTGTTATGTGTTTTCAAGTCCGAACCAGGAGATGGTCCATTTTTCTCCTCAGAGCAGCTGGAAGGTTGGATCTGCATAAACTCCTTACTACTAAGCCCCAGAGCTCCCTAAGAGAGGTAAAGACAGTGAATTCACTAAGAAATGCAATATTCAGCAGATTGGATATGATAGCCAGGATTACGTCCTATCTAAATCAGAATTCTCCAAAACTCAACAAAGAGAACACTCTTTATACTCTGGTTTTTCCCACCTTCATATGGAGCTCTTATATTTTCTACTTTACTCTGATATTTTTATTTTACTTTTAATGACTTGCTGTCAAATGATGATGGAAGGTATATAGAATTCTTGGCTCTTAACTCTGGTTCCCTAAATCTTTGGTTGACTGCTGCAGAATAAGGGTAAAGCCTGGAAGAAAGTGCATGACCTGTCATTAATCATTGGCCATGCCCTTGCTCTCCTACTCCTTCACCAGCTCAGTCACTAAAACGCATGTATTCTTGACCACATTCCTCCAGGACTTTCCTGTACATCTCCCACATCTCATGGTAACCTAGCTCAAGTCACCCGACTCAAAGGTTCATATTTTTCCCTTCCCAATACGTTCTTATTGCTTTCTCTTAATATTATAATTTTTTTTCAGAATTTTGAAGACAAAATTGCCCCAGCATGTGTTCAAATTCACAAAAGCATCACAGACTTGAACACAAAATTCTTTCAAGAAACCGAAAGGCATCATTATATCATTCCCATTAACTACTTGCATTTCATGGATACATTTGCTCACATTTTGACATCCCAAGAGAAAGAGCTGCAAATAAAGAGGTAGGACTATGAGACCAAATAAGTTAAATGTAGATTATATCTATATCAAGAGAGAGAGATTTGCATTGGTGCTTTACTTATAAACATAGACATGGAAATACTGTACCCAAACCTGTCTTTTCAGTGGTAGAAAAAGCAAAAAACCTTCAAGAGACTATAAAAGAGATAAAGCAAGTCACCCTTACATTTCTTCCCACGCTGGCTCTGTCAGGGTAAGGCTGACACATTTGGAAATAAAGAAACAATGATACCTTGTTAGATTACTTACACAGACAATGAAAACAAGAACACCGATGATGATAGAGTTCCATCTTAACATCCCAGGAATGCCACCAAAATAA
Organism: Elephantulus edwardii; assembly: GCF_000299155.1. Classification (NCBI taxonomy): domain Eukaryota; kingdom Metazoa; phylum Chordata; class Mammalia; order Macroscelidea; family Macroscelididae; genus Elephantulus; species Elephantulus edwardii. The sequence goes on from NW_006399968.1 coordinate 4,382,690, forward strand.
AAGAGACCAGGTCGCCTAAGAGCCCCGCTATGCTTCAGCTAAGCAGTTCTGTAGCCCGCAATTGTGCCCTAAAGATGAGGAGAGGTGGGTGATGTGAGACAAAAAGCCTCATATCCAATCAGAAACAGGAGACAAGGAGAAAGTCTCCCATAACAGCCTCCTAGGACTACGGAGAAGTGAATAGCAAACAACCTTGTGGCTTCTGCTCTCCAATATCCTGGGCTGGGGTGCTTTGGGAGGACCAGCCATTGTTCTGCCAGACTTGGTTCAGTTGCCAGTAAGCCTTAACAGATGTGCAAGTTCAGAGTGGCATCGCATATATAACTGAGCATTCTCTTTAAAAAATACTAACTACCCCATTAGTTAATTATGTTTGTAGAACACAACCTCAGACTTATTGTTACAGATTGCAACTGGCTTATTGTAGCTGAACCTCCAGCGGGTTTTCAGAGGCTGTAAATCCTGTGGGAAGAGATTACTTCTCTTTCTCTCAGGGAGCAGCTGGTGGATTCCAACCTTAGGAAGGCTTTGAGATACCACCTTCAGGATAGCAGCACAGCACCCTATGAACCACACCACAGACAAGTTTGGACCAATTTGTTGTTATTTGACTACCTCTAAGTTTTACCTGATCTCTTTTAGCTGAATTTATACATTTTTACAGGAAGAGAAAGGAGTTCTTACATTTTAAGAGTGCCTAACAAGAAAGTATTCGACCTTTTCAGCCATGACTTAGTGAATGCAGAAGGGCTACCAAGGGTGAGGGCTGGGCTGCAAGATCAGCTGGAGCAGCAGCCAGTTTGTCCTTAAAGCAGTTGAAGTGGGAGTGGGGGGGGGAGGGGGAAGGCCGGGGTGGGGGGCATAAAAGGAGAAAACTCACACCAGTAAATAAAGTGTGCACATGCTTTTTACTTTTATTTTTCTTTTTACTCAGCCTCAACGAACCAAATTTTAGCACTAGTTAAGGCATCAATCATGCATCTAGTTTAAATCCCACCTCTTTCCACTTTCTTTGCAGACATTCATCAACTTGGAGTGTTGCATCCTGGGAAGTCTTTTCATGTCCTCTACCTAGCCCAGGCAGTGGTGGGATGGCCCTTCTTACTCCCCTCTTCTCACTCAACATTTATCTGATAACATACTCTTTCAGAACTGGGTATTTCATCATAGTCTAAGCTAGCAACATTGGGAGTGCTTTCTTCCTACTATGCTTGCCTAATTCTTGGGCAAGTACTAAAAGCCTGCCAGATTCTAGAGAGTCCTACCAGTTCCCTAAAGTAGCCCACGTGGTGCCATCTTTTTTTTCTCTGAAAGGGTATTGAAACTACCAGCTCTGCTGGGAGCGCTAAACTTGGCAAGGTGAGACTGACAGATTCTACCAGCTGAGGAACAGTGAGCTAGCTCTCTTTAAGACTCAAGACAGTTTACCACCAAGTATTAGCAGTGAAGGCAAGAGTTGCCAAAAAGTCACCCAACGTACTGGCTCCCCCAAAATGACACCAACAAGCACCATCCCAGGGGCTGCTTAAAGTAAAAGCAACTTAAGGTAAACTTAAAGCTGCTTAAAGTAAAAGTTTTAGTGATGGTTGGAAGTGGGCAGTCTTCAAATTCACAGAATGCAAGTGGTCACATTTCAGCAGGCAGTGAGGAACAAAACATTTTGTTAAGTTGGCTGGAAAATTATCAGGGGAGCCAATGATGGGGTATCCAAAAATGGGCATTTAACACGTGCAGTTCGAATCCACCAGCTAATCTGCTGAAGAAAAATGAACAGTCTCCTCAGATACAATTTACTGCCTCTGAAAAGCCACTGAAGGATCAGCTATGGGTTGGTTCTGACTCGATGGTACACAACAACAACAATAAAAGGCAGACAATGCAGATTGTGTGGTGGGTTGAGGGTGCATAATTGCAGTCATATGTTCTTCAGTTTATGACAGGGTGTTCACAGGACAATGTAGGGAAAAATCTTTCTGGTAACCTGCTATAAAAATAGTGGGTGTTTTTTTTTTTAATTTATGGTAAACTTTTACTTCCATTTCATGTAACATAATTTCATAATTAATCCTGTATCCTGAGACAAGAAAAAGCTGACCATCTGAAGCTCTAAAAGATTGTTCTTCATGTCCCTCTGAGCAGGGCATAGAAGTCAAGGTCCCCAAATGTTGACACCTAATATTTTACCCATTAAAAATTTACCTAAAGTTACAGAAAGAAGAGGTCCATCAGTATTTTGCATGAGGTTGTAGGGGAAAGCTCTCATGATGTGTAATCGCCACCTATCTAGGGCTATAAAAATGATGAGGTTTTTCCTGCAAAATACAATATTGTTTTGGTTTAAGTGAAAAGAAAACGTGAAAACACTTGAGCTTGTGCAATTTCACTTAAACAGAAAATAGGTGAAGTTGGGGATATTTAATTGTTTGTGGTGATTCAAGCTGATATCTGACTAGGATTTATGGGAGATAATCAACATACTAAACCCAAATTTGGCAACCATTAGCAGACTGGCACCTGCAATTAAGCCTGCATGTATAAATTTTCCAGAGTTGTAGAATCTCATTCCTATGATGCCAACCAAGGTTCCAGATGAAGCTAGAAAATCCCATCCATTCCTGGTATCCTGAAAGAGCTGGTAAGCACCCAGGCCTATTAATCCCCTGAAGAAGAGCCCAGCATCCAGAGATGGCATGTTACCTGTCTTTGCATAGCCAATGATACCACCAGTGCTGCAATGAAGCGACCAGTGCTGCACAGCCAAAGCCACTCCAGTGTAAGCACATTAATGTGCCAGGCTCTTTCTGAACTGTCTTCTTCACACTCTGTCCAGTGGAGGGATGGCACTATGCCTGCACTCAAATTGCTCTGCAGACGTCAGGCCCAGTGGACAGCCCAGCTAAAAATAGCTTTCTTGGTCATGGCTGTAGAAAGCTTAACTGTGACTGGAGTGAGATAATATCTCATTGTTATTTTGACTTGTGCCTCTCTAAGAATCAAAGCTTTTGAGTTATGGTATTGGAGAAAAGAACAGAATGGACTTCCAAAAGGACAAGTCAGTCTGCCCCAGAGAAATTACAAAGAGAGTACTCTTTAAAGCAAAGACACAGTGTAATTCTGTCTCACATACTTTGGGCATATTGTCAGGAGGATCCAATCCTTAGGAATAGACACCATGTTGAGAGAGGTAGAGGGCCAGTGAACGAGAAGACCTTCAACAAGACGGACTAGCCCAGTCACGGTGGCAACAGACTTGCATGCCGTAGAGACCGTGAGGATGTTGCAGGGAGGGCAAGATTTCCATCTGTTGTTCAGAGTTGCACAGAGTCATAGTCTACTTGACGGTACCTAATAACAGCAATCGCTAATGATTTTGAGCATTTCTTCATATTTGTTGACCATCTGAATGTCTTCTTTGATAGTGTCTTTTCCTATCTTCTGCCTATTTTGTAATTGGGTTGTTTGTCTTTTTTATTGTTGAAGTGTTGGTATTTTCTAAAAATCTTAGAGATGAGCTCTTGTCAAATCTGTCATGGCCAATTATTTTCCCAACTCTGCAGAATCTCTTTTTAACCTTTTAGAGAATATTATAGAAGCACATGATAAATTTTTTCCCGTTTTTAAGAAGATCCCTGATTGTGCATTTTTAAAATGTTTGATAGCCTATTTTTACCAAGGACTAGAGTTCTTCTAAGTTTGTTCCATTTTCCCTCTCTGTTGATCTTTTATAGTTTTGAGTTTTACTTCTAGATCCTTGATCCACTTTGAGCTAGTTTGAGGTTGTTATTTTATTGGTGTGGGATTTTTAAAAATTTTGTAATGGTTTGTATATAAAATTCATATACATTGTGTTTCATTCATGTACATTGTTCTTCATACATTCCTTCAGTCACATTGTGTTTCATGTGATAATTCATATACAGTGCATTTTATGAAAGTAATCACCATTGAACTATGCCCACTCTTGCCCTGTCTTGTCAGGTCCCTATTGGATCTTTCCGATTCCCTCACCTGCTCCCTCCATTCACCAAACTCTTTTCCAAATGCTTTTCTCCCCTCCCTCCCCTGAGCCCTCTGCCCTCCTTCCCTTCTCCTTTTGGACTTTTATACACATCTTATTAGTTAACTTTCTATTATTACAGTAATTGCCTTATGTAGTATTTGTTCTTATGAGACTGAGTTAGTTCACTCAGCATAATTCAGCCTATCCCATGTTACACAGTTTTTTTCCTAAATCATTGCTTATTAATACTGCATAATATTCTATTCTGTAAATGTACCACAGTTCTCAATCCATTTTCTTGTTGGTGGTAATATAAGCTGTTTCCATTTTCTTGCTATTGTAAACAACCCTGCTATAAATATAGATGTACAAATCTCCATTTGTGTTTAAGTTATGTTTTCATCAGAGTATATTCTAGCAATGGAATACATAGGTCATATGGGATCTTTGTCCTCTCCTTGTTGTGTGTTTCTGACTGTATTTGTAAGCCTATTTATAAATAGCCTATTTATAATAAGCCTTATAAATAGCCTATTTATAATAAGCCTATGGTGTAAATAGGCTTACAAATACACTACTTTGTCTCTTATTATCTTGATAATTTGGGCTTTACCCTAGATTTCTGATCTACCTTGTTGTTGTGTGCCAACACATCTCCTGTTGACTCCCTTTGATCCAACGTACAACAACTCTGAACCCTATCCTATCCTGAGCCAATCTCATTGTCTTTGCCAAACTTACCTCCATTATCCCAGTTCTTGTGTCAAACCATCTCATCCAGGGTCTTCTGCACTTTCCCTCAAAGCTATCAAGCATAATGTCCTTCTGCAAAGACTGATCCCTCCTGCCATATGCCCAAAGTATATGTGACAAAGCCTCAAAATCCTTGCCTTCTGGGAGTAGCCCAGTTTCACCCTCTCCAGGAAAACCTTATTTGCTCTACTATACACCTATGTTATGTTCAAGACTCTTCTCCAGCACTACAACGCAAAGGTATCAATCTATCTTCTATCATCCATAGTCATTGTCCAACTCTCTGATGTACAGCAAGTAATTGAGAAGATCGTGCCTGGATAAGACACACCTTAGTCTCCAGACTGACATCATTGTTCATCAAAATTCTTCTAGAGAGGTCCCTGACAGCATATTTTCCCAATGCAATTTGTCTTTTCATTTCTTGACTGCTGGTGCCAAGAGTGTTGATTGTGGAACCAAGCAAGCTGAAGTTATCAATATTCTCAAACCCTTCTCCATCCATCATGAAGCTTCCAAATGGACCAATGGACCATCTTTGTTTTCTTGAGGTTGAGGTTCAATCCATATTGAAGACAACAGTCCTTGACTTTCTGCAGCAACACCTCATGTCCTCTTCAGTTTCAGCAAGCAAGGTTGTGTTATCTGCAAAAGATAGGTTGTTGATGAAACTTCTTCTAGCCTCCTGAATATAAATTTAAAGGGTATGAAGATAGGATGCTTCAATGATGCACACATTTCCTGATCCTGAACCATGAAATGGTTCTTTGCTCTGTATTGATGACTGCTTTCTGGTCCAAGTATAGATTTTGCACAAGCACAATTAAGTGTTCTGTGATATCCCTTTTTCTCAAGGCTATCCACACTTTGGTGTGATCGACACAGTCAAATGCCTTTGCATAGTCAATAAAACACAGGTAGGCATTCCTCTGGTACTCTCTGCTTTCTGCCAAGATCCATCTAACATTGGCTATGATGTCCCTAGTGCCAAGGTCTCTTCTAAACCCAGCCTGCACATCTGTCAGTTCTCTGCTGATGTACTTTTCCAGTTGTTTCTGGATAATCTTAAATAAGATCTTGCTTGCATGTGATATCAATGATATTGTTTGATAATTTCCACACTCTATTGGGCCACCTTATTTTGGAATGGGAATAAATACACATCTCTTGCCATCAGTCAGCCAGGTGGTTGTTCTCCACATTTTTTTACATAGTCTGCTGAGTGTATTCAGGGCAGTATCCGTTTGTTGAAATATATCCATTGGTATGCCGTCAATTCCTGGGGCCTTGTTTTTGTGCCAATTCCTTCAGAGCAGCTTGAACTTCCTCCTTCATCACCACAGGCTTTTAAAAAATTGATATTTTAATGAAAGTTTATAGAGAACTTGGATTTCCATTAATTTATTGTTGTACACTTTTCTCCCTGTTCAGCTCACCCCAATTTGCTTTTCTCTTTGAAAAAAAAATAATTCTTTCATTCTTGTAAAATCCCCCTCAAGTCCACTTTACTATACAGCTCTTACTCTGAACTGTTATCATGAAAATATCTAATAATATATTCCTTTTAAGCAGTTCTTTCCCTCATCTGTTTCAATGCAGTGTAAACAATTTATCATCTCTTTTGCTATTTCACCCACAACGACGAAGTCAGTCACATTTTATAACAGTGGCATTATGCAGTATTTGTCCTTTTGTGACTGAGATATTGAACTCAGTAAAATGTCCTCCAGGGTCACCCATTTTGTATATTACATTCATTCCTTGCTTTTCAGTGCTACATCGTACTCCACTGTGTGAATATACCACAGATTCTCTCCATTCATTTGTTGATAGGCACTTGGGTTGTTTCCATTTCTTTGCTGTTATGAACAACACAGCAACAAACATGGGTGCACATCTATTTATCTTATCCTCTCCTGGTTGTAGGTTTTTCAGGATACTTCATGTGTGGATTAGGGCTTCTAGAGTTCTTCCAGGTTTTCCTTGATGAGTTTATACTCCCTGGTTTTAGTCCTAGGTCCTTGATCTACTTTGAGTTGGTTTTTGTGTATGCTGTGAGGTGTAGATCTTGCTTCAGTTTTCTGCACATAGTTTTCCAGTTCTGCCAACACTATTTATTAAAAAGGTTTCTGCTTCCCCACTAAACTGATTTCATCTCCTTATTGAAAATCAGTTGACCATAGGTAAATGGGCTGATTTCTGGGTTCTCAATTTGATTCCATTGATCTATGTGTTAGTCATTGTACCAGTACCATGTTGTCTTGACCACCATGGCAGTGCAGCAGGATTTGAAATTAGGGAGTGAGATGCCTCCTACCTTGTTTCTCTTGTTAAGGAGTGGTTTGCTTATTCAAGATCTCTTTCCATTTCTGGCAAAATTGGAAATTGCCTTTTCCTTCTCATTGGTCAAATTGTCATTTTTAAAATATTGAGTCTTCCTATCCAAGAGCAAGGTATATTATTCTGTTTCTCAGGGTCTCTTTTTCATTTCTTGTAATTTTCACTGAATAGGTCCTTTGTGCTTCTGGTTATATTTACTCCCAAGTATTTAATCTTGTGATTAGCTATTGTGATGGCTATTGTTTTCCTTAGCTCCAGTTCTGTATTCTCTTTTTCACTGTAGAGAAATCCAATAGATTTTTGTATGTATTACTGTGCCAACCATCAGATGGCACAGGAGTCCCTGTGTATAGTTGCTATTTGTGTTTCTTTTAACAGGTAATTTCTGGGTGTTCAAATCTGTTCCATTGTGCTATGTGCTGTCATTGTACCAGTAACATGCTATCTTGATTATTACAAGGAAAGGAAGACTCCTCCAATAAGATGTATTTACATGGTGACTTCAGTAATGGACTTGAGTGTTTCGGAGATGTGAGGATGGCACAGAATAGGGAAGATCTCAGGTTGGCTGCTTATAATGTCCATACTCAACTTGATGGCACCTAACAACAACAAGAAGAAGATATACATTTGAGATAAAGGAATGCTATGCCTACCACTTCATTTTTGTTTTTCAGAAGTGCTTCACTTATTTGGGGTCTCTTTACTTTCCAAATAAACTTTCCAGTAGTCATTTCTATCTCTGTAAAATTAATTTGGTATCTGTATTGTGATTATGTTAAACATGAAGATTTTAGAGAATGTTATTATAATATGTAGATGTTTTTATTTTGGAGTCTAGTCTCTTTGGAGTCTAGTCACTGAAATTCTTGAATGTGTATTTCCTTCTTCTTCATGATACTTAAGAAATTTTCTTTTATGCATCTGGGGCAGGGGGGTAGGAGGAGTATTGTATACCAACGAAGATGTTTATCTTTTGCTTTTCAAAGAGAGGAGTAAAATGTGGGGCGGGGGTAAAGAAAAAAGTGCAACAATGAATGAAAGAAAATCCAAAATCTCTGTAAATGTTTATTAAAATTAATAAAATAAAATTTTTAAAAAGAAATATTCTTTTAGCAAGTCTTCCACAAGTTTGTCAGCATTTCCTTACCTCTCTCCTGTTCTAGAATCTTGATTATACATATGTTGTCCATTTTTATGTTATTCTGCATAATTCTGTTTTCTTCTTTTTTCTTTCTACCTTCTCTCTGTTTTTTCTTCTAGTATGTTCCTTTTGAAGTTCTTCCAGCTCTCTGACTCTTTGTTCTAGATTTTCTCTTTTGCTTTTTTGTTCTTTCAGTACGTTGCACACTTCTGCCATTTCGGTCTTGATGTTCTGGAATGTATTTTCATGTATTCCTGTTCTTTCCAATACTGTGTTGGTTGTACCTTCTTGGTATTGCGATGAATTTTTAAATTCTTGTACCTCTTTATTTATGGTTTCAATTCTTTCTTCCATCTTTGGAATTTCTTCAGTAGTTATTCAAGTTACTCCATGTCAATATTTCCTCTGTCTTCCTGTCTCTGGAATATTATCTTTACGTATAATTTCAATTCTTCCATCATTTATATCTTCTTCCCTGGCTATTCATTTAACTCCACATCAATATATTCCTCCTTCTCCCTGTCTCTGTGGTATTCACTGGGTCTGAAATATATTCTAATTTTTTAAGAGAAAGCTTGTTTTGTTTTTTCACAATGTTTGAGAGTGCCTGCTGCCCTCTTGCCATTATGTGAAGCTTTTCTTGGTATGTAATAGGTCATTTCTGTTGTGACTGAATAGATTGTTGATAGTTCTTTATCTTTAAGAATCTATTGATTAGATGCAAATTTAAAGTGCTCCCTTTATGGGGGAAGGTAACTCAATCTACTGGAGGTCTTTTCTGATCCTGTGCAGCAGGAAATTTTGCCTTTTCTAAAGTTCCTTAAGTCCTCTCTGGTCTGAAGCATGGACCTAGGAATCTTGTCTGAATGTGGTCTGCCACTTCTAAAGTCCATTATTGTCCTTGATGGTTGATGGCCTGTGACAAGCTTCCCCAATTAACACAGTTTCTCTATTGAGAAGATACAGCAGCTGTCTCCCTGTTCCTCCATGTGCTGTCTTTCTTGAGTTAGTTTTTTGTTTTGTATTGTTTTTTATTGAAATTATAATGAACATTTATAACGAACTTGGATTTCCAATCACTCATTGTTGCACATTTTCCTCCCTGCAAACTATTCCAATTTGCTTTTCTCTTGGAAAAAAAAAGCTTTCATTCTGATACAATTTCCTTTCCTCCAGTCCACTTTACTATACAGCTCTTATTCTGGACTGTTGTCTTGAAAATAATACCTAATCATATATTCCTTTTAAGCAGTTCCTTCCCTCATCTGTTTTAATCTTGTGTATATTATTTACCCCCTCTTTTCTTAGTTTCTCCCCAACCACGATGTCAGTCTTATTTTGGTTTTTTTTTTTTTTTTGGGTGGGTTTTTTTTTTTTTTTTTTAAAAAAAGAGCTCTTAATGATTGTAATGTATACAGTTTGGGCTGTTTGGCAAAACCCTGCAGATGTGCATTAATGATGCTTTTATTTAAAAACAAGAGACAGGCCATATTGAAATTGATCAGTGGAAGTTAAACGGTTGTTTTAGGCTGGACCCATGATTTAAGCTGTACCCATCCAGCTCAGACAGGGAAAAAAAATCATTTCAATGTTAAAAAAAATTGTTCAAAGTCTTGAAGAAACCAGGCAAGAAAATGCCAATAATGATGATTGGCAAAATCAAAATAGAAAACAAAGAAACTGTTTATCGAGAGTGGCTGACAAAGAAATCTTGCATGGAGACTACAAATCCGGAGTTTCTGGGATGAAATTGTACAGGAATCTCAGTCCACAGTTTCCTCAATCGCTGCAGAGACGGAGCTGTCACTGAATCTGACAGAGCGCTGCATTACCCCGGCCCACCGACCCTTCTGTAATCCGGTCTTCACTGTAGACTAAGGAACCGATTCAACCTGTCTGTCCTTTTTTGATTTCTTCTTTGGCACAACCTCAGTGGTTTTCTCTGATTTAGAACGAGTTCCAATTGATCTTCTCTGTTGTTTCTTTTCTACTGAGCCTGTAGGACCAGATATTGCTTCAGGAGATGGTATATTTGGAGCTGTCTTTTCATTTTTCTGATGTGGTGTAGAAATTATAAGCTTGTCCTGTCCCCTGACACTTATTTCTGTTTTGTTACCAATTCCCTTTGTTGAATAAAGAAATTGATGAATAAACAAATTGATCAATAAACTCCCCATCTCCTGTCGCATTCTGATGAGCAAATACTTGTTCAATTTTCACAATAGGAGACCTGCTACATTTCTGCAGATCCAGGCTCCCTTTGTGCATTAATGGAAGCTGGTAAGGATTTCCTGGCTGCTGCTGTTTTCCAGGTTATTTTACCAGGAGGTGATTCTTCCTCTACCACACCTGAGTGCTGCCTCTGGCTTTGTCTCCGTTTTCAGTACTTGATGGTGAGGAAGCCACCTCCCCAGCATTGGTCTGCTCTGGCTGAGTATTCAGCACTTGTCTTGGTCTCCAGGGTTTTTTAACCTCAGTTTTGGAGGGAACATTCTTTTTTGTTTGAGATAAAGCCTCTTCCAGCTGTTTATCAATATAGATAAAAATATACTGTTCAATTCTTTCTTCTCTAGTTATTTTCAGTGTTTTCTCTGCATGGGCAATGCCAACATCCCACTGTGTGCGTTCTCTCTGAGGTCGAGGTTTCCGTATCTTTTGCTTCTCTGAGTGATTGCTGGCTTGTTTGGTAGCCTCAGCCAATACTTCTTCATACTGTTTATGACCTTTATATTCCCATCCCCGCTTTTCATGAACCCATGCCCTCTTGGGCTGGTTGCTAAAAAACTGGATCTGGTATTCTCTGGTACCTCTTGTGTTAATTTTGCTACGAACCTCAAGCTGGGGATCACTTGAAACCATACAAGGCCACCAAGGATAAGTTCCCACCTTAGACCACACAAGATCGCCAACCTGGAACACCGGTAGATACTTCTGCTATTGGAATGGAAGATAATATTGGCTGGATCGGGGTTTCTTCTTTTTGTACTGTTTCTTCTCTTGGTTTTTCTGAAACAATGTCAGCTCTCTCATTTGGTCTATTTTGTTCCTCTGGGGGATTTTGTGTGACTTGCGCTCTTCAGATCTAGATGAGTCATGCTTGTTACTTTTTTTCCTCTTTTCTTTCCTGCTTTCATGCTTTGACTTCGTGTGCTCACTTGCTTGCACTTCATTTAAAAGGTCTCCACAAAGAGAAGACTCGAATAATTCCCTG
>NW_006399968.1:4394243-4397252 GCF_000299155.1 Elephantulus edwardii
GAAGGTTTTTCCAAAATTTCATGTGGTCGTGTGTTTGGAATTTCTGTATGGTAATAGTTATGGGGGCTAAAGTTTCTAACTGCACCAAAGACATTGGCTGACCCATTGGGGTACTGGTTATATGACTGGTATTTGGTTTGAGTTTTGTACATGCTGATTGATGGCAGGTAGCCATTTGTGAGTGGCAGAAGATCTTCTGTTGTAGGTGGATACTGAAAACCTTGCTGCAAGGTAGCTTCATGCATTATCTGGCCACCATCGTCAACAATGTCACTGTTGTTATCAATGGCATCCTCCTGCGGATATTAGCAGAGTCAATGAGTTGAGGTGGTTGCTGAGTTGTGTTCCCCATGATCCCTTGCATAAAAGAGAAAGAGAAATCCATTGTTCTACTCCGGCATCCTTAATTTTCCCTTTGTCTCATCAGGACTTCAGTTTGTTCCATTCTAACCCCTCGGCCATGTCTGTTTGCTCACTGGAGAGACATGGAGGCCTGCAGCGGAGCTGGGTTGCATGGAGCCACGTGGGGAGGAGACAAAATCAGGCTAGGTCTCATGAAATGTCTCTGCTAGATTTTCCCCACGCCGGACACCTCAGCTATGAGTCAGTCCTGTTTTATAACAGTGGTACTATGCAGTATTTGTCTTTTTGTGACTGAGATATTTCACCCAGCATAAGGTCCTCCAGGATCACCCATTTTGTATACTATTTCATGATCTCCTTGTTTTTCAGTGCTCCATAGTATTCCATACCACAGCTTCTCTATCCATTCGTTTGTTGATGGGCACTTGGGTTGTTTGCATCTCTTTGCTATTGTAAACAAGGCAGCAAAGAGCATGGACGTGCATTTATCTGTTTGGGTGACAGTTCTAGTTTCTTTAAGGTACAAACCCAGTAGTGAAATTGCTGGGCCAAATGGCATTTCTATTTCCAACTGTTTGAAAAAGTGCCACACTGCCTTCCACAGTGGTTACACCATTTTACACTGCCACCAACAGTGAATAAGGGTTCCAGTTTCTCTACAACCTTGCCAGTGTTTGATGTTTGCTGTTCTGTTAAATTTTGCTATTCTGTCTGGGTTGAGATGATATCACATAGTTGTTTTGATTTGCATCTCTCTTAGAGCAAGAGATTTTGAACATTTTTTCATGTATCCATCTAAATGTCTTCTTTGATGAAGTGTCTGTTCATATCCTATGCCAATTTTCATATTGGGTTGTTTACCTTTATCTTGTTGTGCTGCTCAATTATTCGATAAATTCTAGATATAAGCCCCTTATCAGATATGTCGTTACCAAATATTCTTTCCCAGTTTGCAGCTTTCCTTTTTACCCTGTTGGAGAATTTTCTTTTATATGCATAGGGATTTGATTCTTAGAAGGTCCCATTCATCTATTTTATTCTCTCCTGGGTGTAGGTTTTTCAGGATGCTTGGAAGACTGTTCATGTAGTGGATTAGGGCTTCTAGAGTTCTTACAAGCTTTTCTTTAATGAAGTTTATATTCCTTGGTTTTAGTCTTAGATTCTTGATCCATTATGAGGAATTGTAGATCTCATTACATTTTCTGCAAATAGATATCAAATTTTATCATTTTTTAAAAAGTCTGTCTTCTCATTAAATGGATTTCATCTCCTTGCCAAATATCAGATGTTCAAAGGTTAATAGATTTACTTCTTGATTCTTAATTCTGATCAACATACAAAAGTCAATGGGTTTTTCTACAGTGACAAAGAGAATATAGAAATGGAGCAAAGACAATTAATACCCATCAAAGTAGCTAATAAGGATTAAATACTTGGGAGTGAATCTAACTAGAAATACAAAAGACCTATTCAAAAAAAATTATAAAACATTACTACAAGAAAGAGATCTGGATAAATGGAAAAATACACCATCCTCATGGTAAGGAAGACTCAATATTGTGAAAATGACATTTCTACCAAAGGCAATCTATATGTTTAATACAATCCCAATATAAATACAAATTTCATTCTTCAATGAGAAGGAAGAGGCAATTTCTGATTTCATCTGGAATGTAAAGAGAACCCGAATAAGCAAAGCACTCCTAAAAAAGAGAAACACAGTCTCAAATCCCTACACAGCCTTTGTTGTCAAAACAGCATGATACCCGTATAGTGACAGACACATACTTCAATGGAATAGAATTGAGAACCCAGAAATCACCTCATCTACCTATGTTCAACCGATTTTTTACAAAGATACAAAATAAGTGGGGAAACAAAAGCATCTTTAAGAAATGGTGTTGGCAAAATTGAAAAACTATCTGTAGAAAACTCAAACAAGACCCAAACTTTATACCACACACAAAAAAGCAACTCAAAGTGGATCAAGCACCTAGGAATAAAACCAAGAACTATAAACTTCATCCAAGAAAAGCTTGGAAAAACTCTAGAATCCCTAATTCACAACACAAACAGTCTCCCAGCATCCTGAAAAGCCTACAACCAGGAAAGAACAAAATAGATTAAGTGGGACCTTCTAAGAATCAAATCCCTATGCACATCAAAACATACCCTATTTCCGTAGGGTAAAAAGGAAATTCACAGACTGGGAGGAAAAAAAATCTGTTAATGACATGTCTGATAAAGGACTTATATCTAGAATTTATAGAATACTTCAACACCTCAACAACATGAAGGTAAACAACCGAATTGGAAAATGGGCACAGCATATGAACAGACTCTTTGCCAGTGAAGACATTCAGATGGTAAACAAACACATGAAGAAATATTCTACTAGTCTTCATTATCTGAGGAGGTTTCTTAGTTGCCTCTGGTTCTGGGTTTCTGCTTTTGTGAATGCCAGAAATATGAATTATGTCTAAGACTCCAGAAATTAGTGAATTATGTGAAGACACCAGGTCCTAAATGTTGTTGTTGTTGTTATGTGCTGTCGAGTCGCCTGCGACTCATAGCGACCCTATGTACAACAGCCCTAAACTCCGCTCTGTCCTGTGCCAATCGCACTGTCTCTGACACTCCCATCCC
>NW_006399968.1:4398359-4413047 GCF_000299155.1 Elephantulus edwardii
TTCAGTAAAATCTTGCTTGCATGTGAAATCAGTGAAATTGTTCTGTAGTTTCCACATTCGGTTGGGTCGCCTTTCTTTGGAGGTCCTAAATATTGAAGATTTTTCTCTTACATTTTCTTCTGAAGGCATTATAATTGTAGAATTATATCTTTTTTTTGACTCATTTATTAGTTGTACCCACACCTACTGTCATCAAGCTCAGTCTGACTCTCTACTGATTTTCCAGGACTGTAAATATTTATAGGATTAGATTGCTTATCTTTTTCCTTCAGAGCGGCTTGTGGATTGAACCACCAAACTTTCAGATAGCAATCTAATCCTATGTGCCCAGAGCTCTTTCATATTAATTATTACTCATTTATTACCTTTTAGTAGGAATTGAGCCTCCAGTAGGTGTTCAGAAGCTGTAAATCACGACAGAGAAGACTGCTTGTCTTTCTTCTGGGGGATAGCTGATAGGCTAGAACTGCCTGGTTTTGTATTGACAGCACAACTCCTTTCCCACTAGGCCACCAGAAACTCTGTTCATATTAGTTATATGGTTCTAGTTGTGTGCCATTGAGTTGACTATGACTCATAGTGACCCCATGGACAGTGGCTCTGATCCTTGCCCTATCCTGACCCAAACTTACTGTCTCAGACACACATGACCCCATTGCCACAATCATTGTGTCAATCCACCTCAGCCAGGGTCTTCCTCTCCTTCCTCTCCTTCCAATTCTGATGTCCTTCTCCAAGGTCTGGTCCCTCCTAATGACATGCCAAAAGTATGTGAGAGTGAATTCAGAATTCTTGCATCCAAGGAGCAAACTGGCTTCACTTCTGTCCGGGACAGCCCTGTTTGTTCTCTTGGCAGCCCCTGGTATATTCAATATTCCTCTCCAGCACCACAAGTCAAAGTCATCAATTCTTCTTCTGTTGTCCTTAGATATTGTCCAACTCTCAGATACATATCAAGCAATTGAGAAGACCATGGCCTGGGTCAGGTATACCTTAGTTTATAAACTGACGTCATTGTTCTTTTGCACTCTGGAGAGATCCATAGCTTATTTTCCCAAGGCAAATTGTCTCTTGGTTTTCTGATTGCAGATGCCAAGAATGTTTATTATGGATCCAAGCAAAATGAAATCAGTAACAACCTTAATCCTTTCTCTACCTATCATGAGACTTCTAGCGGCCCAGTGGTGAAGATCTGTTTCCTTAATTTTGAGATACAATCATATTGAAGATTGCATTTTTTTCTTTTTTTTTTAAATTTAGGTTGTTTATTTTTCATTTCAATGAACATTTACAGAGATTTTGGGATTCCATTCATTCATTGTTGCACCCTTCTCCCCGCACAAACCCCTCCGCCCCCCCCCCATTTGAAGATTGCCTTTTTTATGTGTTTACCGATGATGTATATTAGCTATAGAAGGTTGTTTTTTGAAGATTCTTTGGTATTTCCTATGTAGACTATAATGCCATTTGCAAATAAGGTAGTTTTACTTTTTCATTTCAATCTTTTCCTTTTATTTCCTTTTCATGCCTTATTGCACTGGCTAGCATTCTCAAGCTATAATACTGAACAAGAATGTCACTAATAGATATTTTGGTCTTGTTTCTGATCTTATGAAGAAAGTATTCAGTCTTTCAAATTATTATGCATTGTATTAGCATATTTTGTGTAGACATTCTAGAAGCTTTGAGTAAGTCCCCCTCTAGTTCTAGGTTTATAACAGTTTGTTGTGAATTTTGTCAAGTGCTTTTTCTAAATCAGTTGATGTGACCATGTTCTTTTTATCCATAGTTTTTTAATATAGTGAGTTCTTTTGGTTACTTTTCAAATGCTGAACCATTAAAAGCCAATCTGCATCCAGAATAAAACCAATTTGGCCATAGTATAAAATTCTTTGTATATATTATTGAATTTTTTTGCTAATATGTTATTCTATCTTAATACTTCTTTTTCTTTCAGGAATAAATTTCATATGTGTCTATCCAAGATACTGGAAGCAAACACACTTGTTACAGATATGCAGAATGAGTTTTTTATTCTTGGTCCTCAAATAGAAGAAAAAACAAAGGTAAACTTAGTTTTAAATCACTCATAAAGATTTTATCATTTAGAATCGTGTTTGAAAGCAAAGACTCTAATAACTTGTAAAGAGAGTTGGAATTCCAGTTTTTTACTGGGTAGATAAATAAACTTGAAGAAATTACTCAATCTCCTGTATTCTCAACTGGGAAACCATAACAGCACAATAATGACATGACATTTTTATATAACTAAATTTAATAGAAACAGGTTTATAACTAATTGTAGAAACTCATACAGAAAGGTCTCTTAATTCTTTATACCCATGTAAAATGTGTTATTATAACTTGCAATCTGAAAAGTATTCTAAAATCATTATTTATCTTTATTTTTTTATATGAGTGATATTAATAATTATGACAGTAATGATCATGAAAAATAATATCTTTTCAGTAAATAGGTTTCAGGCTGATTCTGATAAATTTTATAATAAGGATAAATACTATTTGAATGTATGCTGTTTTAAAATTTATAACAGTAAAAATTATTTTATTCATTAGGAAATAGAAATCCTAATGGAAAAAATACAGAAAGAATCACAAGTAGTTGAGAAAGTTCAGAAACTTGTTAAACAGGATGAAGAAATTATGGCAGAAAAAGTAAGAATTGTGGACCAATATGCTCAGGTAAAATTGAAATACAGTAAAAAAAATAACTGGAAAATTTTTTGCTAGTGTTCCTTATCCCTAAAGTTTAGGTTTCTTTTTATTTATTTTTTTAATGTTTTAACGTTTTAATGTGCAAACATTTCATTGCTTGATATTCACAAAAGTTGTTAACACATAATTCTTATTAGTTTAATTTTAACTGTTGTCTTTGGAAACTGGCTAAGTACTACACTGTCAATTATACCTTGGAACATGTTTTATATTGTTGCTTATTTACTTTTTTTAAATAGGAGGGGGAAAGAATTCCTTTTTTGAATTATTAATTTTAATGAAAGTGTACAGAGACTTTGGATTTCCATTATTTCATTGTACTTTTCTCCCTGTCCAACCTCCAACATCCCCCCAGTTCACTCTACTCTTTCAAAAGCAAAAGAAAAATTCTTTAATTCTTATACAATCCCTCCCAAGTCCACTCCACTATGTGGCCTCCATTTCGAAAAGTAAAAGAAAAATTCTTTCATTGTTATACGATCTCCTCCCAAGTCCTCTCCACCATGCAGCCTTCCTTCTGGACCCCTGTCATGACAATAATACCTAATCATATATCCCTTTTAAACAGTTCTCTTCCTCATATGTTTCAAATCAGCATACATAATTTATCCCATCCTTCTCATTCTCCCCGCAACCCTGATGTCAGTCTCGTTTTACAACAGTGGCATTATGCAGTATTTATCCCTTTGTGACTGAGATATCTCACTCAGCATACCGTCCTCCAGGGTCACCCATTTTTAACAATATTGCACGAGTTCCTTGCTTTTCAATGAAGCATAGGATTCCATTGTGTGAATATGCCAGAGCCTTCTCTATCCATTCATTTGTTGATGGGCACTTAGGTTATTTCCAACTCTTTGCTATTGTGAGCAAAGTCACAATAAACATAGGTGTACATACATCTGCTTGGGTGGTGGTTATGGTTTGATTGGGGTATATTCCCAGTAGTGAAATTTCTGGGTCAAATGGTTTGTTTGTTGTTTTGGGGTGTTGTTTTTTTTTATATAGTCCTTAGTTTTAGTCCTAGGTCCATGATCCACTTTAAGTTGACTTTTGTGTATTGAGTGAGGTATGGATCTTGCTTGAGTTTTCTGCATATAGTTTTTTTCAATTTTGCCAACACCACTTGTCAAAAAGGCTGTCTTTTCCCCACTTAATTGATTTCATCTCTTTGTCAAAAATCAGTTGACCATAGGTAGATGGACTGATTTCTGGATTCTCAATTCTATTCCATCGATCTAGGTGTCTGTCATTGTATCAGTACCAGGCTGTCTTGACCACCATGGCAATGTAGTAGGATTTGAAATCAGGGAGTGAGATATTTCCTAAATTGTTTCTCTTTTTAAGGAGTGCTTTGCTTATTTGGGGCCTCTTTCCATTCCAAAATCAATTGGAGATTGCCTTTTCCATTTCGTAGAAGAATGGAATTGGTATTTGTAGTGAGATTGCATTGAAAGTGTCGGATTTGGTAGGATTGCCATTTTCACAATATTGAGTCTTCCTGTCCAGGAGCAAGAGATATTCTTCCACTTCTCCAGGTCTCTTTTTGTTTCTCATAGTAATATTTTGTAATTTTCTTTGAACAGATCTTTTGTGCTTCTAGATAGATTTATTCACAAGTATTTAAACATGTGGTTAGCTATTGTGAAGGGCATTGTGTTTCTTAACTCCAGCTATGTCTCTGTCACTGTAGAGAAATCTAACTGATTTTTGTTTGTTGATTTGTATCCTGCCACTTTGTTAAATTGGTCAACCATGTCCACTAGTTTTCCTTCTGAGTCTTTAGGGTTTTTAGGTATACTATCATATCATCTGCATAGAGAGATAATTTTACCTCCTCTTGCCGATTTGGATACCCCTTTTTTCCTTCTCTTGTCTTACTGCGATCACTAAGACTTCCAATACAATATTGAATAAGAGAGGTGATAGTGGGCATCCTTGCCTAGTTCCTGTTCTCACAAGGAATGCCTTTATTCTCTCTCCATTGAGAACAATGCTGGCTCTCGAGTTTGCATATATTTTTACTATGTTGAAGAAATTCCCCTCTAATCCTATTTTGTGGAGTGTTTTAATCAGGAAAAGATGTTGGATTTTTTCAAAGGCATTTTCTGCATTAATTGATGGGATCATGTAGTTCTTGTTCGTTGCTTTGTTAATGCAATGAATTACATTAGTTGTTTTCTTATGTTGAACCATCCTTGCATACCTGTTATGAATCCCATTTGGTCATGGTGAATTATTTCTTTTATGTATCTTTGGATTCTATTCGCCAGTGTTTTATTCAGGACTTTTGCATCTATGTTCCTAAGAGATACTGGACTATAGTTTTCTATTTTGGTGGTGTCCTTTCCTGGCTTTGGTATCAAGGATATGTTTGCTTCATAGAATGAGTCTAGGAGAATTCCATCTGTTTCTGTTTTCTGGAATAGTTTATGTAGTATTCGTGATAGTTCTTCTTTGAAAAAAAATTCACTTGTAAAACCATCTGGTCCAGAGCTTTTTTGGGGCTGGAAGCTGTTTTATTACCTTTCCAATTTCTTCTTTTGTAATGTGTCTGTTCAGATGTTCAATTTCTGTTTGTGTCAGTTTAGGTAGGTTGTGCATTTCTAAGTATTTATCCATTTCCTGTAGGTTTTCATATTTGAGTATAGTTTTTCATAATATTCTAATATTTGCCGCCTTTTTTTTTAGTTAATTCTATTGTGATGTTGCCTGTTTCATCTCTTATTCAGATTACTTGTGTCTTTTCCTTCTTTGCTTTTGTTAGTTTTGCTGGTGGTTTGTCGATTTTATTGACGTTTTCAAAGAACCAACTTATAGTTTTGTAGATAGTTTCAATTTTTTTTCTGTATTCTACTTCATTTATTTCTGCTCTATTTCTATAATTTCAGGATTTTTAGAGGTTGTCAGGTCTTGCTGTTCTTTTGCAATTTGTTGGAGATGTTGGGCTAGAAAGTCAATGGTCATTTTTTTCCTGTCTTTTGATGTGTTTGCTTATTGCTATAAATTGACCTCTCTGGTTACTGCTTTGGCTGTTTCCCAGAGGTTTTGGTAAGTGGTGTTTTCATTGTCATTTGTCTCAAGAAACTTTAATTTCATTTTTTTATTTCTTCTAGTATCCAGTCATGTACAAGCAAAGTGTTGTCAAGCTTCCAAATTTTTTTTTCTCTCCTTTATCCTCTTATTATTAATTTCTAATTTTGTAGCATTGTGGTCTGAGAAGATGCTTTTTATTATTTCTATGTGGGTTTTTTTTTTAAATTATATTGCTTGGCTTGTGACCTAGAATGTGATCTATTCTGGAGAAGGTTCCATTCACATTTGAAAAGAAAGTATACTGTGTTTTTATGAGGCTGGGGGTGCATTAGCCTATAAATATCTATGAGATCTAGTTGGTTTATTGTGTGGTTTAATTCTTCAGTAACTTTGTTGAGTTTTTTTCTGGTAGTTCTACCTTTTCTTGAGAGTAGTGTATTGAAGTCTACAAGTACTATAGTAGTGTTGTCTATTTCCTTTTTCAGTTTTGCTAATGCTTGTTTTCTATATTTTGCAGGTCTTTCATTTGGTACATAGATATTTATTCGTGTTATGTCCTCTTGTTCTATTGACCATTTAAGCATTATGTAGTGACCTTTGTGGTCCTTTATGATGATTTTTGCACTGAAATTTATTTTATCAGAGAGTATATCACTACTCCTGCTGTTTTCTGGTTGTCATTTGCTTGGGATCACACACACACACACACACACACACACACACACACACCTTTTATTTTTAATCTATCTTCTTCATTTTTCAGGTGTGTCTGTTATAGACAACATATTGAGGATTTTGGTTTTTTATCCAATCTGCTACTCTTTTTCTCTTCAGTTGTGCATTTAAACCATTCACGTTAAGTGTGATTATTGAGAGGCAAGGATTTATTGCTATCATTTTGTTGAGTTCTTTTTGGTGTTGCTCCTGGTTACTTTGGCCCATCTGCTTTCTGTGACACTTCTGTAAGAAGGACATCTCTCAGTGTTTCCCACAATGCAGGTCTTCTTTTTATAAACTCCCTTAGGTTCTGTTTTTCTGGTAAAATCTTGATCTCTCCTTCATATTTGATGGACAGCTTTGCTGGGTATAGTATTCTTGGTTGACAGTTGTGTTCTTTGAGTGTTCAATATATGTCTTTCCACTCTCTTCTTGCTCGCATGGTTTCTGCTGAGAAATCAGCACTTAGTCTTATCTGCTCTCCCTTATAGGTTACGCTTTGTTTCTCCGTCACTGCTTTCAAAATTCTCTCCTTATCTTTGGTTCTGGCAAATTTGACTATGATATGACTTGGTGTTTTTCTTTTGGGTTCTATTGTATATGGTGTTCCCTTAGCTTCTTGAATATATATTCTGTCATTCTTCATTATGCCTAGGAAGTTTTCTTCTAGTAATTCTTCCACAATAATTTTGGTGCCTTTATTTGCTTCCTCCTGTTCTGGGATTCTGATGATGCACATGTTATTTGGTTTCCCATATTATTCTTAAGTTTTCATCTTTTTCCTTCTTTTTTGACTCTGCTTTTTGATCTAGCAGATCAGTGGTGACAATTCTATCTTCTATTTGACTGGTTCTGTGTTCCATCTCTTCAACTCTGTTCATGTGTCCTTCTATCATGTTGACAGCATCTGAAACCTTGGACCTCATATTATGGATCATGGTTTCTTGTTTTTCCAGTGCCTCTAATGCCTCTTTAGTTTTATCTGCATTGTTTGGACTCTTTTTTTTAAGCTCCTCCTGATTTTTGCTTTCTTGAAGTGTTCTGTAATTCTTCAAGTTTGATTTTTCACCTATTGAAAATATTCAATCATTGTTCTTTTGAATTCTGTGTCAGAAAATTCCATCAGAATTTCTGGCTTTAGGAAATCCATTGTTACTGTGTCACTTTTTTTTGGGGGGGGGATATACTGCTTTATGCTTGTGTGGGAAGTGATGTATTCTGCTTCTTTTGGGACATTGCTGTTGTAGAGTGCTTCATGACACAATAGCTGGTTCTTGATCTGACGTTACTGCTCCAGAAGAAGGTTGGGCAGGTACACAAGGGGATGCACATAGGGTAGGTGCATGCACATACACACCAGGTGGGGGGGGTGTGGGGAGGTGCTGAAGAAGCACATCCAGATACACACAGGAGGGGAGTTCAGGGGAGAATGGAAAACTAGGAAGTCTTGGTTTTTCCCCTCGAGAACTGAGTCTACCACACCTGTGGAACTCCAGCTGTCTCACTCCTTCCTGCTTCAGGTGATGGGGTCCCACAATTGGGCCAGCATTCAGCCATGATCCCCTCTAAGTACCTCACTCAATTCCCTGCAATAGTGTTTTCTCCTGGTGGGTAGGTCCCACTGCAGCTCACTGCTCCCTACTGCAGCATGCTGCTCCCCACCATGGCTTGCTGTGCCCCACCAAGGCTTGCTGTACCCCTCCAACACTTGCCACTCCCCACCAATGCTTGCAGCTCCCACAGCTCTCAAATATCCACGTTGATCCACAGCAATGTTTTGAGAAGCACCTATATATTTGTGCTTCCGTTTTGCCTTATAGCAGTTTGTTCCCCAAAGTACCAGAGTGACCACGTTGGAAGCCTGTTGTTCCCTCCGGAATTGGCTTCTCACATCCATCGAGGGGCTCAGGACCCCCCTGTTGCCTGAGTTAAGGGGTCCCATGTGGTAACGCTAGACAGCAGTTTATTCTCCAAAGTACCTGCTTGCTCCTGATGGATGGTTTCCAAACTGATTCAGCAGGCAGCTTCTGGATGGGACTCAGCTGGCAGCTTCTGTGGGGGCCAGCGGCTCACTGCTCCTGAGTTAAGGGGTTAAGCTAGACAACAGTTTTCCCCCAAAATAGCTGTTAGAGCATCACAGGCAAAGCCATGTTGTGCTTCCAGCCAGCCCACACTTCATGCCATCCCGTGTTTTTTGCCGTCCCACAGTTGCTTTTTAAATATTACTAGTATCCCACCTGTATAAACTTTTTACTTCTATCGCAACAAACATTTCTGGAGTACCTCCTACAGGCAAGGCATTTACATGAAAGTTGTTAGTACAAAGATTCTTGGTCCTCACTCTTGAGGAACATTAAGAGACAGGCTTCTTTAGTTAAAATTAACAGAAACTATTTCCAGGCTATCTAAAAAAAATTATATGAAAAAAGATGTGAAGAACATCTTCAGGTGATAAGCAAACTCTAGGAAATGGCTTTTTGGTGTGGTGTGTAGATTTCACTTGTCTCCACTGTGCAAAAGTTTTGATCAAGTATGTCTGTCAATTTATTAGCTGTATATGAACCCGTACCTCCAATATTCACTATCCATCTAGGATATGGAACTATGAAAGCTTATAAGTTTCTCTGATGCTGGAAGCGATGCCACTGATATTTCAAATATCATCAACAGATGGTGGACAGACTTGACAGAGCTTCCATAAAAAAACTTACTAGGAAAAAAACCTCTTGATCAACTTCCAAAATCTAACCAATGAAAACCTTAAGATCACAACACACAATTGCCCCATTTGCTTGCTTTAGATAAGTCACGAGAAAGAAGTAGTAACTGGAGGAGTTTGGTGAAATAGAGAGCCATTCAGTGGGACAACTATTGACTCTACATGCCAGCAAATGTGAAGTTAACATGAAATCAGGCAACATTTCCATCTGTTGTACAACCATTTATTTCACAGTGTTTGTAAACTAAACTGGACTTGCAGTTTTCTAGCTAATATATGTTTGAATATATATCAATTGTGTACACAAATTAGCATCTGTGAAATAATTGCTGATGTCCAATGGATCCTGGCTGAAAGCAGAGAATACCAGAAGAATGTTTATTTTGTAAAACAATGAAAGAATCTTTTCTTTTACTTTTCCATAATTTTTGGACTCATGTACTTATAACTTGTTAGTCAAATTTGTGTCTTCTAGGTTGCAAAACCCCCATGATACATCTTTAAGGATATGAACATGTACAGCCAAGCACAATCAATAAGAGTGCATCTAAATTCCAAAATCAATCTCCATAATAGTCTATGTGTTTCCTACTGCCAAAGGGGCCCTTTAGAGTAGTGAGAGAAGATCTTCACCCTGAAACCCACAGCGTCCCTTTTCAGCAGGAAGTAGCTAAGAGAATACGCCATCCCCTTTTCCTTATGACTCAGGGTGAAGTCTCTCTCAGGGAGGAGTGATAGGGAATGGCAAAGGACACACTGACAAAGAAGATTAATCAGAACTGGCTTTGACAAGCACTGTGGCATTTGGACAAGAACAAACTGGGAGGAGGGTAGAGAGAATAGTGCAACAATGAATGAGTGGAAGCCCAAAATCTCTGTAAATGTTTATGAAAATTAATAAAATATAATTATAGAAAGAAAAAAAAGAAAGGGATTTGACTGTGTGGATCATAATAAATCATGGCTAACATTGAGAAGAATGGTAATCCCAGAACACTTAATCATGTTCATGAGAAATATATATCTAGTTCAAGAAGCTGTTGTCTGAAAGCTGAATGGTTAAAAATCAGGAAGAATGTGCATCGGGGCTAGATCCTTTTTCAATACCTATTCAGTTTATATGCTGAGCAAATAATTCATGAAGCTAGACTCTGTGAAGAGGAATGTGGCATCAGGATCAGAGGAAGACTCATCTACAACCTGCATTATGTAGATGTTACAACTTTGCTTGTGGAAAGTGAGGATACGAAATGTTTTCTGCAGAAGATCAAGCACTGCAACATTTGGTATAGACTGAATCTCAAAATCAAGAAAACAAATGGCTGTAACTATAGGATCAACAGTCAATATTGTGCTAGATGGAGAAATTTTTGAAGCTATCAATTATTTAATCTCATTTGAATCATCAATCCACATCCTTGAGACCAGCAGTCAGAAAATTGATTGTAAAGCATCGGACAAATCTGTTGTCAGGGACCTTTCCAAAAGCTGAAGATCAATGATGTCAGTTTGAAAACTAAGGTGCACCTAATTCAAGCCATGTTCTTCTCAATCACCTGCTACACATAAGAGAGCTGGACAATGACTAGGGAGGATAGAAGGAGAATTGACGCCGTTGAGCTGTGGCGCTGGAGAAGAGTACAGAATATCCCATGGGCTGCCTAAAGAACAAATATATAAGTCTTGGGAAAGGTAATATCAGTGTGCTCCATGGAGGCAAAGATGGTGATCTTTCATAAAAGATTAATATCTTTCATACTTGGGACACACAGCTAAGTGAGGCCATTCCTTGGAAAGGGATATAATGCTTGGAAAGATGGATGGTCAGCAAAAGAGAGGAAGACCTTTAAGGAGATAGATTAACATGGTGACTTCAGCAATAAGCTCAAGTGTCAGAGATAATGAGGACAGCACAGGGTAGGACACAGTTCATGTTGAAGTCTTACAGCTTGGTGACACCTAACAACAACCACGAGGAATGATATTTTATTTCCTCTGACTTCAAGGTAAATTCGAGTTTTGAAAGCCATAACCCAACAGGACTGACTTCATTTTCCAGACCTCACAGTTTTCTGCTGTTGACAGGGTGCAATCTAACCACTATCTAATTTCTTTCTGCTGGTGGAAGATGTTGGCATTTTCTTTCTTTACATTTAAGATGTTACATTTGGTTCCAGTTTTCATAGGAGTCAGATTTTGGAAAAGAAGGCCAATTCTCTTCATTGCTTAGTGCTGCTGTAACCAAAATACTATAAACAAGTATTATTTAATGGAAATGTATGTTATCACAGTTCAGGAGGCTAGCTAGAGGTATGAAATCTGGGTGTATCTCCAAAGAAGTCTTATTTTCTATTTCACCTCTAAACACGATCCATAACCTTTAGAGTTTCTTGGCTTGTACATGCATCTGTCCATTGTTGTTGTTGTTGTTTGGTACCATCGAGTCAACTACAACTCCTAGAGATGCTATAAATAACAAAGCAAACCCTTACTTAGCCTGTGCCATCCTCACAGTCTCTGTCATGCTCAAACCCGTTGTAGGAGTAACTGTGTCATTCCATCTCTCTGAGGGTCATCCTATTTTTTACTGACATTTACCAGCATGGTGGATTTTTTTTTCCCCAAGGAGAAGTCCTTCCTGACAACATACCCAAAGTATGTAAGACCAGTTTCAATATCCTTGCCTCTAAGGAGCACTCTGGTTATATCTCCTCCAAGAATCATTCTTTTGTTGTTGTTCTTTTGGCAGGCCACGTTGAATATTCAGTACTCATCACCAACACCACAATTCAAAGACATCTATTCTTCTGCAGTCTTCCTTATTCATTTTCCAATTCTCATGTGCATATGAAGCAATTGAAAATACCATGGCTTGAGTAAAAAAAAAAAAGAAAAAGCACCCTTTTTTTTTCCAAAGTGACACCTTGGCTCTTTAGGACTTTAAATAGATTCTTTACAGACTATTTGTTTTCAGTATTATCTGTATTTTTTATATTATCTCTGGAAACCCTATGAACCTAGAAAAAGGATGAAAGTTATACAGGTGTGCAGGTCTTTCATTCATAGGATTGCTATGAGTCACCTACAACTCGATGGCACTTAACAACAATATTATCTTAAAGTTTTTATGACAATTTGCTTTCCAATATCATAATAATCTATATTGATTACATCATTCAATTGCCTTTATTTCATATTTCTTACATTTGTGGTCAGGATAAACCTTAGTTACAACATTACAGGTAAAGACTATTGCACAAAATACCTCTTAAATATATCTTTATGAAGAATTTGTAATTTTTCATTAATTTTTAAAATTGTTCACTATTTTTACAATTTTTATTTCATTTTTTCAGTTATTATTTCAAATCTTTCAATTATTATTTCATTGAAAAATTGCAAAACATCTTTCATATAGATTATATATTTTTTGAAACCTCAAACATTCTGATAAATTGTATTTTGCATAATTCTCATCAAAAAAGGAAAGATTATGTTGATTTTATAATAGTAAGTGCAGCATTATCAAGGACTGTAAACTTCATTAAAGAAAAGCTTAGAAGAACTTTAAAAGTCCTAATCCACAACATAAACAGTCTTAAAAGCAACCCCAGGATAAAATAGATGAATGGAGTGTTCTAAGAATAGAATCCCTATGCATATCCAAAAACTTCTCCAACAGGGTAAAAAGGGAAGCCACAGATTGGAAAAACTATTTGGTAATGACATGTCAGATAAGAGACTTATATCTGGAATTTATAAAATATCTGAGCATCACACTAAGGAAAAGGTAAATAACCCAATTGAAAAATGGGCACAGGATATGAACAAACACTTCACCAAAGACATTCAGATGGTGAACAAGCACATGAAGAAATGTTCAAAATCCCTAGCTCTAAGAGAGATGCAAATCAAAACAACTATGAGATATCATCTCACCCCAGTCAGAATAGCAAAATTTAGCAAAACAGCAAACAACAAATGCTGGTGAGGTTGTGGAGAAACTAGAACCCTTATTCACTGTTGGTGCTTTTTCAAAAAGTTGCAAATAGAGATATCATTTGACCCAGCAATTCCACTACTGGAAATATACCCAAAAGAAACCGTAACTGCCACCCAAACATATACATGCACACCTATGTTTATTTCGGCTTTGTTCACAATTGCTAAGAATTGGAAACAAATCAAGTGTCCATTAATAAATTAATGGATAAAGAAGCTCTGGTATATTCACACAATAGAATACAATACAACATTGAAAAACAAGGAACTCATGCAATATTATTCAAAATGGGTGACCCTGGAGGACCTTGTGCTGAGTGAAATATCTCAGTCACAAAAAGACAAATATGGCATAATACTGTTATAAAAGAGGATTGGCACAGGGTTTGGGGGGAGACTGAGAAAGATGGGATGAATAATGTATATTGCATTGAAACAGATGAGGGAGAGAACGGTTTAAAAGGGATATATGATTAGGTCGTATTGTCATGACTGGAGTAAAGAAGGAAGGGTGTACGGTGGAGCGGACTTGGGGCAAGGGAGTGAATAACAATGAAAGAATTTTTTCCTTTACTTTTCATAAAGAAAAGTGAATTGGGGGAGGGGTGGGCAGGGAGAAAAGTGCAACAGTGAATGAATGGAAATCCAAAGTCTCTATAAATTTTCATTAAATTTAGTAAAAAAAAGCAAATAAAAAAGAGCATAAATAATTTAATGTCATGGTATTCATTCTTATGTATTTGAGGACTTATGTCTTTATTGTAGAAAATTGCCAATGAACTTAAAAGTGTACGGTCAGCTTTAGACAAGGCAATTGTGGCTCTGAATGCTCTGGACAAAGCTGATGTTGCTGAGTTAAGGTAAGAAATTTACCTAAGTTTATTTGGGGTTGGTTGGAAAAGCTCAGAACAAAATAAAAATGCATGGTAAAATAAAGAGTTATCATACTCAGGAAAATGAAGGGTCAGAGACAGAAGAATAAACAAGATGGCTTGACACAGTTCACAGTGACTACAACAATGAGTTTGAGCATTGATTCAATGATGGTTCAGAGCAATGGGTTCCTGAGAATGATGCAGGACATGGTAAAGTGCAAATCTCTTGATTATAGGGTCATTTATGAGTGACAGTCAACTTAAGGACACCTACCAACAACGACAACATAAAATACTTCATTGTAGATTAAGTCAGAACAGAGAAGAAGAATCAGTAGTTGGAAAACATGGACTTGGTGACAGAAATGAAGCTGGAGATAGAATGATTGAATTTTGCACAATGACTTATTCATTGCAAATACGTTTTTTAAGAGACATAAATGCGGGTTATACACATGGATTTCACCTGATGGTATGCATAGGAATCAGATTGATTACATCTGTGGAAAAAAACCGCTGGAGAAGCTCAATATCAGCTGTGAAAACTAGGCCAGGAGCTGATTGTGGAACAGACCACCAACTACTCATATGCAAGTTCAAGCT
>NW_006399968.1:4414304-4430884 GCF_000299155.1 Elephantulus edwardii
AGGACCTCATGCACTTACTGCAGAGGGTCAAGGACTGCAGCCTTCAGTATGGACTAAGGCTCAATGTCAAGAAGACAAAGATTCTCACCCCTGGCCCAATTGGTAGCATCAGGATGAATGGCAAAGAGATTGAGATTGTTCACAGCTTCAGTTTACTCGGCTCCACGGTCAACACTCTTAGCACCAATAGCCAGGAAATTAAAAGACATATTGCCATGGGAAAAGCTGCTGTTTGGGACCTCTCCAAAGTACTGAAGAGCAATGGTGTCTCTCTGGAGACTAAGGTACGTCTGATACAGGCCATGGTCTTTGCTATCCCTTGTTATGCATCAGAGAGTTGCACAATGACTAAGGAGGATAGAAGGAGAACTGATGCCTTTGAGCTGTGGTTCTGGAAAAGAGTATTGCATATACCATGGACTGCTAGGAAAATAAAGAGATTCATCCTGGAAAGGGTTAAACCAGGTGGCTCCTTGGAAGCAAGGATTCTGGGGCTTTTTCTGACTTACTTTGGACATGTTGTAAGGAGGGACTGGTCCTTGGAGAGGGACATCATGCTTGGGAGTGTGGAGGGCAGGCTCAGGAGGGGAATGCCATCTATGAGGTGGATTGATTCAGTGCCTGGGATAATCTGGATGGGTGTATCGGTGACAGTGCGATTGGCACAGGACAGAGCAGAGTTTAGGGCTGTTGTAACAACATATTGTATGAGATTTAGATCTTGTTTCACTTTCCCAAAGCTAGATATCCAGTTCTATCAGCACCATTTATTAAAGAGGAAGCTCTGGTGGCATTGTCCTTATAGGGAGTTGCACTGCTAATCCAAAGGCTGCACTTCAAATCTACCTGCTGCTGGGAGGGAGAATGATGGCCCGTCTCCTCCTGTGCTATTTATAGCATTGGAAACCCCCTGGAAGGCCAGCTATGAGTTGGTTGTGACTCCAAGGCAATGACTTTTACTTGATTTATTTAAAAGACTCTATTTTTCCTATTTAATCACCATCAAACTTGATCACCAGTTTTACTTAGGCATAAAATTCTTCATAGGCTTTTTTTTTTCCTTTCATGGTTTTGTATATGCTATCCCACTGCCTTCTTGCATTCATAGTCTCTGCCAAGCATCCTATTGGTTTCTTTTTTTTTTCTTTCTTCCTTTAACCCCCTCCCATCAAATTGTGTGACCCTATGATTTACCATCCCTCTGCCCATCCTCAGCCCTCTGCTCCCATTCTCCCCTTTTTTGGATCCTCATACTCGTTCTACAATAATGGTCTTATAGAGTATTTGTCCCTTATGGGATTTAGTTCACTCAGCATAATGCTCTCCAGTCTCTCCCAAACTTAGGTATAATTTAAAAAATCATTGCTCCTGTGTGCTGCATAGTATTCAATCGTGTGAATGTACCATAAATTCTCAATCCATTCGATTGTGGTTGGACATTTGGGCTGTTTCCATGTTCTTGTGATGCTGAATAATGCTCCTATGAACATTAGTGCACAAGTCTCCATTTGTTCCTCAGTTCTCATTCCCTCAGGGTATATTCCAAGCAGTGGAATAGCTGGGTCATATGGAATTTTTATGTTCAGCTTTAGAGGAAGAGCCAAACTAACTTCCAGAGTGGTTGTACCATTTTATAATCCCACTAATTGGCTTCCTTTTTATACAAAATGGGTGACCCTGGAGGACATTATGCTGAATGAAATTAGTCACAAAGGGACAAATACTACATAATGCCACGGTTGTAAGGCAAGACTGACATCACGGTTGGGGAGAAACTGAGAAAAGTGGGGATAAATAATGTATACTATGTTGAAACAGATGAGGGAGGAAACTGTTTGAAAGGAATATATGATTAGATATTATTTTCATGACAAGAGTCCAGAAGAAGAGCTGCATGGTGGAGTGGACTTGAGGAGGAGGGAGGAATTGTATAATAATGAGATGTATTTTTTTTTTCATTTTCAAAGAGAAAAATCAACTAGGGGGAGGTGTGGGCAGGGAGGAAAATGTGCAACAATGAATGAATGGAAATCAAAAGTCTCTATAAACTTTCATTAAAATTTCAATTAAAAAATTCTTTTTTATGATATTGAGCTTCCTCAGTTAGAATTCTGGCACTGATATACTTTGGTTATAAGTAGCCTCTCTGTGCCACAGCAAAGTGGCAGCTTTCAATGCTCCAATAATGAAAACATGACTAACTTAAGAGACAAATTCCCATCTACATTTTCTCTCCAACTCCCCTAATGTGCTGTGATATTTATTGTGGAAGTTTCTGGCCAGAATAAAGTAAAGTCAAATGATCTAGTTAAGGGGAATTTAACTTTGCAGAACCATTTTAATCACACGATAGAGGTAGACACATATCCATACAAAGTATTTCTGTTGCATAAGCATCAGCAAATCAACACTAGCATGAAATATGAAGCTCCAACTTCAAAAGAACTCTGTAGACAGTTCTTTAATGATAAAAGAGTTAGTTTTTAACTAAATGTTCTGCATGTACAGAATTTTTGCAGTTCATCTTTCTAAAGAAAAAATATCCAGCTATTAAAAATAACTCAAATTTTTAAAGGTCTGGACTTTGTCTCTCAATATGGCATCCACTTCCTAAACCACATGCTTCTAGAAACTCTGAAATTTGAGAAACTATAGTTACAGAAAGGCTTCAGGTCTTTTGTTAACATAGGTCTTTTCATGCTCAATTCGACAGCAATCAACAACAACAACAATGGCTTTTCTGGTGTGTGTGACTATGTGGAGAGGCAAGACTGTGTGAGTGAGGCATGTTGACCTATCCACAAAGGGATTGGATATCTGCCATTCCACAAGAGGATCGGCTAGTCTCGCCAATCAATTCAATAGCTCTAGCTGCAGAGAATAGGAATTCTTCCCCCACCAGAAGAGACAGAATTCTTCACCTAGCCAGAGAAGAGAGACCTTCCCAAACCCAGTAAAATGTAGGTTACACTTCAGGATGGCAGCAGCAATTGGCTGAACTGAAGAATTATATATGAGACTTTGGGATTGGGGGAGCCATTATCAGCAAGACTGAGAACTTTGTTGGACAATTATGGATGAAGCCAATATTGGGCAGGACTGAGAACTTGAGAACACATAGAGCCACAAGGCTGAAGTGCCTGTGTGCACATTTCAGGAGCTGTCGTGACTGTATTCTGTTATTAATCTGAATTGTAATCTATTAACTCTCCCAATATGGTTCTGTGTGGTCTATGAGCTATCACATCAGATTTTGGGTCCAGTCAAGCAATAAGATTGGTGTTGAGATGAGTATAAAGAGGCACGGGAGCGTGAAGGACATGTCTGACCTCATGAAAATTTGTTTTGTGTTATTCATGCTGTGGGTGGGGATAATTTCCTCCTGTGAAGTTCATAAAGCTCAGATATGATGCTCCCTGTGGGGCCTTTGCTCTTTTTACAAAAGACAATCAAATTATGATGTAATTACATGCTGACAAATTAGTTTTCTTTTTAAATGCTTGTCAAAAATATGTGTATATTATATATTGTCTTCTGATATATTATAAAAAGTACATTTTATTTCAGTTGTGAAGTTGATTGGAATTTTTCTACCATCTATTACAGAGTTCACTCAAAACCTCCCTTCCTTGTTCTGACTGTGATGAACGCAGTCTGTATTCTTCTGCAAAAGAAACCTAACTGGGCTACAGCAAAGTTACTTCTTTCAGAAACCAATTTCTTTAAGAAATTGGCTAATCTTGACAAGGACAACATACCAGACAAGGTAAAAAGTGCTCAGGAAAAAAAATAACAATTATTCCTACTTAATATATAATTGATGTGTTTATTAATTGTCATTTAAAGGAATCAAGTAGAATTATATTCTCTGTCAGAACTGGAAGGCAATAATAAGAGTTAAAAGAACAGACAGTTGACTGATATGGGGGCTGGGGAAACTAAGAAAAGAGGGGATAAATAATGTACTCAGCATTGAAACCGATGAAGGAGAGAACTGTATAAAAGGAATATATGATTAGGTATTATTGGCATAACAAGAGTCCAGAATAAGAGTTGCATAGTAAAGTGGTTGAGGGGTGGGAGAACTGTATTACGATGAAAGAACTTTTTCCCAAAGGAAAAAGTGAACTGGCAGGGGACAGTGAGGAAAATGTGCAACAATGAGGGAATGGGGAAAAAATAAAGCCATTACAGAAAAAAAAATCAGGCAGTGATAGTAATTAATTATACAAAATACAACATATACTAATAAATTTATGAAAATATATAAGTGAAAGATTGTATAAAATACAATGTACATAAACAAAGCACAATGTAAACAAATTCTTTTTTTATTATTATTATTTGTGCATGTACCGTCAAATCAGATCTGACTAGTACAGGAGGAAATTGTTCCTCCTTCTCCGGCAGAGCATCTGGTGGATTCGAACCGTGTATCTTTAGGATTGCAGTACAGCTTCTTGCCACTAGGCCACCAGAGCTCCCCGTAAAAAAATTCTTGTATGCAAATAATTTTTTTAAAAACCCAAACACCTGAGGCAGCAAACTCAATAGTTTTTCTGGGAATGTCAAAGAAAATCAGCATTTCATCAACACTGGAAAATGCCACATTTTAGATTTCTTTAAATAAAGAAGAAAAGAGATGTAAGATGTAGCTAGTAAGAAAAGAACTTTCTAGCTAGACTGCATTACATAAAAATGTGTAAGGGTTTTTTTATTTCTTTAAGAAATACCCATATCTCAATAAGAGTCAGGTACTGTTCTGAGAACTTTACAAATACTGATTCATGTGGGTGACAGAGTGGCATGCAGAGAAAATGCAAAGGAAATCAGCTAGCTTGGGCATCTTATAGAATTGTGCTGCACCAGATTTCATCTAGGACAATATAGATGTGTTATAATACTTCAAATAGGGACAAAGGACCAAAGACCAAAGCAAGAAACCGAGTTCAGGACATTGGTAGATAAGTCATCCATACCCAAGTCCTGTGTAGAGAAGGTGGATATATGATAAGGTAGGCACCAGGTTACTAGGCTTGGACCCAAGGCGCTACAGATACCAATAGAAAGAAAAGTTTCAATGCCACTAATGGGGCCATAAGCCAATATTAAGTCATGTGCTCACTAAGAATCAAGGAATAGATCCTCCCCAGAGCCTGCAGAAGGAGTGTGGCTGTAACAGTATGTTAATTTGGCATTCCTGGTTTCCAAGCTTGTGAGAGAATTAATGTCTTGTTTTAAGCCACTCAGTTTATAGCCATTTATTACAGCAGTTGTAGCAAATTAACACAGATTTAAGTATCACGCAGTGGATGTTATCGTCACAAATAACATGTGGAAATGACTTTGGAACTAGATAATGGAGAGAGGCTGGATTCTGTCTGCACTGGATATTAAGCTAAATTCAAGAGTAAACTAATACCTATGTATATAAATGGCACTGAACACTGTTAACCCAAAGGTTGTGCCTTCTGGCAGTTTGAATCCACTAGCCACTACAAGGGAGAAATATTTTCTCCCATGTGACTTACAATCTTGGAAACCCAATGGAGGAGGAGCTCAGATTTGATGGCAATGAGTTGAATCCTAGATTCAATGAGCGTGAATGAGAGTTCATTGATTCATTCAATAAATATTTGTGGAGCATCTTTCTTGTGAGAAACTTGGTGGTATGTTCTAGGGCTTGAGTAGATTGTAGTCATCACGTTCCTTGATGTACGACACACATAGGTAGGGGCATCATAAATAGCTAACCACATTACTTAGCTACAACAATGAACGGTGCCATTAGGAATAGGATAATACAAGGTGAATTTTCTACCAAGAGGCTATGTGCACATGGTTCATAAATCAGTGCGACAACTCTGAAACATTCTTGGCAGATAAAATTCTTTGCAATTTTCAACCTAAGATGATAATAGTCAATAGTTCATCCAAACAACAAAAAGCATAAGCACATTTTTTAATTATAACAAGAACAGACAAGAACAGGAGCAATACCCATCATGTAAATAGTCCAGAGTTGTGAAGCTAACCCTAAGAGCATGCTTCTCTGGCATCCAAATCCACCAGCTGCTCTGAGAGAGAAAATGGACTGTCTCCTCCTAAGTGATTCACAGCCTCAGAAACTCACCAGAAGGTCAGTTATAAGGTGCAACCAACTCCACAGCATCAATTCTTCTGTCATCTTTATTCATTGTTAAACTCTCAGATGCATAGCAAGTGACTAAAAGGACCTTGGCCTGAATCAGGCACCTTAGTTTGTAAATTGACATCATTGTTCCTTAGTACTTTAGTGAGGTCCTTGACAGGCAACGTTCCCAATGCATTAAATGCATCTTTTGATTTTTTGATTGCTGTTACCAAGAGTGTTGATATTAAATTAGATTTTACCATTTAGATGAGCAGAGAGCACGGACACATGATTCAGCTCCTTTAGTGAACACCTTGTGTGACTCTCCCTCTGCCACAGGTTTACTTTACTGTCAGTGACTTGGCAGACCTTTGAACAGGAATGGACCCTGCTAATGTGTCTCTGGGGTGGCGGGAGAAGGAAGTTAATGGATAATGTTGCTCTTAACCTCATTATCTAAGTAAGGTGCACAAGAGATACCAAACCTTTATGCACCAAATTCGCCAGAGCAGGAGAAAGTCAACCTGTTCTGGTTTTGCTCTAGAGTGGCATTCCTTTCTTAAAATGAAAGTTAAGTTACTGTAACAATAGCAGTGACATAATGTTCGTAATAAAGGCTTTCCCACTTCTTAAAAAGACACTTACTGCTGCTGAGGCCATTTGTCCCCTGACATGTGCCTTGAAGTCTACTGTTGTACTGACTAGTAAAATCCCTCCTACAAAATGTCATTTCAATATAATGTAAATTAGTGAAAACTACAAATCTATCCTATTTCTTTCTCATGTGAACTATAATTGCTCTAGGCTTTTGTGAAGCTGAAAAAAATTTTAAGTTTACCTGATTTCAACCCAAACAAGATTGCTCTTGTCTCTGTGGCTTGTTGCTCACTGTACCAGTGGATTATAGCTTTGAGTAACTACCATGAAATACAGAAGGTATGCTTTTTCCCCCTCCTCAATATTAGTAATGATTTGAAAGAGACACATCAAAATCTCAGTCATAAGTTTTATTTCTCAATGACCAATTGAATGCGTGTGAAAAAGTAATACCTAGTAGAAACAATTTTAATCAAACATTTCTGATAATATGTATATGCCAGATGTTAAATTCTTTTAGTCATGACTATATTCCTGTTTTATTTGCTTATCTTCTTTTACCTTGGTTGCTGTTGATGTTATTGTTGTGTGCCATCAAGTCAAGAATGACTCATAGTGACCCTCTGAACAATAGATCTGAATTCTTTCCTGTCCTATGCAATCCTCATCATCTCTGATACATTTGACCCCACTGCTGCAGTCACAGTGTCAGTCCATGTTGTTGTGGGTCTTCCTCTCTTTCACTGACCATGATTTCTAAGCATGATGTCCCTTTGCAAGGGATGGCCTCTCCTAGCAATATGTCCAAAGTATGAGGGACAAAGCTTTGCCATTATTGCCTCCAAGAAGCAACCTGACTGTGCCTTCTCCAAGACAGTTGTTCATTCTTTTGGCTGTCTGTGGGATATTCAGTACTCTTCTCCAACACACCAGTTCAAAGTCATCAATTCTTCATCTGCCAGCCTTATTCGTTGTCCAGCTCTCAGATACAAAGGAAGTGTCTCAAAAGACCATAGTCTGGATTAAGCACACTTTAGTCTTACAAATTACATCATCACCGTGATAGGTTACTCTATATCCCTTTAAGAACCCATAATTTCAGGAAAATTATGTTAGGAGTTGATACCTATCTTCCAAGCACAGTAGAATTTAACCTTAAATCTACTTTATTAAAGACTTAAAATGTTGTAATATTCTTGTTAAGGTGGTGGGCCCTAAACAAATACAACTGGCCGAAGCTCAAAATGTCCTTAAAATTGCACGACAAAAATTGGCTGAGAAACAAAGAGGTCAACAATTGGTAAGATATTGTTAAATTGTTTGTTAAACTGTTAGGAACTTTACAAAAGAAATCAAAACTTTTTTAAAAGATAACTGTGCAATAAAGTTGTCATTAAAACTACAAATGTAATAGTAATATAGTTCCTGAAGAGATTAAATATAAGGATTAAGTAGTAACATAAGTAATAATTACATAGCTCTTTGTCAGTACTTGCTACATAATAAAACACTGAATATTATTACAAAAAAATATTTCAAGTAACTATTTTTAACAATTCTCTCAAAGATCTTGATATCATTAGTCTATCAAAGGCTGACTCAATACCAATCTGTAGGGTTGTGGGGTTTTTTTTAAGGAATAAGTGCTTACCCTGTTTCTATCTGTTATTACATTGTTTTGTAAAGGCAATGTCTTCATTCCAAATAACAACAGAGGATTAATTTCATACAATCGTTCTCATGCATTATGTTTTATAAAATCAATCACCTTTGGACCTTGCCCATCAATACCTATTCTTCAACATAAAAATAAAAAAAAAACCAATGTAATTCATCACATTAAAAAGGCAAGGAACAAGAACCACATGATCCTATCAATTCATGAAGAAATGGCCTTTGACAAAATCTAACACCCTTTCCTGATTAAAACACTCAACAGTATAGGATTAGAGGGGAATTTCTCCAACATATTAAAAAGTATATATGCAAACCTGAGAGCCAACATTGTTCTCAATAGAGAGAGGTTAAAGGCATTTCTTTTGAGAACAGGAGCTAGGCCAGTATGCCCACTACCACCTCTCTTATTCAATATTGTATTGGAGGTCTTAGTGATCGCAATAAGACAAAAGAAGGAAATAAGAGGTATCCAAATTGGCAAAGAGGAGGTAAAATTATCTCTCTGTGCCGATGACATATACATAGAAAACCCTAAAGACTGAGCAAGAAAACTATTGGACATAGTTGACCAATTCAGCAAAGTGGTAGGATACAAGATCAACATTAAAAAAATTCAATTGGATTTCTCTACAGTGATAAAGAGAATACAGAGGTGGAGCTAAGAAAAACAATACCCTTCACAATAGCTAATCACAAGATTAAATACTTAGGAGTAAACCTAACCAGAAGCACCAAAGATCTGTTCAAAGAAAATTACAAAACATTACTGCAAGAAACAAAAAGAGACCTGGAAGACTATACCTTGCTTATGGGGAAGAAGACTAAATACTGTGGAAATGACAATACTACCAAAGGCAATTTACACATGCAATGCAATCCCAATATAAATACCAATCCCATTCTTCAATGAGATGGAAAAGGAAATCTCCAATTTCATTTGGAATGGAAAGAAGCCCTGAATAAGCAAAGCACTCCTTAAAAAGAGAAATAAGGTAAGAGGCATCTCACTCTCTTATTTCAAATTCTACTATGCTGCCATGGTGGTCACGACAGCATGGTACTGGTACAAAGACAGACACATAGATCAATGGAATAGAATTGAGAATCCGGAAATCAGCTCATCTACCTATGGCCAACTGATTTTTGACAAGGAGATAAGATCAGTTAAGTGGGGAAATGACAGCCTTTTTAACAAATGATGCTGGCAAAATTGGAAAAAAAAAAACAACCTATATGCAGAAAACTCAAGCAAGATCCACATCTCACTCCATACACAAAAAACAACTCAAAGTTGATCATGGACCTAGGACTAAAACCAAGGACTAGAAACTTCATTAAAGAAAAGCTTGGAAGAATTCTAGAAGTCCTAATCCACAGCATAAACAGTCTTCCAAGCATCCTGCAAAATCTACAACCAGGAAAGAATAAAATAGATGAATGGGACGTTCTAAGAACCAAATCCCGCTGCACTTCCAAAAACCTCTCCAACAGGGCAAAAAGGGAAGCCACAGATGGTAAAAATACTTGGTAATGATGTGTCAGACAAGGAACTTATATCTAGAATTTATATAATACTTGAGCACCACAACAAGATGAAGGTAAACATTCATTAAAATTAATTTTTTTAATTTTATTTTATTAATTTTAATGAATGTTTACAGAGATTTTGGATTTCCATTCATTCGTTGTTGCATTTTTCTCCCTGCCTACCCCTCCCCCCAGCTCGCTCTTCTCTTTGAAAAGTAAAAGAAAAATTATTTCATTGGTATACAATCCCCCACCCCCACCCCGAGTACACTCCACTATGCAGCCTTCATTCTGGACTCTTGCCATGACTATAATACCCAACCATATATCACTTTTAACTGTTCTCTCCTTCATCTGTTTCAATGCAGTGTATATACTTTATCCAGTTTTTTTCAGTCTCACCCCAACCCTGATGTCAGTCCCATTTTACAACAGTGGCACTATGCAGTATTTGTTCTTTTGTGATTGAGATCTTTCACTCAGCATAATGTCCTCCAGGGTCACCCATTTTAAATAATATTGCATGAGTTCCTTGTTTTTCAATGCAGCATAGTATTCCATTGTGTGAATATACCACAGCTTCTCTACCCATTCAATTTTTGATGGGCACTGAGGTTGTTTCTAACACTTTGTTATTGTGAACAAAGCTGCAATAAACATGGGTGTACATATATCTGCCTGAGTGACAGTTATGATTTCTTTAGGGTATATTCCCGGTAGAAGAATTGCTGAGTTAAATCGTATTTCTATTTGCAACTTTTTGAGAAAGCACCATATATCCTTCCATAGTGGTTGCACCAGTTTACACTCCCACCAACAGTGAATAAGGGTTCCAAGTTTCTCCACAACCTCTCCAGCATTTGTTGCTTGCTGTTCTGTTAAATTTTGCTATTCTTCCTGGGGGTGAGATGACATCTCATAGTTGTTTTGATTTGCATCTCTCTTAGAGCTAGGGATTTTGTATATTTCTTCATGTGCTTGTTAGCCATCTGAATGTCTTCTTTGGTGAAGTGTCTGCTCATATCCTGTGTCCATTTTTCAATTGGATTATTTACCTTTATCTTGTTGTGGTGCTCAAGTATTTTATAAATTCTAGATTTAAGTCCCTTATCTGACATGTCATCCCCAGTCTGCTTCCCTTATTACCCTGTTGGAGAAGGTTTTGGATGTGCATAGGGATTTGATTCTTAGAAGGTCCCATTCATCTATTTTATCTTCTCCTGGTTATAGGTGGGATTTGATTCTTAGAAGGTCCTATTCACCTATTTTTTTTTCTTCTCCTGGTTGTAGATTTTTCAGGATACTTGGAAGACTTTATGTTGCGGATTAGAACTTCTAGAGTTTTTCCAAGCTTTTCTTTAATGAAGTTATAGACAATGGTTTTAGTCTTAAGTCCATGATCCACCTAGAGTTGGTTTTTGTGTAGGGAGTGAGGTATGGATGTTCCTTGAGTCTTCTTCAGATAGTTTTCCAATTTTGCCAACACCATTTGTTAAAAAGACTGTCATTTCCCCACTTAAGTGTTTTCATCTCCTTGTCAAAAATCAGTTGACCATAAGTAGATGGGCTGATTTCCGGGTTCTCAGTTCTATTCCATTGATCTATGTGTCTGTCATTGTACCAGTACCATGCTGTCTTAACCACCATAGCAGTGTAGTAGGATTTGAAATCAGGGAGTGAGATACCTCCTAACATTCTTCTATTCTTAAGGAGTGCTTTGCTTATTCAGGGCTTCTTTCCATTCCAAACGAAACTGGAGATTGCCTTTTCCATCTCATCTAAGAATGGAATTGGTATTTTGTATTGGGATTGCATTGAATATGTAAAATGCTTTTGGTGGTATTGCCATTTTCACAATATTGAGTCTTCCTATCCATGAGCAAGGAATATTCTTCCACTTCTCCATGTCTCTTTTTGTTTCCTGCAGTAATGTTTTATAATTTTCTTTGAACAGATCTTTTGTGCTTCTGGTTAGATTTACTCCCAAGTAGTTAATCTTGTGATTAGCTATTGTGAAGGGTATTGTTTTTTCTGAGCTCCACTTCTGTATTCTCTTTGTCACTGTATTTTTGTATTTTTGCTAACTGATTTTTTTATGTTGATCTTGTATCCTACCACTTTGCTGAATTGGTCAACTATGTCCAATAGTTTTCTTGCTGAGTCTTTAGGGTTTTCTAAGTATACTATCATATCATCTGCATAGAGAGATAATGTTACCTCCTCTTTGCCAATTTGGATGCCTCTTATTTCCTTCTCTTGTCTTATTGCTATCACTAAGACTTCTGATACAATATTCAATAAGAGAGGTGGTAGTGGGCATACTGGCCTAGTTCCTGTTCTCAAAGGGAATGCCTTTAACTTCTCTCCATTGAGAACAATGTTGGCTCTCAGTTTTGCGTAAATACTTTTTAATATGTTGAAGAAATTCCCCTCTAATCCTATTTTGTTGAGTGTTTTAATCAGGAAAGGGTGTTGGATTTTGTCAAAGGCCTTTTCTGCATAAATTGATAGGACCATGTGGTTCTTGTTCTTTGCTTTGTTAATGCAATGAATTACATTAGTTGTTTTTCTTATGTTGAACCATCCTTGCATACCTGTTATGAATCCCACTTGGTCGTGGTAAATTATTTCTTTGATGTATCATTGGCCAGTATTTTATTCAAGATTTTTGCATCTATGTTCATAAGAGATGTTGGTCTATAGTATTCTACTTTGGTGGTGTCCTTTCTTGGCTTAGTATCAAGGATATGTTTGCTTCATAGTATGAGTCTGGGAGAATTCCATCTTTTTCTATTTTCTGAAATAGTTTACATAGAATTGGTAACAGTTCTTCTCTGAATGTTTAATAAAATTCACTTTTAAGATCATCTGGTCCAGGGCTTTTTTTGTTTGGAAGTTGTTTTATTACTTTTTCCATTTCTTCTTTTGCAATGGGTCTGTTCAGATGTTCAATTTCTGTTTGTGTCAGTTTAGGTAGGTTGTGCATTTCTAAGTATTTGTCCATGTCTTCTAGATTTTCATATTTGTTTGAGTGTAGTTTTTCATAATACTCTAATGTTAGCCTTTTTATTTTAGTTGGTTCTGTTGTGATGTTGCCTGATTCATCTCTTATTCAGATTATTTGTGTCTTCTTTTCTTTTTGTGAGTTTTGCTAACGGTTTGTCGATTTTATTTACCTTTCAAAGAACCAACTCCTAGTTTCATTGATAGTCTCAATTGTTTTTCAATTTTCCATTTCATTTATTTCTGCTCTAGCTTTTATAATTTCAGCTGTCCCACTCACACTTGCCAGGAGAGGAAGGGGGGTCCTGCCTCAGTGTGGACATGCAGGGACCTCACTCAGGTTACAGATGTCCTGCTGGTGCCCAGCAAGTCTAGCTTCCAGATGGACCCTTGTCAGAACCTCACTCAGTTTGCAACTCTTCCCCTCACGCCCAACTGGGCCACCTGTCTGGGTAGGGATGCTTGTACCGCGCAAAAAACTTAATTTGTAGATGATCTGTTCACACTCTGCAGGGTTACCTGGCCCTGTGGAGACTCCCAGGAACCTCACTTGGTTGCAGCTGTAAAGCTTGCTCCTGGCAGGACTGGCTTCTGGGTAGTCACTGTTGAGTATCTCAGTCAGGTTGCAGATGTCCTGCAGGGTTGGCGATGGGGGCTGTCATTTCTCCAGGATCCTGAGGGCAGTAGCTCCTCTGGGGTCTTGGGGTCTCATAGCGGCAGGAGCGATTGCTTCTCTGGGGTTGCGCAGTTGTGGCAGCAGGGGCAATCTTTCCTCTAGGGTTGCATAAGGGCCTGAAATTAATATTGAAAAAGGAAAAAAAAAAGCAAACACACACAGATCAAGTGTCACATAAGGATGGCCTATCTGACCTCCACAGGCTCCAAACCACAAGAGGGAACGGTTCCTGTCAACAGCATTCAGAAGACAAAACCAATTTTCATGAGGTCAGACAGGTCCCCTATACTCCCACACCTTTTTCTACTAATTCCAAGACCAAACTTACCACTCTACTTGGTCTGTAATATGTTGTAATAACTCACAGACCAAACAGAACCATATTAGCTAAGTCAAAATGCTGTATTCAGTTTAGCAGCTGAATAAAATAAACATAGTCAGGACAGCTGCTGAAATGTGCTCAGACACCTCAGCCTTTAGTCTCTCAGCTTTAGCCCAGTGTTACAAAGCTATTAGTCCTGCTAATTATGAGTTTCCACTCCAGCCCTCCAACAAACTTGTGCAAAGGCTCTTAGCTCTGATTCCATAGGTAGCAGGCCTCCATCTCATGTGGGGATTCTGATTCCCTGCTTTGATGACTGCCACTATTTTTCTGTAGGCTGGCTGGTGCAAGAATCTCTGCCCTGAAAGGCACTCACTGCATCCCTGCTGCTTTTCTAGTAATGAGATTCTCAAAATCTGACATAGAATCTGCTAAATTTAGTGATAAGACTAGCCAATCCCCTTGTGAATAGGCTTGCATGCCCTATTTGCATATTCCTACTCATCCACATAGCAAAGTCAAGGTCAATGGCTGGGGAAACCATTTTAAACAATAAATTCTTAAAACTACAGGTGGCGGTTGAGGTGGTGGGGAGAAAAGTGCAACAATGAATGAATGGAAGTCCAAAATCTCTGTAGATGTTCATTAAAATTAATTAAAAATTAAAAAAAAAACCCACTATAGATCATCCCCTGGCTTGTCTATTTCAAGAATTTCCTTTCCCATTATAATATGCAATAATTATATTCACAAATCAGTGTAAAGCTGTAATTTCATGCCTTACACCTTAATCTCAGTACTCAAAGTAAACAAGTCCAGTCCAGAGTGAAGGCAACTTTTTCAAGGAATCATTAAATACTATGTGCATATTATTGTAATAGAATTTATCTGTCCATGAAGGTTTTTTCAGGATGTAAATGTATATAAGGAATAGATAAAACTCTGCAGGCAAAATGAGAGTCAGATTTTTATCTCAATAACAAATCAATTGTCTTTCAGATTGAAGA
The DNA here is from genome assembly GCF_000299155.1 of Elephantulus edwardii. NCBI lineage: Eukaryota > Metazoa > Chordata > Mammalia > Macroscelidea > Macroscelididae > Elephantulus > Elephantulus edwardii. The sequence goes on from NW_006399968.1 coordinate 4,429,247, forward strand.
ACATCTACTAACTCTTCAAGAAACCAATAAAGATGCTGTTGCTGACAAAATACAACTAGCAAATAGGAGAAAAGTGGCCACCAGGCGCTTGCAGTGTGCGACTGTCTTATTGACCGCGTTGGAAGATGAACAGGCATGATGGCTTTTCTTGGCTTGATATTGACTTAAAATCCCAAGACACTTTCTATGGGAGACTGCCTCAGATGGCTCCTAAACCATCTCTTATTCAAAATGGTAGCTGTTCAGGTAAAAGTAGTGAATCATGCTCAGGTAGTATCCAAACAGAGCTAACAGACTACAGAGGTGAGAGATGATTTCTTCCCCTTACTTTCCTCTTGCTCATGAGACTTCAGAGAGATCTGATAGCAGAATCTGTATTGAGTTGTGCTGCTAACTCAAAGGCAGCTCTGCACCATCGCTTTGCACCCACCAGTCGCTCCTCAGCAGAAAGATGGGAGGTCTTCTCCCATTTACAGCCTTAAAAATTTGGTGGAGAATCACTATAAGTCAGAGCCAATTCAACGGATTTGGTTGGGTTGCTGAAAAACCTTAACATGTTTTTGTCTAATGAGGCTCTGAGTCAAGGTTACCAAGAGCATTCCCTGTGTTTTCTCTTTAATAGCACAAAGGCAGTCCAAGCTAAGTGTATCAGATGTAGATTAGATTTAAAAGGAGATGTCTTTAGGAAAGAAAAGGAGAATTCTGTTGTATATTGCCAATCTTCTCTCCTTCTCTCATTTCCTTCCCCTCTCCCTCTTTTTTTATCTATCTTCTCAGTACAATTTATGGTCTTGGAAATCCCGTGAAGAGCCATTATGAGTTAAAACCCACTCGGTGAATTAGTTGAGTTGTTGGAAGACTTTAGCATCTTTTTATCCTGATGAGGCTCTGAGTCAAGGTTATGATCTATCTCCTCTAATGGTGGAGTTTCTAGTTATCTGGCTAGAATCTTGATTATTCATATCTTGTCTTTCCCAAAAGATGATAACAATTTCTCCAGGTGATGTTAATTTAGTTTGATTGTTTAAATAAATACACATCTTGGAATTTTCTAAACAGAACAGGAGCAGTATATGAAGTCAGAAATCTCAGAGACATCTGAGTCATCTCAAAGACCAATGTCACAGTCAATCTTATATCAAAAGGTAGTTTCATCTCAGATTTTAAGCTCCCAAAAGAGAGGGTTCTTGCTTTGCATACTTTGACCAGTCAAGTACATAAATGTGACAATAAAACATAATGGCTTTTTTTTTAGGCATAATGGCTTTATTTTATAATGTATATTTTCATTGAGTGAAAGTTTACAAATCATTGGGGTTTTGTGCACATTTTGTTTTATTACATAATTTAATTTAATCCTATTATTCAGATACATTTTGCTTAAAATGTTAGTTACAATTGATTAATATGATAAACTAATTACAATGCCTGTTTAACCCCTTATTATAAAATGTGCTTTCCTTCATCACACTTATCTATTTAATATAAAACATAAGGGCTTTTAACAGGGACTCGGGAGCTGGAAAATTGGGTTTATATCCTAGCTACACTTCTCAGAAGTTTTGTAATCCTGAACAGGTTGCTTAAACTTCTCTGAGGTTCAACCTTTTCATCTTAAAATGAAATTCTATTTAATTA
>NW_006399968.1:4435704-4443772 GCF_000299155.1 Elephantulus edwardii
GCTAACTGATTTTTTTATGTTGATCTTGTATCCTGCTACGTTGCTGAATTGGTCAACTACATCCAATAGTTTTCTTGCTGAGTCTTTAGGGTTTTCTAAGTATACTATCATGTCATCAGCATAGAGGGATAATTTTACCTCCTCATTGCCTAGCCTTTCCCAATTTTGAACCATGCAGTGTTTTCTTGCTCTGCTCTGACGACTGCCTCTTGTTCCAAGCATAGGTTTCACACAAGCATAATCAAGTGTTCTGGGATTTCCATTCTTCTCAGAGTCAGACACAGTTTGTTATGATCCACACAGTCAAACACCTTTGCATAATATTAATTTTACTATTAATTTTTATACAACTATACCTTAAGAACAATAATAATAAAAGCAGAAACAGACTGAAGTCAGGGATCAGAACTTTTTAAGTATCTCATGATATGATGTTTTATGTGGATTATAAATAACATGCTTTCATTTGAACTTTTAGACCCAATGGCAAGAAACAATGGATCAAATAGATGAGAAGTTGAAAGGAATTTGGGGTGACGCACTGATTTCAGCTGCATGTATTGTCTACAGTGGAATGCTAACAGCAGAATTACGTCAACTGGTTGTGAATAAATGGATGAATATATGCACTGAAAATGGGATTTGTGTGTCAACAAATTTTTCACTAATTGAGGTTATGGCATCAAAAAATGAGGTAATAATATGGTTGTATTCCCCAGGATAGTAATTTTAAAGACTTGGATTATAAATTTTTATGTATTTTTTAGGTCTGGATCATTTCTTTATATTTTTTTCTAATTATACTAGTTTATTTACCAAATTGAAATACATTGTGTTCCGGAAAAGATTCTTCAAATTTCCCTCACCCCTTCACCAATCAAATTGTACAACTCCATGATTAATCCTCCTATGCTCTAGATTATTTTTAAAAATGAAAATACTGAAGTTTGCTCTAGACCTTAATTTTTTTTATTACACCTGCAACACCTCAATTGTTACATCTCTCCTGCTTCTCATTTTCTAGGGAAAATTCACCAAATATTCTTTTTCCCAAAGAGAGCACATTTCTCTCCATGAAATCACTTCATTTACTTTAGAAAATGGTATATTTTCTAAGCTGTCTGGACTATTCTTCTTGCTGCTGTTGTGTGCTGTCAAGTCATGTGTGACTCATAGTGACTGTATGTACAATAGTTCTAAAGCCTGCCCCATCTTGAGCCAGTTTCACTGACTCTGACACACCTAACCCCCATTGCCCTAGTTACTGTCTCAATCTGTCTCATCTAAGGTCTTCCTCTCCTGCATTGTCCCTCCACTCTTCTGAGCATGATGTCCTTCTCCAAAGATCACATGCGATTTATTGCCTCTGTAAACCTGCTGAAGAGTAAGAAAGATATGATCCCTAGGAGAGCATAACAACATGTCTAGTTGATAATTCTACTTAGTTAACTGTCAACTGCATAAACCTCATGTTGCGCTTCTTTGACCAGCAAGGAAGTGCCGGGTGATGGAATGAATATGTTAGTTAATCAAGACGTAAGGTAACTCAGAATTAAGTGCTGGATTCTCATTTTCATAACTGTAATAATAAGTTATCAGATAATGACTTTCTAATGAATTATTAGGTAATGAGTTTTTTCATAAAATCTAATAATTTTTATAAAGCCCCAGGAATTGATGGACTACTAATTGACGTATTTCAGCAAACAAATGCTACCCTGGATGTGCTCAACAAGTTGTGCCAATAAATCTGGAGGACAACTATTAGGCCAACTGATTAGAAGAGATCTATATTTATTCCCATTTCAAAATAAGGTAACCCTACAGAGTATGGAAATTATTGTACAATGTCACACACTAGCAAAATCCTGCTGAAGATTATCCAGAAAAGACTTGAACAGTACATTGACAGAGAACTACCAGAAATACATGCTGGGTTTAGAAGAGGTTGTGGCACTAGGGACATTATTGCCAATGTCAAATGGATCTTGGCAGAAAGCAGAGAGTACCAGAAGAATGTCTATTTCTGTTTCATTGACTATGCAAAGGCATTTGACTGTGTGGATCACAATAAATTGTGTTTAACCTTGAGGAAAATGGGAATCTCAAACCACTTGATAGTGCTTATACAAAACCTATACTTGGACCAAGAAGTAGTCCTCAGAACAGAGCACGAAACACTGCATGGTTCAAAATCAGGAAAGGAGTGCATCAGGGATGTGTTCCATCCCCATACCTTTTCAATATGTATGCAGAACAGATAATTCAGAAAGCAGGCTTTATGAGGAGGAGGGTAGTACCAAGATTGGAGGAAGACAACTTACTATATGTAGATGACACAACCTTATTACTGAAACTGAAGAAGACCTGAATCACTTGCTGCAAAAGGTCAAGGACTATAGTCTTTGATATGGACTGAAGTTCAACATCAAGAAGACAAAGATTGTCACCAACTGGGCCAATTGACAGCACCATATTAGATGGAGAAGAGACTGAGGTTATTAGCAATTACAACTTGCTCAAACCCACAATCAACACTCTTTTAACACCAGCAGTCAGGAAATCAAAAGACAAATTACACTGGAGAAATCTGATGTCATGGACCTCTCCAGAGTGCTGAAGAGCAACGATGTCAGTCTAGATACAAAGGTTCACCTAATTCAGGTCATGGATTTCTCAATTACTTGTTATGATTCAGAAAGTTGGAAATGACTAAGGATGACAGAAGAATAATAGATGCCTTTGAGTTGTGGTGCTAGAGAAGAGTCTTGAACATACTGTGGACTGCCAAGAAAACAGATATGTGTGTCTCAGAGAGGGTAAAACCAAGTCTCTCCTTAGAGACTAAGATTTTGAAGCTCTGCCTCACTTACTTTGGGCATGTGGCCAGGAGAGATCAGTCCTTGGAAGAAGGACATCATGCTTGAAAGGGTGGATAGGCAACGTAGGAGAGGAAGACCCCAGAAGAGATGGATTGATACAGTAATTGGGGCAACGGGCATTTGTGTGTGTCAGAATTAGTGATACTGGCTCAGGACAGGGAAGGGTTCAGAGCTGCTGTACACAGGGTCGCTATACATCTCAGGCGATTCAATGTCACATAACAACAATAACATACTATGAGAGGTTTGGAAGCAGGAGTGGCATCCACTTCCTAAACCACTTGCCTCTGGAAACTCTATGAACTTTGATAAATCTCAATAGTTGTAGAGGGGCTTCAGGCCTTTTGTTCATATGGTCGTTATGAGTTGTGTTCAACTCGAAGGCAATCAACAACAACAACATTATTATTAATTAGATTGGCACTCAATTCCAGTGTAATTTACTGTCTCTGAAAATCCGCTAAAGGGTCAGCTATGGGTCAGTCACCAGTGATGGTACACAACAACAATAACAATAGCAAAATTTAATTGTACAAGTAAGTCATCTATCACCTGTCACACTGTGATGGCTAATGCATTGCTATGATACTGGAAGTTATGCCACTCGTATTTCAAATACCAGTCAGGTCACATGTTTTAGCAGAGCTTCCAAACTAGGAGAGACTGAAAAACAGACAAGTAAATATACTTCTAAAATATATTGATGGGTGAAAACATTATGAAAAACAGTGGGAAATTGTCATATGTAGCAACAGAATAAGAGGTCCTCAAGGGAGTAGGCACTTAAAACAAGGCTGAGAAAGCTAGCTCATAGAAGTAAAGTTTATTTCAGTGATTTGAATGGAGGGAAGTTTTTGAGACCTTCTCTTGCTGATATGACAAAGATTCTAACGGAGAAGAAATTACTCCTTTGGAGGAAGAATGGTGGCAAGACTACATCACATGTACTTTGGACATGTTATCTAAAGAGGATAGTCCCTGAACAAAGACATCATGCTTGGTAAAAGAGAGTCAGCGAAAAAAAGACTTCAAAACAACTATGAGATTTTATCTCACCCCAGTAAAAAGATAAAAATTTAGCAAAACAGCAAACAACAAATTCTGGCAAGGTTGTGAGAAACTGGAACCCTTTATTCACTGTTGGTGGGAGTGTAAAATGGTGCAACCACTATGGAAGGATGTAGGGCACTTTCTCAAAAAATTGCAAATAGAGATACCATTTGACCCAGCAATTCGACTACTGGGAATATACCCCAAAGAAACCAATGTTCTGTTGATCTGTAAGTATTTCATAGTGGTCAGGATTTGTACTGCCAACCCAAAAGCACATGGTTCAGATACACCAGTGTCTACTCAGGAGAAAGATGGGCAAGCTCCACTCATGTGATTTACAGCCTTTGAAAACCCAATGGACGATCAGTTATGATTTGCTTTCAACTTGACAGTGCGCAGCAGTAACAACTTTTGAAAGTAAATCACCAGTCTATTCTTCGAGGTTTTTTTCTTGTTCTGAAAGCTCTTCTAAAACCTGTTCTCCATCGGTGACCCCACTAGTATGTGAAATACCAGTGGCTTAGCTTCTATCATCACACGAATGTGCAAACCCTCACACAACAAACAGATGAGCGAAGCAAATATTTTTTAAATGGACAACTCCAAACTCTGAAAAATATTAGCATTTTCCTAAAATGTTTTCCTATGGAAAAAAAATGTCAATAGCTTTGTAAATGTCCCTGTTGTTGTTGAGTACTATTGGGTCAAAACCATAGCTGATATCCAGAGGATTTTCAGAGGCAGTTAATCACATGGGAGGACTGCAAATGTCCTGGTGAACAGAAAAGTGTATTCAAGTGAACAATTATGTACCCTTCCAAAACGTCCATATTCAAGGTCCTAAAAAAAAAGATTGGCGTCTTTAGACCTTTCCAAATTTATTTTATTTCCTCAAGTACTTAGTAGAATACTAAACATTGTGAAGAAGTTTATGAAATAGTGAAAATACTAAAATGTTTTCATTCCAGATCAGCCGATGGCATAATCAGGGGCTACCTCTGGACAAGCATTTGGTGGAGAATGCCATCGTGGTCAAGAATAGCCGGCAGTGGCCACTGCTCATCGACCCACACAAGCAAGGACAGAACTGGATCCGTCAAATGGAGGGGCCCAGACTGCAGGAACTCTCCACCAAGGATGGCAATTATATCAAAAAGATTGAAAATGCTATAAAAATAGGAGGGAGTGTCCTCTTACAGGTATGTGGACAATGTCTTCTCAGTGTGTTAAACATAATAAATAAGAACTTTAAGTTGTAAGGAAAAAATTAGTAAGTTTTCGTGTTCTTGCAGAGCTGCCTTTAAGTGGTGTCTATAGCTGTAATAAGATTTAAATTTTACAATGTAATAAAGCTTAAATTTAAATTTTAAGGTTTAAATAATTGTCTTTATCTTATCACCTGGACCTTATTTGTTGCAAGGTGATTTTTTACATATTTTATCTTTTAGATTTATCAGAATATCCCTGAAATATTAGCTCCAAATTTAAAGGCAATTTTGAAGAAGGATATCCATAAGAAAAGAGGACAATATTTCATAAGACTTGATGATTCTGAAATTGAATACAATACCAAATTTAGGTAACATTTCTCACACTTAAATTAAGACATGTGTAAGACAATGTTTCAGTGCTATACTATGATCTTACTGTATTTGGGGGAAAATGAGATTGCAATTTGAATATTTGGGGGGGCATTTTGTTGTAATTCAAATTCATCAGTAGAGACAGAATAGTCTGTCATCAGGTGGAACCAAACCAATATTTTGCAAACAGTGCCTCATGAAATACTGAGTGCCATGAAAAATCTTTCGGTGGGAAGCCTGGTTCCACTTTACCCAGGAGGTTCCACTTTACCTCTGTTTGATTGTTTGCCTGATATTTTACTGAGTATGCATTGTTGTTGTTGCTGCTGTGTGCCACCAAGTCAGAACCGACCTAGAAATGACCCTCCAGTCATTTTGCAGAGATAGTTAATCACACAGCTGGAGAGTGCCCATCTTTCTCCAGTGAGGCAACCATCGCCTTTGGGCTGAGAGCTCATCTCTTTACCACTGAGCCACAAAAGCAACCAAGTTGGAACTGACTCATAGCTGACCCTCCAACAGGGTTTCAGATAAAGTAAATCACACTGGAGGAGATTGTCCATCATTCTCCTATGAAGTAGCTGGGGATAGACAAATATTATATTGGGTAAATGGAAAGGCTGTGGTAAAATAAGAGATTATTAGCACAGTCGTTGTTAAGTGCCTTCAAGTTGAGTACAACTCACAGCAATCCTATGCACAACAGATCTAAACCATGCCCTCTCCTGTGTCATCCTTTACAAGAGACTCTGATGTACTTGATCCCATTGCTGCAGCCACTGTGTCAAAGCATCTTATTGAAAGGTTTCCTCTCTCACTGGCCCTCCACCTTTCCACCTATGATATCCATTTTCAGGAAATAGAGAATATATAAGCTTCACCATCTTTGCCTCCAAGGAGAACCCTGCACTTTCTCTAAGATGTATCTGTTTGTTCTTTTGGAAGTCCATGGAACAGGACACCCAGTGCTCTTCTCTAACACAACAACTCAAAGGTATCAATTCTTTTGCTGCCATCCTTACTGATTGTCTGGCTCTCAGACGCATAGCAGGTGATTGAAAGACGATGGATTGAATTAGGCACACTTTAGTCTTTAAGTTGACAACATTGCTTCTCAATACTTTGGAGAAATCCCTGACAGCTGACTTTTCAAGGACAATCTTTTGAGGTCTTAACTGCTGGTACCAAGGGTGTTGATTGTGTATCCAAACAAGATGGAGCCATTGTCAACTTGCATCTTTCCTCTATCTTGATGTTTCCTACTAACCAAGTGGTGAGGATCATTGTTTTCTTAATGTTGATATTTAATCCATATTGCAGGCTGTAGGTTTTTTTATCTTCTGCAACAAACCCTTCAAGTCCTCCTCATTTTCAAGAAGCAAGCTTGTGCCAATTACATTGTTGTTATTTGCCATTGACTCATTTGCAACTCATAGCGACCCTATGTACAAGAGCTCTAAACGCTGTTCCAACCTAGCCATCTCAAACGCATTTATTCCCACCACTCCAGTCACAGAATCAATCCATCTCATCAAGGGTCTTCCTCTCCTGTGCCGTCCCTCCACTCTGCAAAACATGATGTCCCTCTCCAAGGACCAGTCCCTCCTTGCAACATGCCCAAAGTATGTCAGACAAAGCTTCAGAATCCTTGACTCCAAGGAGCATTCCAGCTTCACCTTCTCTAAGACAAACCTGTTTTCTCTCCTAGCAGTCCATGGTATATTCAACACTCTGCTCCAGCACCACAGCTCAAAGGCATCAATTCTCTATCAACCCTATTCACTGTCCAACTCTCTGATGCATAGCACGTAATTGTGAAGACTATAGCCCAGATCAGGTGCACCTTATTCTCCAGCCTGATGTCGTTGCTCTTCAGTACTCTTGAGAGGTCCCTCACAGCTGACTTTCCCAACGCAATCCGTCTCTTGATTTCCTGGCTGCTGTTACCAAGAGTGTTGATTGTGGAGCCAAGCAAACTAAAACTGTTAACTATCTCTATCTCTTCACCATCCATACTGATACTGCCAGTTGGCCCAGTGGTGAGAATCTTTGTTTTCTTGATGTTGAGCTTCAATCCATATAGGAGGCTGCAGTCCTTGGCCTTCTGCAGCAAGAGCTTCAGGTCCTCCTCAGTTTCAGCAAGCAGGGTTGTGTCATCTGCATAACGCAGGTTGTTGATGACTCTTTCACCAATCATGATGCCACATTCTTCTTCGTACAGCCCAGCATCTCGGATGATCTGTTCTGCATACAGGTTGAAAAAGTGTGGAGACAGAATACATCCCAGACGGGCCCCCTTCTTGATTTTGAACCATGTAGTGTCTCCTCGCTCTGTTCTGATGACTGTCTCTTGGTCCAAGTATAGGTTTTGCATTAGCACAATCAAATGTTCTGGGATTCCCATTCTTCTCAGAGTCAACCACAGCTTGTTGTGATCCACACAGTCAACAGCCTTTGCATAGTCAATGAAGCACAGATAGACATTCTTCTGGAATTCTCTGCTTTCTGCCAAGATCCATCTAACATTAGCTATAATATCCCTAGTACCAC
>NW_006399968.1:4443872-4445451 GCF_000299155.1 Elephantulus edwardii
TTATTAATTTTATTATTATCTCTGGTGGCCTAGTGGTAGGAAATGGCGTTACCATCCCAAAGGCCCATGGTTCAAATCCACCAGCTGCCCTACTGGAGGAAGATGGGAAATCTTCTCCCATACAATATACAATTTACAATCTCTGAAAACCTGCTGGAAAGTCAGTTATGAGTCAGTTCTAACTCAATGGTACATAACAACAACAATTATTATTACATAATAATATGGATTGGACAAGGTCCATATTTGTTCCCACTAGTCCCAAGAAGGGTGATCCAACTGAATGTCAAAACTATCAAACATTATCATTAATATCACATGCAAGCAAAATACTTCTGAATATCATTTAAAAATTGCTAGAACCGTGCATAGATAGGGAGCTTCCAGAAGTTCAAGCAGGATTTAGAAGAGGGCATGGCACCAGGGATATCATTGCTGATGTCAGATGGATTCTAGCTGAAAGTAAAGAATACTAGAAGTATGTGTATTTCTGCTTTATTGATTTTGTAAAGACATTTCACTGTGTCGATCATGACAAGTTGTGGCTGACATTGAGAAGAATGGGAGTCCCAGAGCTCTTAACTGTGCTCAAGCAGAACCTATACCTAGACCAGAAGGCAGTAATGTGAACAGAACAGCGGAACACTGCATGGTTTAAAATTGAGAAGGGAGTGTGTCAGGGTTGTATTCTCTCTCCATACTTATTCAATCTGTATGCTAAGCAAATTATCTGTGGAGCTGGACTCTATGAAGAGGAGTGTGGTGTCAAGATTGGAGGGAGACGCAGTAATAACCTACATTATGCAGATGACACAATCTTGTTTGCTGAAAGTGAAAAGGACTTGAAGCACTTCTTGTAGATCAAGGAATGCAGCACCACTGGATCAATGGGAAAATTAATGATGATGGAGAGGAGATTGAAATTGTCAACAGCTTCATCTTGTTTGAATCCAAAAACACCCTTGGTACCAGTAGTCAGGAAATAAGGAGATCCATTGCATTGGGAAAATCTGCATTAGGGAACTCTCTAAATGATTGCAGAGTAATGATGTCACTTTGATGACTAAGGTGGGTCTGATTCAGGCCATGGTCTTTCTGCTCCCTTGCTATGCTTCTGAAAGCTGTACAATGAATAAGGATGACAGGGAAAGAATGATGCCTTTGAGTTGTGGTGTTGGAGAAGAGCACTGAACATCCCATGGACTGCCAAGAGAACAAACAGATATGTCTTGGAGAGGGTGCAGGCAGGAATGATGTGACTTCACCTCACACACTGTGGACATGCTGATAGGATGGGTTACTCCTTAGAGAAGGACATGATTCTGGGTCATCATGGAGGGTGGAAGGTCAGCAAAGGAGGAGAAGATCCTCAACTAGGTGGATTGACACGGTAACTACTGTAATGGGCTCTTGTGTGTCAGGAAGTGTGAAGATGGCATAGGATAGAACAGAATTCAAATATTTTGTCCGTGGGTCACTATGAGTTGTACTCGACATCCCTAAACCCTGCTCTATCCTGTGCCAATCTCACTGCCTCTGACACACCCATCCCGATTACCCCAGTCACTGAATCAATCCA
>NW_006399968.1:4446702-4448936 GCF_000299155.1 Elephantulus edwardii
CTTCTGGAATTCTCTGCTTTCTGCCAAGATCCATCTAACATTAGCTATAATATCCCTAGTACCACGACCTCTTCTAAATCCAGCCTGTACATCTGGCAATTCTCTGTTGACATATTGTTCCAAACGTTTTTGGATAATTTTCAGCAGAATCTTGCTTGCATGTGATATTAATGATATTGTTCTATAATTTCCACACTCTGTTAGGTCAACTTTCTTTGGAATGGGATCAAATCTCGATCTTTTCCAGTCAGTGGGAGAGCTGGCTGTTCTCCAGGTTTCTTGGCACAACTTAGTGAGCACATCCATGGCAGTGTCTGTCTGTTGAAATATGTCAATTGGTATGCCGTCAACTCCTGGAGTCTTGTTTTTTTGCCAATTCCTTCAGAGCAATTTGAACTTCCTCCTTCATCACCATAGTGAGGGGTTTTTTGTTTGTTTTTGTTTGTTTGTTTGTTTTTAGGTTTTTTATTATTATTATTTTGTGTGTGTGTGCCGTCAAATCAGATCTGACTGGTACAGGAGGAGATTGTTCCTCCTTCTCCAGCAAAGCATCTGGTGGATTTGAACCGTACACCTCTGGGATTGCAGTACACCTTGTTGCCACTAGGCCACCAGAGCTCGCCCATAGTGAGGGTTTTTGATGAGCCTACTTCCATTTCTGATACTACAACCTTCTTCATAAAGTCCAACTTCTTGAATGATTTGTTCAGCATACAGATTGAACAGATAAAGAGAAAAGATACAGCCCTGATGCACAATTTCACTGAGGTTAAACCATGCCATGTTCTCTTGTTTTGTTTGAAAATAGCTTCTTGGTCTAGGCATAGATTTTATATGAGCACAATTAAGTGTTCTGGAATTCCTATTCCCCTCAATGTTAGCCATAGTTTGTTATGGTCCACACAGTGAAATGACTGTGCAACACAAATGGACATTCTTTTTGTATTCTCTTTCTCCAGCCAAGATCCATCTGACATCAGTAATGATATTCCTGGCGCTTGAACTTCAGGCAGATTTTTGTCAGTGTACTTTTCCAGAAGATTTTGGATGATCTTCAGCAATATTGTGTTTTCACACAATGTTAATATTGCATGATACTGTTTGATAATTTCCACATTCTGTTGCATCACCTATCTAAGGAATGGGAACAGAAATGGATCTTTTCCAATCAGTTGGCCAGGTTGCTACCTTCCAAATCTTTTGGCACCTTGGTGAGCAAGTCCAGAGCTGCATCTGTTTGTTGAAACATGTCAGTTGGTACCCCATCAATTCCAGCAGCCTTATTTTGGGCCAATGTCTTCAATTGGCTATTGATTATATGCTGCTTCCTGAAATATTTTGGTGTGGGCCAATTCTTTTTTGTATTTTATGGAATACAGATTCTGTGTGTTCCCTCCATTTCTTTTGATGCTTCCTAGATCGTTCAGGATTTTGCCCATAGTATTTCTCAGGATTACAATTGAAGACTTGGATTTGTTTCTCTGTTCTTTCAGCTTGAGAAATGCTGAGCAAGTTCCTGCCTTCCTATTCTCCAACCCCAATTATTTGAACATTCTGCTGTAATACTTTGACTTCTTGAGCTACCCTTTGAAATCTTCCATTCCTATCTTACTGTAGCATCTCCTACCTTTGTTCTGGCTTTTCAATGTGTTAGTGCAATTTTCAGAGTCTCTTCTGGCATTTGAGACATTTCTTTCTCTTCTGTCTTTGTAATGACCTTTGCTTTCTTCAAAGTTGATGTGGGGGTTTTTTTAATACATCTCACAGTCTGTCTAGTCTTTGATCATAAGCTCAATGTTTCAAACCTCCTCTGCAGCTGGTTTTTAAACTCAGATGGAATAGATTCGAGGTCATATTTTGGTTCTTGTAGACTTGTTTACATTTTATTCAAATTCAGCATGAACTTGCACATGATTAATTGATTATCTGTTCCACAGTCAGTAGCCTGGTTTTGATTGTTGATAATGAGCTTTCTCAATGATTCCTTCCATAGATGTATTCAATCTGATTCCTGTGCAGACCATAAGAGGGCGTCCATAAACAAAATCACTATTTGTGTTTTTTTAAAAAAAAATGTATTTTCAAGGGAGCTCTGGTGGCCTAGCGGCAAGACGCTGCACTGCAAGGCCAGAGGTTGTTATGTGCCGTCGAGTCGCTTGCGACTCATAGCGACCCGTTGTACAACAGCCCTAAACTCCGCTCTGTCCTGTGCCAATCGCACTGTCTCTGACACT
>NW_006399968.1:4449861-4464531 GCF_000299155.1 Elephantulus edwardii
TGTACGAGTCAGATCCAATTTGACGGTACACACATAAAAAAATAAATAAATAAAAATTATTTTAAAAAAATACTTTGACCAAATACGCATAAACATAATATTTTTTTTAAAAAACCTTAAATACCAGTTGTATTCATGTTACATTAGTTGAGAAACCTATGTTAGGTATAAGACTGAACAACATTAAAAATTAAGCAAATTAGTCTTATTTTATCTTATAGATACTCTTTCAATAATTCATGTCTTTCTCATATTTTAGGCTGTACTTGTACACAGAAATAGTCAATCATCGTTTTCTTCCATCAGTTCATTGTTTTGTTACTGTAGTCAACTTTATGGCAACATTTCAAAGTTTGCAAGATCAACTCTTATCCATTATATTGATGCATGAAGTTCCTCATTTAGAATGTCAGCATTCCCAGTTGTTGGAGAGTATTTCCCTTGATGTTGTAATTCTTGAAGAATTGGAGGAAAAAATGGTAAATTTGCTGCAGAAAACACAAGGTAAGTCAAGATAAACCAAACAAAAACCAAAGCCCACTACCATCAAGTAGATTCTGACAACTATAGCAGAAGTGGCATCCACTTTCTAACAACATGCCTCCAGAAACTCTATGAACTTTGATAAATGTTGATAGTTGTAGAGGGGCTTCAGGCCTTTTGTTCATAGGGTTGCTATGAGTCATGGTCGATTTGAAGGCAATCAACAACAACAACATATATGTATATATGTTGTTGTTGTTATGTGCCGTCGAGTTTTGCGACTCATAGCAACCCTATGTACAACAGCCCTAAACCCTGCTCTATCCTGTGCCAATCGCACTGCCTCCGACACACACATCCCAATTACCTCAGTCACCGAAACAATCCATATCATAGAGGGTCTTCCCCTCCTGCACCGTCCCTCCACCCTCCCAAGCATGATGTCCCTCTCCAAGGACCCATCCCTCCTTGCAACATGCCCAAAGTATGTCAGACGAAGCCCCAGAATCCTTGCCTCCAAGGAGTTTCTTGGTTTAATCCTCTCCAGGATGAATCTGTTTGTTTTCTTGTCAGTCCATGGTACATTCAATACTCTTCTCCAGCACCACAGCTCAGAGGCATCAAGTCTCCTTCTATTCTCCATAGTCATTGTCCAACTCTCTGATGCATAGCAAGTGATAGCAAAGACCATGGCCTGTATCAGGAGCACCTTAATCTCCAGAGAGACACCGTTGCTCTTAAGTACTTTAGAGAGGTCCCTAACAGCAGACTTTCCCATCGCAATATGCTTTTTGATTTCCTGACTGCTGGTGCCAAGAGTGTTGACTGTGGAGCCGAGCAAACTGAAGCTGTGAACAATCTCAATCTCTTCACCATCCATCCTGATGCTACCAATTGGTCCAGTGGTGAGAATCTTTGTCTTCTTGACATTGAGCCTCAGTCCATACTGAAGGCTGCAGTCCTTGACCCTTCGCAGCAAGTGCATGAGGTCCTCCTCAGTTTCAGCAAGCAGGGTTGTGTCATCTGCATGACGCAGATTGTTAATAGATCTTCCACCAATCCTGATGCCACAATTCTCCTCACAGAGCCCAGCCTCCCGGATAATCTGCTTTGTATACAGGTTATATATACTCAAATATATTTGTATATCTATAATGATTATAAGAAATGTAAACACAGGCTATACACATGGATTTCACCTGAAAGGATACACAGGAATCAGACTAATTACATATGTGAAAGGAACCATTGGAGAAGTTCAATATCAGCAGTGAAAACTAGGCTAGGTGTTGAGTATGGAATAGACTATCAACTGCTCATCTGCAAGCTCAAATTAAAACTAAAGACGTTTAAATCATATCCACAAGAATCAAAATGTGACCTTGAGTGTATCTCCCATGAGTTTAGAAACCAGCTCAGGAATAAGTTTGAGGCCTTGAACACTAATGAGAGAAGTTCAGATAAGCTGTGGGAAGATTTCAAGAATATCATTCATGAAGAATGCAAAAAGTCATTACTAAGAAGGAAGAAGAAGAAAAGACTAAACTAGATGTCAGAAAAGACTCTGAATATTGCAGTAGAGTGCTGAGAAGCCAAAATAAAGGGAAGAAATCAAGAAGCTAAAGAGCTGAATAGACTATTTCAACGGGCTATTCGAGAAGACAAGGCAAAATATTATAATGAAATGTGCAAGGAGCTGGAGTCAGAAAATTAAAAGACATTAATTCGCTCAGCATTTCTTAAGCTGAAAGAACTAAAGAATAAATTTAGGCCACATGTTGCAATGCTTAAGGATACTATGGACAGAATACTGAATGATTTAAGAAACATTAAAAGTAGATGGAGGGGAGCTCTGGTGGCCTAGTGGCAAGAAGCTGCACTGCAATCCCAGAGGCGCACAGTTCGAATCCACCAGATGCTCTGCCGAGGAAGGAGGGACAATCTCTTCCTGTACCAGTCAGATCTGATTTGATGGTACACGCACACACACAAATAATAAAATTTTAAAAAAAATTTTTAAAAAGTAGATGGAGTATACAGAGTACCAAAAAAATTGGCTGACACAGAAGAATTTCAAGAAACAACATATGAGCAAGAGACAATGGTGATGAAGGAGGAAGTTCAGGCTGCTCTGAAGGACCTGGCAAAAAATAAAGCCCCAGGAATTGATGGAATACCAAATTTCAGCAAATGGAGGCTGCCCTGGATGTGCTCACCAGGTTGTACCAAGAAATCTGGAGGACAACTACTTGGCCAACTGATTAGAAGAGATCCATATTTATTCCCATTTCAAAAAAAAATGTAACTCTACAGAGTATGGAGATTACCATACAATATCACCAATATCACACACTAGCAAAATCCTGCTGAAGACTATCCAGAAAAAACTAGAACAGTACATTGACAGAGAACTACCAGAAAGACATGCTGGATTTAGAAGAGGTCAAGGCACAAGGGACATCATTGCCAATATCAGATGGATCTTGGCAGAAAGTACAGAGTTCCAGAAAAATGTCTATGTCTGTTTCGTTGACTATGCAAAGGTGTTTGACTGTGTGGATCACAATAAATTGTGGCTAACCTTGAGGAAAATGGGACTCTCAGAACACTTGATTGTGCTTATATAAAACCTATACTTGTTGATGGGCACTCAGGTTGTTTCCAACTCCTTGCTAATGTGAACAAAGCTGCAATAAACATGGGTGTGCATATATCTGCTTCGATGGTGGTTATGGTCTCTTTAGGGTGCTCATCAACAAATGAATGGATAGAGAAGTTACAATGGAATACTACGCTGCATTGAAAAACAAGGAACTCATTCAATATTACTCAAAATTAGTGACCTGGGAGGACATTATGCTGAGTAAAATGTCTCAGTCACAAAAAGACAAATACTGCATTGTACCACTGTTGTACAATGGGACTGACATCAGGGTTGGGGTAAGACTGCGAAAAACTGGATAAATTATGTATACTGCATTGAAACAGATGAGGGAGAGAACAGTTTGAAAGCGATATATGATAGGGTATTATGGTTATCACAAGAGTCCAGAATTAAGGTTACACAGTGGAGTGCACTCAGGGCAGGGGGCAAGGGGATTATATGCCAGTGCAGGAATTTTTCAAAGGAACTTTTCAAAGAAAGGAGTGAACTGGGGGCGAGGGGTCGGCAGGGAGAAAATTGCAACAATGAATGAATGGAAATCCAAAATCTCTGTAAATGTTCATTAAAATTAATAAAATTTAAAAAAACAAACAAACCATACTTGGACCAAGAAGCAGTCCTCAGAACAGAGCAAGGAAACACTGCATGGTTCAAAATCAAGAAAGTAGTGTGTCAGGGATGCATCCTGTCCCCATACCTTTCAATCTGTATGCAGAACAGATCATTCGGGAAGCAGGACTTTATGAGAAGGAGTGTGGCATCAAGACTGGAGGGAGACTCATTAACAATCTACTATATGCAGATGACACAACCTTACTTGCTGAAACTGAAGAAGACCTGAATCACTTGCTGCAAAAGGTCAAGGACTATAGTCTTTGATATGGACTGAAGTTCAACATCAAGAAGACAAAGATTGTCACCAACTGGGCCAATTGACAGCACCACATTAGATGGAAAAGAGATTGAGGTTGTTAGTAATTACAGCTTGCTCGGATCAACAACCAACAGTCAGGAAATCAAAAGACAAATTGCACTGAGGAAATCTGCTGTCACGGACCTCTCCAGAGTGCTGAAGAGCAACGATGTTAGTCTAGACACAAAATTTCACCTAATCCAGGCCATGGTCTTCTCAATTACTTGTCATGCTTCAGAAAGTTGGACAATGACTAAGGATGACAGAAGAACAGATGCCTTTGACTTGTGGTGCTGGAGAAGAGTCTTGAACGTACCATGGATTGCCAAGAAAACAAATAGGTCTGTCGCGGAGAGTGTGAAATCAAGCCTCTCGTTGGAGGCTAGGATTTTGAAGCTCCACCTAACTTGCTTTGGGCACATGGCCAGGAGAGATCTGCCCTTGGAGAAGGACATCATGCTCAGAAAGGTGGGCAGACAGCACAGGAGAGGGAGACCTCAGATGAAATGGATTGATACAGTAACTGGGATGATGGGGGTTGGTGTGTCAGAATTAGTGAGACTGGCTCAGGACAGGGAAGGGTTCAGAGCTGCTGTACATAGGGTCGCCATGCATCACAGGCGACAACCAATGTCACAATATATGAAATTTGGAAGCAAGAGTGGCATCTACTTCCTAAACAACTTGCCTCCGGAAACTGTATAAACTTTGATAAATGTTGATATTTATAGAGGGGTTTCAGGTCTTTTGTTCATAGGGTCTGTGAGTTGTGCTCAACTCGAAGGCAATAATAACAACAATGTGTGTGTGTGTGTGTGTGTGTGTGTGTGTGTGTGTGTGTTGTTATGTGCCATCAAGTAGCCTATGACCCATAGCGACACTATGTACAGCCTCCAAGGAGAAACTTTATTTCACCTTCTCCAAGACTGACCTGTTTTCTTGGTAATCCAAGACTCTTCTCCAGCACCACAATTCAAAGGGATCAATTCTTCTTCTGTTATTCTTCATCATTGTTCAGCTCTCTGAAGCATAACATGTAATTTCGAAGACCATGGCCTATATTAGGCATGCCTTAGTCTCTAGACTGACATTGTTGCTTTGCAGTACTCTGGAGAGTTCCCTGACAGTAGATTTTCTCAATACAATTCATCTTTTTTTATTTCCAACTACAACAACAACAGTGCCCAAAGTGTTGATTGTGGAGCCAAGAAAGCTGAAATTATTAAAAACCTCAATCTTTTCTCCATTTATCATGGTGCTGCCAATTAGCCCAGTGGTGAGAATCTTTGTCTTCTTGATGTTGAGCTTTAATCTATATTGAGGACTACACTCCTTGACCTTCTCCAGCAAGAGAGTCAGGTTTTCTTCAGATTGGTGATGAGTTTTCCTCCAATCCTAATGTCATATTCCTCCTCATGTAGTCCAGCCTCCAACTGGTCTGTTTTGCATATAGATTGAAAAGGTATGGAGAAAGGATGCATCCTTGACACACTGCTTTCCTGATTTTGAACCATGAAATGCTTCACTGCTCTGTTCTGAGGACTATTTCCTGGTCAAAGTATAAATTTCACATACGCGCAATCAAGTGTTCTAGTACTTCCATTTTCCTCCAGGTTAGCCATAATGTGTAGTGACCCACAGAGCCTTTGCATAGTCAATGAAACACAGATAGACATTCCTCTGGTACTCTCTGTTTTCTGCTTAGATCTATGTGATAGTGGCAACAATGTCTCTAGTGCTGCAAACTCTTCTAAACCCAGCTTGTATTTCTGGTAGTTCTCTGTCTATGTACTGTATATACACACATATGTGTGTGTGTGGGGGGGGTGTTTGTGTATGGTGTGCCATCAAGTCAGAGCCAACCCATTGCTGAATCTCCAGCAGGTTTTCAGAGGCAGTTCATAGCAGAAGGGGATTGCCTAGCCTTCTGTGGAGCAGCTGGTGGATTTGAACTGTCTCTGGGATTGCAGCGTAGCTTCTTACCACGTAGCCACACCAAACAAGCAAAATGTGACTCAATAGTATTATACTCAAGCAATTGTTTTGAAATGTAATGACAAAGGCAATCCTTTTAGGAATATTAAAGAGCTCTGGGAATTCATTGTGAGGGGAGGGCATCTCATCAAATCAACAGTCACCAAGTGTTGACTTCTGGCAGAATGGCAGCCCAGGTCCTTTACAAAGACAACAGAAAACAGAGATAAAGATACAAATGATAATCCTGGACCTTTGAAGTTCAAGGTCCTCTCAAATGACAAAGAATTCAGTCAGTTCAGACACTGACACTGACTGAAGGGAGAAATTTGTTGAAAATACCATATAAGGTTACAGATGGAGCAGTGATTGTGAATGGACCCAACAAAGTACAGCTTTTTTGTGCTTCTGTAATCAGTTCCAGTGGCCTAGTCCACAGGGAGTTGCCCTTCTAACCTCTCTGACAGTTCAAATTCACCAGTGGTTCCATGAGAGAAAAACGAGCATTCTCCTCTGGTTCTATTAAAGCCTCCACTATGAGTCAGTTCCAACTTGGCAACGTTGAGTTCTTTGAGTCTTAATCTACTTTGTATAGAATCCCAGAACTGCAATCACATCAACATTGGCAGGTCACTGATGATTTAAGGGCACTGTTTCCCATACACTCCCTGGGATCAGGGGGACTGTCTTTCTCCCACAACCACCCACCAAGTTGCCAGCAATGTTCCCTGGAGCCCTGCTCTAGCTCTGCTGGAGGCCATGCTTGTGTCATTGCATGTCAGAAACCAGAAGCACAGGCAACTCCACATTCAGAAACATTCTGTCTGGTCCTGGGGGACCAGAAAGTGTGCCACGCATCACAGGAAGCAGGAGTGGTGTCTAGTCTGCATCCAGCCACTAGATTGATAAAAGCTCCCTCTCTGACCAAGATTTTTGTTTCTGTTCACTTCTTGGGTTGGCAGAATCTAGCCTACACTAGGTGCCCTTCTGGATTCCACATCTGGCCCATGCCACACTCATATTTGGATTTATTTTTTTTTTGTCAAACATTCTTCTAGGTGGTATAGCACTGGTCTCTCCATTTGCTGCACAGAGGTAACTTATGGTTGCTGTGATGCTAAACATTGTGACACTGATGTGTCACACTTGTTGCCCATGATGGACAGTGTTTGCTGGAGCTTCCCAATTAAAAGAAGCTTGGAAGCAGGAGTGGCAACCACCTCCAAAATGGCTTGCCTCTGGAAACTCTATGAGCAGTGCTCAGGTCTTTTGTTCATAGGGTTGCTATGATTCGTCTACGACTTCACGGCACCTAACAACAACACTGTGCCTTCTGGGGCCACCTCTAGGTTGATGATGACTACCTGTGGCAGAACAGCTTGTGGTTTTATCATGAGGTGCACATCTTGACAACAAGAGAAGGTGCTTGTATCACTACTGCTATCAGAGCTGAGGTGGATCTCCATCTCAACTGTCACCCAGCTAGAGCCTAGCAACTAGTCTGGCACCCAAGTGAATCAGGCACCAGACATGTGACACATTATGTGCTTTCTCTCTCCTCGTGTCCTGAGCCATCTCTGCCTGGATTCCCTCCCTGCACTGGCAGGCACATCTGCCCTGGCCGGGTGGACTGGCCAAAACCCCTCTGAAGTCATCAGTAGCTCTGCCCCACCCTCAGTGCCTTCTAGGCCAGGAGAGTTGCTGTCTGTGGCCCAGCACTGCGTCTCTGGCTCTTCCTGGTGTCTTCATCCACATCTCAGGTGGGAAGAAACTCATACTTGACAGGGCACCCCAGCCCCAACCTTCTGACAGACTGGAAGAAACTACATCCGAAACCGGACATCTTGAGTCCAACTGGCACAGCATTAGCAATCAGGTGACCATCTCATACCTAACCACCCAGTTAGTCTCCTTTTTTAACCCTCATTTTTCTTCTTTCCCATCCATTTTAAGTGTCTTGTTTTCTCTTTTTCCCACTTTCTCTTGGCCTTGGATTGCTTTTGCCTGTCTCCTCCCACACCCACCCCCCAATGTGGACTATCCTACCTTTAGCATCCCCTTATGTTTTATTTTTTTCTGTTTATCTTTTACCGTCCATTCTTATTATGGCATGGTTTTGTTTACTGTCTCCTTTCGTTCTTTGCTCTACCTGGCAAAAACAGCAATATCCACACAACCCAGGAATACCCACTCATCGTTCTTGTATCCTCATCCACTGGGCAAAGCAAATATCATCTCCTGCTTTACCTCATCAACGACAGACTCAATAACATCAATAACAGCTCAGTCTTCCCTCAACTTCTGTACATGGACAGTAAACAGAGAACTGGGCACATAACTCTGCCCTTTATCACACCCACCAGAAGACAAGAAATTAAAAACTAAGAATTGTCAGGCTAGTAAGCTCTGTAGAACACTCAGATGCATTAAAACAAAATCATTAAAAGACAAAAACAGAGATAACTAGTAAGACGTGGATTAAAGTCCAAAAGGCAAAGGGGCGGGGGAATGGGGACAGAGGATGGGGAGGGAAGGAGATCACTAGCAGAACAGAGTTTGGTGGGCAGAGAAAAGGGCTGAAGGAATGAGGAAGATCCGATGAGGACCTGAAAAGATAGGGTGAAAGTTGGAATAGATCAAGGTGATTAATTTTATAAAACGCAGTGCATGAGTGAGTGATTGAAACACATTGTGAATGTAGAAATGTGAAACACAGTGTACATGAATGATACACAAGGTATAGTATTTTGCATGCAAACCAATATATTTTTTAAAGGGATTGTACAAACAAGAAAAAAACTAAAATTCAGAAATTATATGTGTGTGTGTGTGTGTGTGTGTGTCTGTGTGTCTGTGTGTATGTTGTTTTTGTGTGCTTTTGAGTCAGAGCTGACCCAT
Source organism: Elephantulus edwardii (assembly GCF_000299155.1). Lineage (NCBI taxonomy): Eukaryota > Metazoa > Chordata > Mammalia > Macroscelidea > Macroscelididae > Elephantulus > Elephantulus edwardii. Next base: position 4,458,795 of record NW_006399968.1, read on the forward strand.
AGCTGACCCTCCAGCGGGTTTTCAGAAGCAGTTAATTGCATAGATTGCACATCCTTTTACCACCAAGTGGCTGGTGTATTCAAACTACATGCCTATGAGTTTGCAGTGTAGTGCTTCTGACCATTAGAACAGCAAAGCATAGTTAGTAATGTGTAAAATGTCAAATGTATTTCTTCTTATGAGACAATTACATACAAATAAGGGGCCTGTCTGTGGAGAAGGGCATCATCCTTGGAGAAGGGGGAGAGTCAGCATAAGAAAGAAAGATCCTCAACAAGGTGAATTGACAGTGACTGTATCAATGGGCTCTAGTATATCAGAGATGATTAGGATGGCACAGGATAGGGCAGGGTTCAGATCTGTTGTTCATAGGGTTATTATGAATCATAGTTGACTCAATGGCACCTAACAACAACAACATAAAGTGATATGAATAAAGGAGAGATACAGGACTGAAAAAGAATACATCTGTGTCATTAAGCAAATGTAATATTAATGGTGTAAATAAAATCAATAAAAACCAATAACGAAAACTCATGCATAACAAGTCTGGAGAGAAACATGCTATCTCATATATCAAAAGAAAAATTCTTTTCTAACATGTCTTGTTTGCCTTTAGGATGCATATTAGATAATGAGCAACTTGTAGACAACATCAAGACATCCAAAATGGCTTGCAATGCGATTGCAGAGCGCCTCAAAGCAACAGAAAAAACAGAACATTGCATTCAAGCAACCCGGAAAGCCTACCTTCCCATTGCTGCTCACGGAGCTCTGCTCTGCTTCCTAGCAGCTGACCTTAGGCATATCAACTCCATGTACCAGTTTTCTCTAGAATGGTTTCATCAGGTTTTTCTCTCATCAATAGTTGCCAAAAGCAAAGAATCGGAAGGCTTTCCCTCAACTTCTAGCTTTAAAAGTAATGTTAATGTCAATGAAATTGCAAATCTCTCAAAGGAATCTAACTTGGAAGATGAAAAAAATTCTTTGAGCAAGCAAATCAAACATGTGATAGAGGAATTGACAAGAAATGTTTTTAAGGTAAGAGATTCTTTCCTCCGAGTTTTGCGTCCTTATTTAATCCAGGTGAGTTAATCTAGCAGTTTATCTTTTCCCTCCAGGTGGTTTCTTCAGCTCTGTTTAATCAACATAAACTCTGCTTCTCCTTTCGGCTCTGCACTGCAATTATGCAAAATAACAAGAGTATAAAGCAAGTGTGGGACATTGGGTCCCTCTCAGATGAAGAATGGAATATTTTCTTAAATTCTGGCACGTTGATAAATATTAAAGGTGTAATACCACAGCAAAAGATGAATAGTAAGTACATATAATTTGCATAGTCAATAAAACACAAGTAAACCTATTATTCATCTGACATCAGGCTGTGCCCCAGCCTCTTCTGAAACAAGCTTGAATTTCTGGAAGTTTTCTGTTAATTACTGTTTCAGCCATTTTTTATTTTTTAAATAATCTTCACCAAGACTTTACGTGCATATGGTATTAATATTGTTGATAATTACCACAGTCTGTTATATCACCTTTTTTGGGAATGGAAACAAATATGAATCTCTTCCAATCAGTTAGCCAGGTAGCTGTCTTCTGTATTTGTGGACACAGTCTGGTACCATGTCCAAAGTTGCATCTGTTTCCTGCAATATCACAGCTGGTATTCCATAAATTCTGGGGGCCTTGGTTTGTTGGGGGTGGTTTTCCAAAACCTTCAGTACAGCTTGGATTTCTTCCATCATTACTATTGATCTTGATCATATGTTACTTTCTGAAATGGGTCAGTGTCAACCAATTCTTCTTAGTACAATGACTATGTATTTTTTTTTTCCATCTTCTTTTGATGCTTCTTGCATAATTCAAGATTTTGACTATAGAATCCTTCAGTATTTCAGCTGAAGGGTTGGATTTGTTCTTCAGCTTGAGAAATTTGAGGCATGTTCTTTCTTTGCACATTTCATTATAATACTTTGCTTTGTCTTCACACACTGCTCATTCAAATCTTCTGTTCAGGAGGAATCTATTTCTAGAGAAAGACATCTGGCTGGGAAAGGTAGAATATTAGCAAAAGAGAGGATGATGTTCAGTGATAAGGTATTAACAGTGACTGTTACAATGGACTTGAGCATGGTAGGGAACTCTAAGATAGTGCAGAATAGCACAAAGTTTAGATCTGTTATTCATAAGGTTGTTATGAGTCAACTCAACACCACCTAACAATAACAAAAGTAACTAGTCTATACTTTAAAAAATTAATGAAATTAAAAGTATGTAAAATACTATAAAACATTTCTAAGATTATGTTGAAGTTTTTACTGCTTAACAAATCTAGAGCATCTTGAAGTCAAGGGCAGTGGCTCATGTTTTTTTTTTTTCCCTGAACACATAATTGCTAACCAATAAATAGTAATTGAATGAAGTAAATGAAAAAGTAATAATTAAAATAGTTATTATACTCTTAATTCATAAAGGAATTAAAATCCCAGAACACTTAATTGTGCTTATGTGAAACCTATATCTAGACCAAGAAGCCATTGTTTCAATAGAACAAGAGAAAACTGCATGGCTTAAAAGAAAGGTGTGTACAAGGTTTGTGCTCTTTTTCCATATCTATACAATTGATAGAGAGCTCTAGTGACCTAGTAGATAAGAGTTGGCCTGCAATGAAAAATCAGCACATGTAACTCTAATCCACCAGTTGCTCTGAGGGAGAAAAATAGTCAATCTCCTGTTTAATGTACAGCATTTGAGAACCCACTGAAGTATCAGCTATGTGTCTCAATGGCTCATAGCCATAACAACTTTATACAATATGCATGCTGTGTAAATAATTCTAAAAACTACTATGTGGGCGCGCCCCTCCGCTCGAGAACTAGTTTTGTTCCGCATCCTGTGGGTGGGAGACGTGGAGCCAGCAGCCCGAACAAGACCAACCCTTTTACCCGCCTGCACCGCGACCATGTCCAGCAATAGCTTCGCTTACAACGACCAGTCTGGAGGTGGGGAGGCGACGGAGCTGGGTCAGGAGGCCACCTCAACCATTTCCTCCCCGGGCACCTTTGGCCTTTTCTGCAGCGACTTGAAGAAAAATGAAGGTCTAAAGCAAATGCTGGAGAGCAGCAAAGATTCTGCAAAGTTGGATGCAATGAAGCGAATTGTTGGGATGATTGTGAAAGGGAAGAATGTGTCAGAACTGTTTCCTGCTGTTGTGAAGAATGTGGCCAGTAAAAACATTGAGATCAAGAAGTTGGTGTATGTCTACCTGGTGCGATATGCTGAAGAACAGCAGGACCTGGCGCTCTTGTCCATAAGTACTTTTCAGCGAGCCCTGAAGGATCCAAACCAACTGATACGTGCAAGTGCTTTGAGAGTTCTGTCCAGTATTAGAGTGCCAATTATTGTACCTATCATGATGCTTGCTATTAAGGAAGCTTCTGCTGACTTGTCACCATATGTTAGGAAGAATGCAGCCCACGCAATACAAAAATTATACAGCCTTGATCCAGAGCAGAAGGAAATGTTAATTGAAGTAATTGAAAAACTTCTTAAAGATAAAAGCACTCTGGGAGCTGGCAGTGTTGTGATGGCTTTTGAAGAAGTATGTCCCGATAGAATAGATCTGATTCGCAAGAATTATCGCAAATTATGTAATTTGCTAGTGGATGTAGAAGAGTGGGGCCAGGTTGTCATAATCCACATGCTAACTCGATATGCTTGTACACAATTTGTCAGTCCTTGGAAAGAGGATGGTGGTCTAGAAGACAATGAGAAGAATTTCTATGAATCTGAGGATGAGCAGAAGGAAAAGACTGATTCAAAAAAGAAGCCTTATTCTATGGACCCAGATCACAGATTCTTAATTCGGAACACAAAGCCTTTGCTTCAGAGTAGGAATGCAGCGGTGGTTATGGCAGTTGCTCAACTCTATTGGCACATTTCACCAAAAGCTGAAGCTGGCATTATTTCAAAGTCACTTCTGCATTTACTTCATAGCAATAGGGAGGTGCAGTATATTGTCCTACAGAATATAGCAACTATGTCAATTCAAAGAAAGGGATTGTTTGAACCTTATCTGAAGAGTTTTATGTTAGATCAACTGACCCAACTATGATCAAGACACTGAAGCTTGAAATTCTGACAAATTTAGCAAATGAAGCAAATATATCAACTCTTCTTCGAGAATTTCAGACATATGTGAAAAGCCAAGATAAACAATTTGCAGCAGCCACTATACAGACTATAGGCAGGTGTGCCACTAACATCTCAGAAGTCACTGACACATGCCTCAGTGGCCTAGTGTGTCTGCTGTCCAACAGGGACGAAATAGTTGTTGCTGAAAGTGTTGTTGTCATTAAGAAATTACTGCAGATGCAACCTGCACAGCATGGTGAAATCATTAAGCACATGGCCAAACAGTATCACTGTTTCGGTGGCTCGAGCAAGTATTCTTTGGCTAATAGGAGAAAACTGTGAAAGAGTTCCTAAAATTGCCCCCGATGTTCTAAGAAAGCTTCACTAGTGAAGATGACCTGGTGAAATTGCAGATCGTAAATTCGGGAGCAAAATTGTATTTAACCAACTCTAAACAGACAAAATCGCTTACCCAGTACATATTAAATCTCGGCAAGTATGATCAAAACTACGACATCAGAGACCGTACAAGATTTATTAGGCAGCTTTTTGTTCCGAATGAGAAGAGTGGAGCTCTAAGTAAATATGCCAAAAAAATACTCTTATCACAAAAACCTGCTCCGTTACTTGAGTCTCCTTTTAAAGACAGGGATCATTTCCAGCTTGGCACCTTGTCTCATACTCTCAATACCAAAGCTACTGGGTACTTGGAATTATCTAATTGGCCAGAGGTGGCGCCCGACCCATCAGTTCGAAATGTAGAAGTGATAGAGTTGGCCAAAGAATGGACACCAGCAGGAAAAACAAAGAAAGAGAATCCTGGTAAAAAATTTTATTCTGAGTCTGAAGAAGAAGACGGATCTTCTGACAGCAGCAGTGACAGTGAGAGTGAGTCTGGAAGTGAAAGTGGAGAGCAAGATGAGGAAGAAGATAGTAGTGAAGACGTAGTGAGAGTGGCAGTGAATCAGAAGAAAATACAGGAGCACCCAAGAAGAACTCTAAAAATAAAGAGAAAAGTGATTCTGAAGGTGGAGTAAAGAAAAAGAAAGACTCTACACCTTCAGATTCTTCCAATGCTGAATCGAGTTCCATGGAGGAAAGTTCTTCAGGTTCTGATTCAGAGTCAGAATCCGAAAGTGAAGCTGACTCCAGGAAAGTCGCGAAGGAGAAAAGGAAAAAAAAACAACACAAGAAAGAAATCCTGTTACCAATGATATTTCACTTCTGGATCTAGATGATTTTCACCCAGTCTCCACTCCAGTTGCATTTCCCACCCCTGCTCTTACTCCAAGCTTGATAGCGGATCTTGAAGGTCTAAACTGTCAGCTTCTTCACAAGTCATCAGTGTGATTACTCCTGTCTTTGTGCCAATGAAAACTTATGTGCTGCTTCATCGAATGAGTGGAAAAGGACTGGATGCCAATTATTACTTTCCAAGACAGCCTTGCATTTTTGGTGATAAGATGGTCTCAGTACAAATAATATTTAACAATACTACTGATCGGAAGAGCAGGGTAACACTGCATGGTTCAAAATAGGGAAGGGTGTACGCCAGGGATGCATCCTGTCTCCATACCTTTTCAACATGTATGCAGAGCAG
>NW_006399968.1:4468111-4472905 GCF_000299155.1 Elephantulus edwardii
TTTCCCACTTAACTGATTTCATCTCCTTGTCAAAAATTAGTTGACCATATGTAGATAGGCTGATTTCTGGGTTCTCAGTTCTATTCCATTGATCTATGTGTCTATCATTGTACCAGTACCACACTGTCTTGACCACCACGGCAGTGTAGTAGGATTTGAAATCAGGGAGTGAGATGCCTCTCACTTTCGTTTCTCTTTTTAAGGAGTGCTTTGCTTACTCGGGGCATCTTTCCATTTCAAATGAAATTCGAGATTGCCTTTTGCATCTCGTTGAAGAAGGGAATTGGTATTTGTATTGGGATTGCACTGAGCATGTAAATTGCCTTTGGTAAGTATTATCATTTTCACAATATTGAGTCTTCATATCCAAGAGCGAGGTACAAGTGTTTAATCTTGTGTTGGGTATTGTTTTTCTTAGCTTCAGTTATGTATTCTCTTTGTCATTGTAGAGAAATTATTTTTTTTATATGTTGATCTTGTATCTTGCCACTGCTGAATTAGTCAACTATGTCCAGTAGTTTTCTTGCTGAGTCTTTAGGGTTTTCTAAGTATACTATCATATCATCTGCATAGAAAGATAATTTTACCACCTCTTTGCCAATTTGGATGCCTCTTATTTCCTTCTCTTGTCTTATTGCTATCACTAAGACTTCCAATACAATATTGAATAGGAGAGGTAATAGTGGGCATCCGTGCCTAGCTCCTGTTCACAAAGGGAATGTTGTTAATCTCTCTCCATTGAGAACAATGTCGGCTCTCAGGTTTGTGTATATACTTTTTTACTCTGTTGAGGAAATTCTCCTCTATTCCCATTTTGTTAAGTGTTTTAATCAGGAAAGGGTGTTGGATTTTGTCATGATCTTTTCTGCATCAATTGATAGGATCATGTGCTTCTTGTTCTTTTCTTTGTTAATGTGATGGATTACAGTGATTGTTTTTCTTATATTGAACCATCCTTGCCATACCTGTTATGAATCCCACTTGATTATGGTGAATTATTTTTTTACTGTATCATTGGGTTCTATTGACCAGGATTTTATTCAGGATTTTTGCCATCGATGTTCATAAGGTCTTTCGTTCATAGGGTCCCTATAAGTTGCCTCCAACTGAAAGGCACTTAACAACAACACGTTCATGAGAGATACTGGGCTATAGTTTTCTGTTTTGGTGGTATCTTTACCTGACTTTGATATCAAGTATATATTTGCTTCACTGAATGAGTCTGGAAGAATTCCATCTTTTTCTAATTTCTGAAATAGTTCATGTAGAATTTGTGACAGTTATTCTCTAAATTTTTTTTTCTAAAATTCACTTGGAAAACCATCTGGTCCAGTGCTTTTTCTGGCTAGAAATTATTTTATTGCCTTTTCAGTTGTTTTCTCTTGTAATGGGTCTGTTCAGGTGTTCAATTTCAGTTTGTGTTAGTTTAGATTGTGAGTTTCTAAGTATTGTCCATTTCCTCTAGACTTTCATATATGTTGAAGTATAGTTTTTCATAATAGCTCATTGTTAGCCTTTTTATTTTAGTTGGTTCTGTTGTGACTTTGTCCATTTCCTCTTTTATTTGTATTATTTGTGTCTTTTCCTTCATTAGTTTTGCTAGCAGTTTGTCAATTTTATTGATCTTTTTGAAGAAACAACTCCTGGATTTGCTGATGGTTTCAACTATTTTTCTGTTTTATATTTCATTTATTTCTGCCCTAATTTTTATAATTTCAGTTTTTTAGAGGATGTCTGGTTTTCTTCCTCTTCTTTTTCAATTTGCTGGAGATGTTGGGATAGAGAATCAACAGCCATTTTTTTCCTGCCTTTTTATGTGTTTGCTTCTTGCTCTAAATTGACCTCTGATTACTGCTTTGGCTGTTTTCAAGAGGTTTTCATTGTGTAAGTTGTGTTTTCATTGTCATTTGTTTCAAGAAACTTCTTAATTTTATTTTTTATTTCTTCTAGTACCCACTCATGTTCAAAAAAGGTGTTTTTCAGCTTCCAAAAGTATGAGGCTTTTTCTCCTTTATCCTTTTGTTATTAATTTCTAATTTTGTAGCATTGTGGTCTGAGAAGATGCTTTGTATTCTTTCTATGTTTTTTAAATCTACTGATGCTTGCCTTGTGACCTAAAATGTGATCTATTCTCAAGAATGTTCCATGCACATTGCAGAAGATATACTGTGCTTTAGGGGGTGTATTAGCCTATAAATATCTATGAGATTGAGTTGGTTTATTGTTTGGTTTAATTCTTCAGCATCTTTGTTGAGTTTCTTTCTGATTGAGTTTCTGTCTTTTATTGAAGTCTCCAACTACTATAGAGGTATTGTCTACATTTCCTTTTTCAGTTTTGTTAGTGTTGGTTTTATGTACTTTGGAGCTCTGTAATTTAGTGTATATATATTTATTATTGTGTCTTCTTGTCCTGTTGACCCTTTAATCATTATGTAGTGACCTTCCTTATCCTTTGTGATGATTTGTTTTATTGACATGTCTTTTATCAGAGATTAATATCACTACTCCTGATTTTTAATTTTTTTTTATGGTATTATTTTTACGTGTACCATCAAATCAGATCTGACTGGTACAGGAGGAGATTGCCCCCTCCTTCTCCAGCAGAGCATCTGGTGGATTTGAACCACATACCTCTGGGATTGCAGTGCAGCGTCTTGCCACTAGGCCACCAGAGCTCCCCTTACTCCCGCTTTTTTTTCTGGTTACCATTTGCTTGGGATATTATTTTCCCCATGCCTTTATTTTTAGTCTTTCATTATCTTCACTTTTTAGGAGTGTCTCTTATAGACGCAAACTGATGGATTTTGGGTTTTTATCCAATCTACTACTCTTTTTTCTCTTCAGTGGTGCATTTAAGCCATTCACATTCAGTGTGATTATTGAGAGGCAAGGTTTTATTGCTATCATTTTGTTGCATTCTTTTTGTTGTTGTTGTTGTTACATAAAACCATTATTGTAGAATGAGTTTGAGGATCCAAGGGGAGAGTGTGGAAACAGAGGGGTAATGATGTGCAGCAGGGAAGGATTAATCATGGGGTTGCACAATTTGATGTGGGGTCTGAGGGAAATTGGAAGGACCTGGGGTAAAATAACAATGTATTCAATTTTGTAAATAAACTAGTATAAAAAATAATGTAAAATAGAAAATATATGGATGATAGAATGAAACATGATGTAGATGCAAGATTGTGTAAAACACAATGTACATGAATGAAACATACTGTAAAGGTATTAATATGTGAAAATCAATTAAAACATTTTTTAAAAAGCTGAACATAGAAAGTCTATATGACAGCTATTCCAGTGCTTGGAATATACCCTGAGAGAATGAGAACTGAAGTATAAATGGAGACTTGTACATCAGTGTTCACGGCAACATTATTCATCATAACAAGACCATGGAAACAGCACAATCAAATGGATTGAGAAAGAATAGTACATTCGCATGATGGAAAACTACGCAGAACACAGGAACAATGATTTTGTAAATCACCACCTAATTTGGAGGGACTGTAGAGGATTATGCTAAGTGAACTAACTCAGTACCATAAGGACAAATATTGTATAAGACCATTATTGTAGAAGATGGATGAGGATCCCAAGAGGGGAGGGGGGGAGCAGAGATGTGAGGATGGAGGGGGGGCATTTAATCATAGGATTGCACAATTTGATAGGTAGATGGAGGGATGGGTAAAGGAAATGAGAAAGATTGACATGAAAAACAATGTATAAGAACTTTGTAAGTAAATCAGTATAAAATAAAAATTTTATTAAACACACACACACACTTGAAATACCATCTCACTCCAGTGGTAGTGGCAAAGTTTAAGAGGATGGCAAGTAATACGTGTTGGAGAATATGTGGCAATATAGGAACTCTTATACATTGTTCGTGGGATTGTAAAACAGTACAACCATTCTGGAAAGTAGTTTGGTGTTTTCTCAAAAAGCTGAATAGAGAAATTCCATATGATCCAGCTATTCCATTACTTGGAATATACCCCAAGAAAATGAGAATGGAGGCACAAAGACTTGTGCACCAATGTTCATAGCAGCATTATCCACCACCACACAAACATTGAAACAGTCCAAATGTCCATCCACATTCAAATGGATTGAGAAATCGTGCTACATTCACACAATGGAATACTATGCAGCACACAAGAGCAATGATTTTGTAATTCACTACCTAACTTGGGAGGGACTGGAGAGCATTATGCTAACTGAACTAACTCAGTCTCATAAGGACAAATACAGTATTTTTTAAAAACTATTATTGTAGAACGTGTGTAAAGATCCAACGAAGAGAGGGTGGGAGCAAAGGGGTGAGGATGGGTAGCTGGGGGGGGGGAGATGATGATAAATCATAGTGTTGCACAGTTTGATGGGTGGAGGGCGGGGTGGGTAAAGTTAATGAGAAAGATCTGGTGTAAAAAAAAATGCATGCTACCCATGTTTATTGCGGCTTTGTTTACAATAGCAAGGAGCTGGAAACAACCCAAATGCCCATCAACAAACGAGTGGGTAGAGAAGCTGTGGTATATTCGCACAATGGAATATTATGCTGCATTGAAAAACAAGGAACTCATGCAATACTATTCAAAATGGGTGACCCTGGAGGACATTATGATGAGTGAGGTATCTCAGTCACAGAGGGACAAATGCTATATGGTGCCACTGTTGTAGAATGAGGCTGACATCGGGATGGGGATAAAACTAAGAAAAACTGGATGAAATATGTTTACGGCATTGAAGTCTTTGGGGGAGAGAATATTTTATATTTTAGGGCATTAT
>NW_006399968.1:4473005-4485315 GCF_000299155.1 Elephantulus edwardii
ACTGCCCACCATCCTGTATCTGCAGCTCTGTGCCTTGGGGGATGTGTGTGGGGGATTGCGTACCAATAAGGGAGTTTTTCTTCTGCGTTTGAAGGAGAGGAGCAAACAGGGGGGGGGTGGGGGTGCGGGGAGAGGGGTGCAACAATGAATGAATGGAATTCCAAAATCTCTGTAGATGTTCACTGAAATGAAAAATAAAGAAATTAAATTAAAAAAATGCATGCAAAGATTGTAAGTAAATCAGTATAAAATAAAAATTTTATTTTAAATTTTTTAAAGTGAAGCTTATTAGCTCAGTAACTTAAAGCGAATATAGATTTATTCCCCCCATCAGTATTTTTTCTTATAGAAGCAATATGTTTATTATTAAAACAATTAGAACTCAACAAATAAAAAACTCTCTATGATTTCACAGCCCAGAGATAAAATATTTTTGTGTGCTTTATTTCTCCCACTATTTTTTCTAAATATACCTAAGTAATCTAAAAAAAAAAAAAAAGTATCTCTGTGGTACATGGTTATTCCTACTTTCTTCATATTAAAACTTTCAGATAGTTTTCTCTGTCAATAAACATACATAGAACTCTTAGATAATATCTACAAAGCTTTCCAATTTCAGATGTACTGGAATTTATTTAGACGTTTAGGTTATTTCCTCTTTTTTTTTTACTTGCAATAAATGGCAAATACCATGATGGACAAAATAAGAAAAGGTCTTAACTTTTACCTAGATTCAGTTTTGTAAAAAGTTACCTTTTAAAAATTTTAATATCCTTTTAAAATTAAATTTTATGTAGTTTATTTTTATGTCAAGTGGTTACTTTCATAAAAAAGAACTATTAACTTATTTCTACATTAAAAATATACTTCATATATATGTATGTATATATTGTTGTTGTTGTTAGGTGTCATCAAGTAAAGTATGACTCATAGTGACCCTATGAACAAGAGATCTGAACCCTGTCCTATCCTGTGCCGTCTTCACACTTCCTTTCACACTAGACCCCACGTGGTAGAGGGTATTTCTCATCTTTGCTGACCTTGAGCCCTTCCAAGCATCATGTTCTTCTTCAAGGAATAGGCACTCCTAGTAACATGCCAAAAGTATGTGAGGTGAATCCTCATCATCTTTGCCTCCAAAGAACACTTCGGCTGCACCCTCTCCAAGAAATTTTGTTTGTTCTTTTGGAAGTCCATGTATGTTCAGTGCTTTTCTCCAACACCACAGCTAAAAGACATTAATCATCCCTATTCATTGTCCAGCTCTCAGATGCACAGCAAGTGATTGGAAAGACCATGGTCTGAATCTGATGCACCTTAGTCCTCAAACTGACATCATTACTCCTCCATAATTGGGAGAGGTCCCTAACTGAAAATTTTTCCTGTGCAATGCATCTTCTCATTTCCTAACTGTTGGTACCAAGTGTGTTAACTGTAAATCCAAATAAGATGAAGTTGTTGATAATATCAATCTCTTCTTCATCTATCATGATGTTGCCTATCAGTCCAGTGGTAAGAATCTTTGTTTTCTTGACCTGGAGATGCAATCCATATCAAAGGCTGCATTCCTTGATCTTCTGCAACAAGTGCTTCAAGTCCTCATCACTTTCATGAGTCAAAGTTGTATCATCTCCATAATACAGGTTACTGATGAGTCTCCCTGTGACCCTGATGCCACATTCCTCCTCAAAGAGTCCAACCTCTTTAATAATTTGCTCAGCATACAGATTGAATAGGTATGGAGAGAAATACAACCCTGATACACACCATCCTTATTTTAAACCATGCAGTATTCCCCTGCTCTGTTCTCACAATAGCTTTCAGGTCCAGGTATAGATTTTGCATGAGCACAAATGCTCTGGGACTTCTATTTTTCTCAATGTCAGTCACAACTTGTTATGATCCACAAAGTCAAATGTTTTTGCATAGTCAACAAAGAATAAAGAGACATTTTTTCTGCTATTATTTACTTTCAGTCAGGATCCATTTGACATCAGCAATGATATCCCTAGTGCCACAGCCTCTTCTAAATCCTGCTTGAACTTCTGACCATTCCCTATCTATGTACTATACTAGCTATTTTTGAATGATCTTCAGCAGTATTTTTCTTGCATCTGATAATAATGCTATTGTTTCCTAGTTTCCACATTCAGTTGGATCCCCTCTCTTGGGAATTTCACAAATATGGTCCTCTTCAAATCCATTGGCCAGACAACTGTCCTCCAAATTTCTTGGCATAGACTGGTGAGCACATCCAAGGCTGCATCTGTTAATTGAAACAAATCTATAAGCATTCCATCAATCCCTGGAGCCTTATTTCTTGCCAATGTTTTCAGTGCAGCTTCCACTTCCTCCTTTATTACCTCCTTTTATTACTATTGGCTCCTACTCCTATGGTACTTCCTGAAATTTTTCTGTGTCAGTCCTTTTTAGTACAGTGATTTTGTATATTCCCTCCATCTTCTTTTAGTACTTTCTGGGTCGTTTCATATATTGCCCATAGCATCTTTCAAAGCTGCGTCTCAAGGTTTATATTCGTTTTTTCCGTTTTCTCAGCCTGCGAAATGCAGAGGAAGTTCTTTCCTTTTTATTCTCCAACTCCAGCTCTCTCTCTGTATGTTCCGTTGTTGTTGTTGTTGTTGTTGTTGTGTACCATATGGTTGGAACAACCCATAGCTGACCCTTCAGTGGGTTTTCAGAGGCAGTTAATCACATGGGAGGAGATTGCCTATCCTTCTCCTGTCATCTTCCATTATAATTATAATATAAATTACATATAACCATTTATATATCCATACACATATCTATCCATATCTCTATAACTATATAACAATATATATAACTATATAACTATATAACAACTATATAACTATATATATATAAAACATCTGCTCTGTCATGAGCAACTAAAGCCAAAGGCTTGACCTCTCCTAATATGATCATTTTTCCCTCTTTTTAGGCATATTTGAAAGATGTAAAACTCTGCATCTTCAGTGGTTGTCAGAATCCAGCTGGAAGCAATGCCAATATGTCAGCTGTCAGCTGGTATCTTTTTCACTTCTGTGCAAATCCCTTCTATCAAACAAATCGCAATGGGATGCTTTTAATAACTGCAAGGCTGTCTACTTTCTGATGAGCACACCCTTCTACTCGGAAAAGGCTTCACTGAATGAAAGTAAGAAAGTGTTCCACTTTAATCAACCTGTAAACTCGGTGTTCTTGGGTCTGGGCCCAGACTCAGGGCTACGTTCCATTGTTTCCCAGCCTGTAAATCTATGGAGAAGACAGGCTCTTTCCCTCCTGCAGCAGCGGGTGATGGGATAAGCTAAACTTTTGGTTAGCAATGCCTCCTGTACTTACTTTCCCATAGCACCAGAACTTCTGGTCTAAGTGTGTATGTGTATGTTCATATGTAACGGAATTCTCACAATCTTTGGTTTGGGATGGGGTTTTTTGAAGAGGACTGTGTTTGTTTGGGTTTTTACTAGCTTTCACTCAATGCTTGCTTTATCACATTCATTACAATTTTTCCTGCTGTTTGTCCTAACATCTCATCAAGTCCTCACTGTACCTTGCTAATCCCTTCATCCTAGCCCTCTATCCACTAAACTTTGCTGCACTGGCAGTTTTTCTTCTTCCATAACCCCACTCCTTCTCCTCTCTTCCCTCCCCATCTGTTGTTGCATTTGTCTTTTTTCATACTGTTAATTACAAAAATACATATTGTACATTTGTCCATTCATTCCAGTGTGAGCCTCTCTTCCTCTAATCCCTTAGAGTGTTCTTCATCTTTCCATTCTATTCTGGTTCTCCTCATCCCTGTTGTTGTTCTTGTTCTTGTTCTTGTTCTTGTTGTATGCCGTCAAGTCACCTGCGACTCATAGTGACCCTATGCACAACAGCCCTAAACCCTGCTCTATCCCTTGCCAGTCCCACTGTTTCTGACACGCCCATCCCCATTACACCTGTGAATGAATCAATCCATCTCATCAAGGGTCTTCCTCTCCTGCGCTGTCCCTCCACCCTTCCAAGCATGACATCCCTCTGCAAGAACTGGTCCCGCCTTGTAACATGTCCCAAGTATGTCAGATGAAGCTTAGGAATCCCTGCCTCCAAGTAGCAGCCTGGCCAGAACAAACTTGTTTGTTCTCCTAGCAGTCGATGGTATATTCATCACTCTTCTCCAGCACCACAGCTCAAAGACATCAACTCTCCTATCATCCCTAGTCATTGTCCAGCTCTCTGATGCATAGCAAGTAATTGCAAAGGCCATCAGGTGCACCTTAGTCTCCAGACTGGCATTGTTGCTCTTCAGTACTTTGGAGAGGTCTCTGACAGCAGACTTTCCCATTGCAATTCATCTTTTAATTTCCTGGCTGCTGGTACCAAGAGTGTTGATTACAGAGCCAAGAAAACAGAAGCTGTCAACAATCTCAATCTCTTCACCATCTGTAATGATGCTGCCACCCAGCCCAGTGCTGAGAATCTTCATTTTCTTGATATTGAGTTTCAATCCATATTAAAGGCTGCAGTCCTTGACCTTCTGTAGTGAGTGCTTTGGGTCCTCCTCAGTTTCACCAAGCAGGGTTGTATCATCTGCATAATGCAGATTGTTGATTAGTCTACCTCCAAATCCTGATGCCACAATTCTCCTCATAGAGACCAGCCTCCCAGATAATCTGTTCTGCATATAGATTGAAAAGATGGAAATAGACACATCCTTGATGCACACCCCTCCCAATTTTGTCCTTGTGGTGTTCTGACAACTCCCTCCAGGTCCAAGTGTATGTTTTGCATAAGCACAATCAAGTGTTATGGGAATTTCCATTCTTCTCATAGTCACTCACAGTTTGTTGTGACACCTTTGCATAGTTAATGAAACACAGACATTCCTCTAATTCTCTCTGCTTTCGGCCAAGATCCATCTGACATTAACTATAATATCCCTAGTGCCATGGCCTCTTCTAAATCCAGCCAGCACTCTGTTGCTGTGCCGTTCAAGTTGTTTTTTATAATCTTCAGCAGACTCTTGCTTGCATGTGATATCAACGATACTGATTGATAATTTCCACACTCTGTCAGATCACCTTTCTTTGGAGTGGGAACAAATATAGATCTCTTCCAGTCAGTTGGCCAGGTGGTTGCCCTCCAGATTTCTTGGCACAACTGTGTGAGCACATCCAAGGCAGCATCTGTTTGTTGAAATATGTCAATCGGTATGTCAATTCCTGGGACCTTGTTTTTGTGTCAATTCTTTCAGAGCAGCTTGAACTTCTTCCTTCATCACCAAAGGCTCTTGCTCATATGTTGTTTCATTAAATTCTTCTGTGTTCACCAATTCCTTTCGATACAGTGACTCTGTATACTCTTTCCATCTTCTTTTAATGCTTCCTGGATCATTTCATATTCTGCTCAAAGCATCCTTAAGTACTGCAATTTGAGGTTTGAATTTGTTCTTCAGTTCCGTTAGCTTAAGATATGCTGAGCGAGTTTGGCCCTTTTGATTTTCTGACTCCAGCTCCTTACGCATTTCATTGTAATATTTTACTTTGTCTTCCCGAGCTACCCTCTGGACTCTTCTGTTCAACTCATCCCAACCTTCCTATAATTCACAGTGGAGCTCTTACTCAGTATTTATCCTTTTGTGGCTGAGTGCACCCAGTATAATGTCCCCTAGATTTGTCCATGCTTTACAATAACCTTGTGAGGTGATCACTAGGAATGACATCATAAAATGAAAAGTTCATCTCAGAGAGACTAAAGGTACCAGGACACTCTGTGTTCCATTGTAACACTATCATTCTGAATTCTGACTCTGAGCAAGCCTGCCTGTACCCTTCATTTTGGACACCACGCCTGTACCCTGGGAATTGCTTGGGGATCCCTTGGACTCATGTGTAGTGTTTCCTTCGTGTTTAGTCTGATTGCTGTTTTCTTCTGACACTTCTTCCAACCCAGGATACAACCTACTTTGTTTTCTCCCACATTGTTCTTTCATACCTTTGCACTAATAAATAATTATGGAATTACAAACACATATACACATATTTTATTGTTATTTCTATAGAATTCAGAAGCAGAATTGCTGAGTTTAAAACATTCCAATTTTACTTAAATAACACAAATCTTCTGTATTTACCAGTCCCTGCCTCTCTTGGGAAGCTTTTCCTTGAAGGATTGATGCAAATATTCTTACAGCAACAAGTTAAAAAAAAAAAACAACACCAACTCCTAAGCGTAGGGAGGGACTGGCAAACAAACATGCAAGTTGGCCTTAGTTTGCATAGAAACGCTCTAATTTTTTATGCTATCATAATTCAAATTGCCACAACACTATAAATAATGACATTCCCCAGTAAGACTTTAATATTTTTAATTTTTGTCAATCTGAAAAGTCTAATATACTTTTAATTTTGATTTTACTATTAGAAAAGTTGACTCAACTGCACATAACAACATTAGAAAAGTTTAAGTATCTTTCTAGTTTGTTGACCATTTGAACTTTTCTATTCGAATATTCTCAACATACTTTTATACTTTGCCAATTTTTCTGTTGGACAACTTAGATCTAATCACTTTATCAATCTGTAAGAGTTCTATTAATGTAATAAATCACTTTTTTCCTGTAATAACATTTTAATGTCATCATTCACACATTTTCCTAGTCTACTGTCTAATGAATTTGTTCTTTACTTTGCTTTTTTTTGTAGTATTTTCCTCTCTTTCTCTTATAATTTCTTTTTTCTCTCTCTATTTTCTCATATGTTGTTGTTAGTTGAGTATGACCTATAGTGACCCTATGAACAACAGATCTGATCCCTGTCCTATACTGTGCCGTCTTCACACTTCCTGATGTACTAGAGCCTATTGCAGGAGTCACTGTGCCAATCCACCTGGTCAAGGGACTTCTTCTCCTTCACTGATGCTCCTCCTTTTCAAGCATCATGTACTTCTCCAAGAAATGACCACTCCTAGCAAGATGCCCAAAGTATGTAAAGTGAAGCTTTATTATATTTGGGTGGGGGGTGTTTTATTGAAGCTTTATTATGTTTACCTCCAAGGAGCACCCTGGCTGCACTTCCTCCAAGGCCTATTTGTTTGTAATTTTGTCAGTCCATGGACTACTCAGTGCTCTTCTCCAACAGCACAGCTCATAGGCATCAATTCTTCTTCTGTCATCCTTTTTCACTGTCCAGCTCTCAGATGTATAGCAAGTGATCAGAAAGACCATGGCCTGAATTAGAGGCCCCTCAGTCCTCACACTGACATCATTATTCCTAAATAATTTGGAAAGGTCTGACTGTAGACTTGCCCAGTGGACAAGGTGAAGTTGTTGACAGTTTCAATCTTTTTTTCCATTTGTCATGATATTGCCTATAGGTCCAGTAGTAAGAGTCTTTGTCTTCTTGGTGCTGACATGCATTCCATATTGAAGGCTGTGTTCTATGGTCTTCTACAAAAAGTGCTTCAAGTCCTCTTCACTTTCAGCAAGTAAGGTTGTGTCATCTGCATAATGAAGGTTATTGGTGAATCATTCTCTGATCTTGATGCACAGTCTTTTTCATAGAGTCCAGCTTCTTGAATAATTTGCTCAGCATACAGATTGAATAGATATGGAGAGAGAATACAACCCTAACATACTTCCTTCTTAATTTTCTTTTATTTTCTGCTAGTTTATTTATGAAATTGGAATATATTCTTTTTAAGAACAAATTGTTTCCATTTCCCTCACCCAGCCCCCATCAAATTGTTCAATCCCATAATTCCTTCTTAAGTGCTCCCCTGCTCTGTTTATACAGCAGGTATAGGTTCCGCATGAGCACAATCAAGTGCTCTGAAACTCCCATTCTCAGTGTCAGCCACACCTTGTTATGATCCAGTCAAATGCCTTTGCATAGTCAGTAAACGCAAACAGACATTCTTTGATATGCTTTCTTTTCTTCCAGGATCCAATTATATCCCTGGTGCCACAACCTCTTCTAAATCCTGCTTGAACTTCTGACCATTCCCTATCTATGTACTGTACTAGCCATTTTTTAATTTTCAGCAGTATTTTTCTTGCATGTGATAGTAATGCTATTGTTTCCTAGTTTCCACATTCAGTTGGATCCCCTTTCTTGGGAATTCCACAAATATGGGCCTCTTGAAATCCATTGGCCAGACAACTGTCCTCCAAATTTCCTGGCATAGACTGGCGAGTGCATCCAAAGCTGCATCTGCTAATTGAAATAAGTCAATTGATATTCCACTAATCCCAGGAGCCTCATTTTTTGCCACTGCCTTCAATGCAGCTTCCACTTCCTCCTTCATTATCATTGGCTCCTGTTCATATGGGTACTTTCTGAAATTTTTCTTTGTGAGTCATTTCCTTCTGGTACAGTGATTCAGTGTATTGCCTCCATATTCCTTTGATGCTCTCCAGGTCATTCAACACATGACCTATAGCATCATTCAATATTGCACACGAGGCTTAAATTTGTTTTTCAGTTTGCTCAGCTTGAGTAATGCAAAATAAGTTCTTCTCTTTATATTCTGATTTACATATTTTATAAAGAAAGAAATAAAGTAAGTAAATATTTTATAAACAAAGTAATAAAGTAAGAAAATCTCCTCCCCTAGATTTTCTTCACTGCCTATTATTATTATTGTTTTATTTTGCTTGATTTGTCACTAATCCATCTGGGATCTATTGTTTATTATATTGTAAAGTAAGAATCAGTAACTTTTGTTTAAAGTAACTCCATATTGGTTGTTTAGTAAAATGAGGCATCATTTTATTTTATATATAACTACAAATTGACCCAGTTTCTACCTTTAGATTTTCATGTATCATTAATGTCTCTGTCTTTCAACTCAACAAACATGCATTAGCTACATTCAAAAGGCTGTTTGTACAATGTAAGTTGTAATTAGACTTATACACTGAGAAATACCATAAAAATGTAAGAAAAGGGTGAGAATGGGCAGAGGGGAAGTCACAGGGTCACACAATTTTGTCGGTTGGGGAGAGGGGCTAAAGGAAATGGGAAATATCCATTGAGGACCTGAAAAGACAGTGTAATGGTCAGCATAGTTGAATAGTGATTACTTTTATAAAACACAATGCATGGGAATTATTGTATGAAACACAATATAAATGAAGGAAAATAAAGTGTGAAATACAATGTATACAAATTGTGTATGCAAACCAACATAAAATATACTTAAAAAATACAACTGTCTTCCAAATTTCCTGGCAAATGATAACTGTATCTGGAATTGTTGAAAATGAAGTCAAAGCTGTGCCTTATGACTGTGGTCCAGCAGAACTTTTAACACAATTTTTAGAGAAGCCAGTGTTTCAAAAATGAAAGTACAATCTCTTGTTTTTCAAAAATGTCATCATCTACTTAAATGTTTAATTATTGTTTCCAGTATGTGTTAATTATGAATGGGAATCTGTAACTTCTGGAGTTACTAAATGACCCATCTTCTGTTTCTTAGAAAAGCATGATGCAAGATCAGGTGACAAAATGTTGGCTTCTCCTTTTACTTTCCTCTGCCTTCCAGCCTGTCACTTTTCCCTTAACCAGGACCCAATTGAAACTTGAATCTACATTACTGTGTACCACCTACGAGGCAATAATATTAGTTACTGATGTCTCATATCCTAAGGAAACAAAGCTCACTTTTTAAAAAAATGCATATGGACATAAATTTGTAATTTTATTTTACTGTAGTATCTTTCAAAGGTCAAAATTATTTAATTGTTAGGTCCAAAGTATTTTATTGTTAATCTCCATTTCTTTTTATAAATTTAACCTAGTTGAACTTTTGAATGAAGATGAAGAACTGGGCAGTCCTATAAAGTTTCCCTGGGAGAAACTCACTTCATTCCAAAGGCTTATTTTGGTAAGATCTGCTATAAGGAAAACAAATAAAAGTATTCATATTCTAAATGTTTCTATAGCTTTATTACTAATAAAAACTTTTGAAATTGAAACATTATAAGTGAATTATATTACCTTTTTAATTTTTTAATTATTATACTAGTTTATTTACAAAATTTGAATACATTGTTTTCCAGAACAGATTCTTCCAAAAGGAAATTATACTGATTTTTAAAGCTAACATTTGCTGAGCTTTATTACTTGAAGGAAGCAATTTATATTTCAGCCAGAATGCTCGTTGGAGGCAAGGATGGAAAACTTTGTCTCATATACTTTGAGCATTGTTGCTGGAGAGACTATTACTTGGAAAGATACATCATGCTTGGAAAGGTGGAGGGTCAATAAAAAGAGGTAGACCCTGAACTAGATGGATTGATACAGTCACTATATCAATGGCTTAGTGTGGCAGAGACAGTGACAGAATAGGGTAGGATTCAGATCTGTTCTTCGTAGGGTTGTTATGAGTCGTACTCAATTCCAGGGCACCTAACAACCATTGATGTTTCTTTCATGTGGGGGATGTCCAATTACAGTAATACTCCTGATAGCTCCTTGGCCCCTTATTCACTCCTCTCTAGGCAGAAGGAAGGATTGATGAAGTTGGTAAATTTGAAATATAAACTGAGAAGGGTGGTTCAGCCTCTTCTTCCCTATCACTGTTGGGACTTGTCTGCTTAGACTACAGAGGTGTAATGCTAACCCACAAGTGGTTCCTCTCTGTGAGTTCAAGCCCTCAGAGGCTCCAGAGGAAGAAAGATGAATAATCTCTTCCCATGAGATTTACAGTCTCTGAAAACCCCCTAGGGGGTCAGCTGTGAGTTGGTTCCATTCAACAAAATGAGGTTTTGGAGGGTTGGGGTTGTTTTTCTCTTGCTGTTTTGGATGTTGTTGTTGTTGTTGTTGTTGTTGTTGTTGTTGTTGTTTTCCTAATGCCCTAAATTGTATAGGAAAGACTGTGGCCCATAGGTCACTGTCCCCCAGCACTGCTTAGGTGAGTTGCCAGCAGTTTGCTTGAAGTTAGCATAGAGTTGAGCTGCTAACTCAAAGGCTCATGGTTTGAATCCCCCAGCTGCTCCGTGAGAGAAGGATGGGCAGTCTCCTGTGCGATAACTGCCTTTGCAAAGCTGCTGGATGGTCAGCTAGGAGGTGCTTCTGACTTGATAGCACACAACAACAACAGCATCACAAAGCATGTGTCAAGTAGGACCTAAACTACATTCACCAACATGGTCTGATTATAAACAAGTGTTGTGTTTTGTCTGGCTTCTCCACTTCTCAGTTTTTTCAGAGTCTAGCTAGAAAAGGTGCTTTGAGATCAAAGAGTGTCAAAGTTCAGTAACATTTGTTATTATAATTTGACTCATCCTCACAATAATCTTAGAACATACATCAGAGACCTAAAGTTTTAGGAATTGCCTAATAGAGACAAGATTGAATCATAATTTGTCTTTAAAAATCTGGAAAGCTTAGCAAAATTTAACAGAACAGCAAGCAACAAATGCTGGCGAAGTTGTGGAGAGACTGGAACACTTATTCACTGTTGGTGGGAGTGTAAAATGGTGCAACCACTATGGAAGTAGGTATGGCACGTTCTCAAAAGTTGCAAATAGAGATACCATTTGACCCAGCAATTCCACTACTGGGAATAAAACCCAAAGAGACCATAATTGACATCCAAGCAGATATATGCACACCCATGTTTATCATGGCTTTGTTCACAATAGCAAGGAGTTGGAAACAACTTAAGTGCCCATCAACAAATGAATGGATAGAGAAGCTATGGTATATTCACAGTGGAATACTATGCTGCATTGAAAATCAAAGAACTCATGCAATATTATCCAAAATGAGTTACCCTCAAAGACATTATGCTGAGTGAAATATCTAAGTCACAAAAGGACAAACACTGTATAGTGCCACTGTTGTAGAATGGGACTGACATCATGATTGGGGTAAGAATGAGAAAAACTGCATAAACTACGTATACTGCATTGAAACAGATGAGGGAGAAAATAGTTTAAAAGCAATATATTATAGGGTATTATAATTATCATAAGAGTCCAGAATGAAGGTTGCAGAGTGGAGTATACTCAGGGCAGCAAGGGATGAGGGTGCAGGGGGATTGTATACCAATGAGGGAAGTTTTCTTTTACTTTTCAAAGAGAAGAGCTAATTGGGGTAGGGGGAGGGCAGGGAGAAAAGTGCAACAATGAATGAATGGAAATCCAAACTCTCTGTAAATGTTCATTAAAATTAATAATTAACAAGTTATAAGTACATGAGCCCAAAAATTATGGAAAAGTAAAAGAAAAGATTCTTTCATTGTTTTACAAACCCTCCCCCAGGTCCCCTCCACCATGCAGCCCTCGCTCTAGTCTCCT
>NW_006399968.1:4486155-4505523 GCF_000299155.1 Elephantulus edwardii
AGGAATGAAGAATTGAGGAAAAACAGTGTTGCATTCATAGTAAAAAAGACTATTAAAAAACAAAAAAATCTATCCTGAAGTACAATGCTGTGACAGCAGACCTGTTAATACAACTATTACTTACATATGCTCAGTAACTCCTAAAGCCAAAGATGAGGAAATTGACAATTTTTTGTCTGATTGTAAATATTTTTTTTATTCATTGTTGCACATTTTCTCCCTCTTTCCCCCTCCCCTAGCTCACCACACAATGTACCCCTTGTTCCAGAGTATTCTCATACATATAATGTTTAATCATATATTCCTTTCAAACAGTTCTTTCCCTCATCTGTCTAATGCTGTTTTCATTATCTATCCATTATTTCCCCAAGCCCTCTCCACCCCTCCATATCTGTCCTATTTTTAACAGTGCTGTTATGCAGTATTTATCCTTTCTGACTGAGATATTTCACTTAGCATAAAGTCCTCAAGGCTCCCCCATGTTGTAAAATGTTTTATGAGTTCATTGTTTTTCAGTGCTGTGTAGTATTCCATTTTCTGTCCATTCGTTTACTGGTGGACACTTGTGTTGCTTCCATCTCTTTGCTATTGTGAATAATGCAATAATAAACATGAAGGTGCATCTGAAAAAAAAATTAATAATTAAAAAATCTGGAAAGCCAGGATAATTGAGGGCATTTTGGAATGTTGATTGTTGTTGTTATGTGCCCTCGAGTCTCTTGCGACTCATAGTGACCCAAAGTACAAGAGCCCTAAACCCTACTCTAACCTGTGCCAACCTCATTGTCTCCAACACACATACTCCCACTACCCCAATCACTGAATCGATCCATCTCATCGAGAGTCTTCCTCTCCTGGGCTATCCCTCCACTCTCCCAAACTTGATATCCTTCTCCAAGGACTGGTCCCCCCTTGCAACATGCATGTCAGATGAAGCTTCAGAATCCTTGACTCCAAGGAGCAGCCTAGCTTCACCCTCTCCAGGACAAGCCTGTTTGTTCTCCTAGCAGTCCATGGTATATTCAACACTCTTCTCCAGCAACACAGCTCAAAGGCATCTTTCTATCATCCCTAGTCACTTTCCAGCTCTCCAATGCATAGCATGCAATTGTGAAGACTATAGCCCGGTTCAGGTGCACCTTAGTCTCCAGCCTGACGTCATTACTCTTCAGTACTCTGGAGAGGTCCCCAACAGCTGACGTTCTCAATCTAATTCATTTCTTGATTTCCTGGCTGCTGTTACCAAGAGTGTTGACTGTGGAGCCAAGTAAACTAAAACTGTTATCTATCTCTATCTCTTCACTATCCATTCTGATGCTGCCAAGTAGCCCAGTGGGGAGAATCTTTGTTTTCTTGATGTTGAGCTTCAATCTGTTCTGAAGGCTGAAGCCCCTGATTTCTGCAGCAAGCACTTCAGGTCCTCCTCAGTTTCAGCAAGCAGGGTTGTATCATCTGCATAACGCAGGTTATTGAGGAATCTTACACCAGTCCTGATGCCACATTCCTCCTCATACAGCCCAGCATCCCAGTTGATCTGTTTTGCATACAGATAGAAAAAGTACGGAGACAGAATACATTCCTGGCAGACCCCCTTCCCAATTTTTAACCATGCAGGTCTCCTTGCTCTGTTCTGACGACTGCCTCCTGGTCCAAGTATAGGTTTCACATAAGCACAGTCAAATATTCTGGGAATCACATTCTTCTCAGAGTTAGCCACATCTTGTTGTGATCCACACAGCCAAAAGCCTTTGCGTAGTCAAAGAAGCACAGACATTCCTCTGGTACTCTGTGCTTTCTGACAAGATCCACCTAACATTAGCTTTAATATCCCTAGTACCATGACCTCTTCTAACCCAGCCTGAACAGATGGCAGTTCTCTGTTGACATGTTGCTCCAGTAGTTTTTTGATAATTTTCAGCAGAATCTTGCTTGCATGTGGTATTAATGATATAGTTTGATAGTTTCCACACTCTGTCGGGTCATTTTTCTTTGGAAAGGGAACAAATATCTATCTCTTCCAGTCCGTTGGCCAGGTGGTGTCCTCCAGATTTCTTGGCACAACTTAATAAGCAAATGGGAATGAAACAAAATGTGAATGAAGTATAGTGCGAAATAAAATATATATGAACTTTGTAAGCAAACAAATACAATTTTTTTATTTATTTTAAAAATGTGTCTTATTCACAATAGTACTTTCGCACCTTGTGTTTGTGTGTCATCATTTTCTCCTCATTATAATCCCATGTAACAAATTAGAATTGCCACATGGGGTTTTCTCCAAATACAAGGGAGAAAGGTAAGCTACCTCTTCATGAACATTCACATATCAAAAGCCTGGTGGTGGATTGTGATGAGTCCAAATCCACTAGAGAGAGTGAGAAGGAAATAAGTGAATCTTTACAGATGGAGAACATCAGCTATTTCTCCCACGGAGCCACCCTATGTGTTCAACTGCCAATAGTCCACTCATGAGTGCTTACCCCGTGTGCTACTGGTGCTGTCTAGTTAGGCCATGATAATTCATTCGCATCATCTGCAAAAAGGTTTTTTTTAATGTTTACGTTTTTCTTTGAGTTTGAAATCCCTCTTTTGTTCTCCTTTGGATTTTATCTTGTGTGTTGATTGATTAGACAGGTTTTAATCTGACCTGTAAGGGGTGGCCTGAGGCTTACCTATCCTTGTACCTTCTTGTAAAGGCACAGTGTAAATTATATCTGTTATTGTTGTCATTACAATAACATCAACATAGAGAGAGATCAGCTGGCCCAGTGGACTGAAAGCCATGCAATCAAGCCGAAGGTGGATGACTTTTAATCCGCGGCCCTCGGGCCTGTCTTTCATTGTTTTTGTTTAGACATTCCTCTAGGTCGTATAACCCTGGTGTACAAGTTGCTGTACCGCAGTCACTTGTGGTTGCTGTGAGGCTGAACACTGTGACACTGATGTGTCAAATGTGTTAATGGTTGGTTACCCACTGCGGACAGAGAATGGGGTGGAGCTCCCCGATTAAAACAAGCTTGGAAGCAGGAGTGGCATCCACTTCCATAATAGCTTGCCTCTGGAAACCCTATGGGCCTAGAGAGAGGATGAAAAGCACCCAGGCGTTGAGGACTCTCCTTCATAGGGTCGCTATGAGTCGCCAGCAACTCGACGGCACTTAACAACAACAAAAACTTTGTTGTTATTGAGTGTCATCAGATCTGAGTTGGCTCATAGCTGGCCTTCCACAGGATATTGCCCATTCTCCCGCAGACCATCTAGTAGAATCCAAGTGTGTAGAATACTGTGATGGGCTGAAGAACAGCGTACCTGAAAGATACTGATGTCCTGGCTTAGTGATAAGAAACTGCACTGCAGTCCCAAAGGTGGGCTTACAGTTCAAACACACCAGCTGCTATGTGAGACAGACAATCTCCTCCTGCACAATTTACCATCTCTGAAAATCCACTGAAGGGTCAGCGATGAGTCAGTTCTAACTAGACGGTATTCAACAACAACAGTTTGTTTTTTATATTTTGAGCCATAAAATGCGAAGTTAGAGATTGTGCATAAAAATCCAGAATATTTTCCATTTTATTGACTATGAGAAGATAATTTTCAATGAACCTACATATCCAATCACAACAGTAGCCAGTGCCTGTCCCATGGGGCCAGTCTCCACAACTTTGTGCAGGGTGTAGTACCATCACTCTTCAATGTATACCTAATTTAATTTATTGTGATGTTAAGGGTTTATTGTTCATAATGGCTTCCCTGGCCATTGACTGACTTTGCCATAAGCATGTGTGGGAATATGGGAATAGAATGTGTTAGCCTATCAACAAGTAGATTGGCAAGTTTCCTCATCCACAAGGGATTGACCAGTCTTGTCAATAAATTGAGCAGATCCAGCCGCAGAATGGAAGAATCTGACCACCAATAAAAAAGAAGCAAAAGAATGCAGCTGCATCCATTGATGCCAGAGATTCTTGTGCCAGCCAGACCAGGACCTACAGGATCTGTAACCACAGCAGAGAACCAGAGACCTGACAAGATACAGAGCAGACCTTGGCACTGCTTCCCACACAAAACCAGATGTAAAAGCCTTTACCCTAATTTGTTGGAGGACTTGGGAGGGGGGTGAGAGCCATAACTGACAGGACTAAGAGCCTAAATGGATGTCAGAAGAAACTCTGAATACTGACTGGAGTGCAGAGAAGCTAAAGGACAAGGAAGAATTAAGGATATTAAAGAGCTGAACAGAAGATTTCAAAAGGCAGCATGGGATGACAAAGTAAAATATTACCATGAAATGTGCAAGGAGCTGGAGTCAAAAAACCAAAAGGGCCAAACTCGCTCAGCATTTCTTGAGCTCAAAAAACTGAAGAACAAATTCAAACCTCAAGTTGCAATAATCAAGGATGTTTTGGGCAGAATTTTAATGATCCAGGAGGTATCAAAAGAAGATGGAAAGAATATACTGAGTCATTGTATCGAAAGGAATTGGCAGACACAGAAGAATTTAATGAAACAACATATAAGCAAGAGCCAACAGTGATGAAGGAAGAAGTTCAAGCTTCTTTGAAGGAAATAGCGAAAAATAAGGCCCTAGGAATAGATAGTATACCAATAGATATATTTCCGCTAACAGATGCTGCCCTGGATGTGCTCACCAAGTTGTGTCAAGAAATATAGAGAACAACCACTTGGCCAACTGACTGGAAGAGATCTGTATTTCTTCCCATTCCAAAGAAAGGTGACCCAACAGAATGTGGAAACTGTAGAACAATATTGTTGATTTCACATGAAAGCAAGATTCTGCTGAAGATTATCCAAAAACCACTGGAATAGCACATTAGCAGAGAACTGCCAGAAGTCCAGGCTGGGTTTAGAAGGGGTCATGGTACTAGAGACATTGTAGCTAATGTTAGATGGTCTTGGCTTAAAACAGGGAATACCAGAGGAATGTCTATCTGTGCTTCATTGATTATGCAAAGGTGTTTGACTGTGTGGACCATAACAAACTGTGGTTGACTCTGAGAAGAATGGGAATCCCAGAACACTTGATCATGCTAATGCGAAACCTATACTTGAACCAAGAGGCAGTCGTCAGAACAGAGCAAGGAAACACTGCGGAGGTCAAAATTGGGAAGGGCATACACCAGGGATGTGTCCTGTCTCCATACCTTCTCAACCTGTATGCAGAACAGATCATCCAGGAGGCTGGACTCTATGAGGAGAAATGCAGCATCAGGATTGGTGGAAGATCTATCAACAATCTGCGTTATGCAGATGACACAACCTTGCTTGCTGAAACTGAGGAGGACCTGAAGCACTTGCTGCTGAGGGTCAGGGACTGCAGCCTTCAATATGGATTGAGGCTCGATGTCAAGAAGACAAAGATTCTCACCACTGGACCAATTGGCAACAGCAGGATGGATGGTGAAGAGATTGAGATTGTTCACAGCTTTAGTCTGCTTGGCTCCACAATCAACACTCTTGGCACCAGCAGCCAGGAAACTAAAAGACATATTGTGATGGGGGAAAGTCTGCTGTTAGGGACCTCCCTAAATTACTGAAAAGCAACGGTGTGTCTCTGGAGACTAAGGTGTTTCTGATACAGGCCATGGTCTTTGCAATCACTTGTTATGCGTCAGAGAGCTGGACAATGACCAGAGTGGATAGAAAGAGAGTTGATGCTTTTGAGCTTTGATGTTGGAGAAGAGTGCTGAGGGTACCAGGGACTGCTAAGAAAACAAACAGATTCATCTTGGAGAGAGTTAAACCGGGCTACTCCTTGGAGGCAAGGATTCTGAGACTTCGTCTGACATACTTTTGTCATGTGGTAAGGAGAGACCGGTCCTTGGAAAAGGACGTCATGCTTGGGAGGGTGGAGGGCAGGCACAGGAGGGGAAGGCCCTCTGGGAGGTGGATTGATTTGGTGACTGGGGCAGTCAGGATGAGTGTGTGTCAGTGACAGTGAGATTGGCACAGGACAGAGCAGAGTTTAGAGCTGTTGTACATAGGGTCGCTATGAGTTGCAAGTGACTCAACGGCGTATAACAACAACAACAAAAGCCTAAAGCCACAAAGGTGGAAGCTGAGGTGCCTATGAGCACATTTCAAAAGCTGTCCTGACTGAGTGATCGTATTCTGCTACTAACCTAAATATGGCTCTATGCCCTATGGCAACAACTTTTTGGACCCAGTAAAGCAGTAATAATGTTTGTAGGAATAAAAAGAGGTGCAGAAGCATGAGGTGCATGTCTGACTTCATGGGAATTGGTGTTGTTGACGGGGAAAGTTCTCCTTTGGGGAGGTGGTAAAAGTCAAACATAGCCGTGGCATGTGGCCCTTGCTCTTTGTTCAGTTACTTTACTTTTATGTTGCAATAGTATGTGTATTACCTCTGCAACAAAATTAACTGGATTTTATAAATCATACAGTATTATCTCTACATTTGTCTATTGACACTGAAATCAGTAGTCATTTGACTGCATATTTACCCCATTGATTTCCTATAGAAAATAATTCTTTTTTCTCTCTGTCTAAGTCATTTCTTACCTTCTCTTCCAAGCATGTGCAGACATTGGGAGTTTGGTAACAACTAGATAGGGAGTTGCACAACTTATTCAAAGGGCATACCTCTGTGGTTGTTCAAATTCATGAGTGACTTCTTGGGAGAAAGACTGGCATTTTCCATCTGTATGATAGACAGCTTCCAAAACCCAGTATAGAGTCAGCTATGTATGTCAGTAGATTCCATCCCTATAACAATAAGAAAGAAATAGGATTATTTATGCAATGGAAAGGTATTTAAATTGTATTAGGGGGTCCTAATGTTCTAGCTGACAGAGTTGTTACTAACCTAAAAAATCCATGAGTGGCTCACTGGGAGAAAGACTGAGAATCATCATGCAATTTACAGCCTCTGAAAACCTGCTGGAGGGTCAGTCATGAATCATTTCAACTCAGTGGCAATGAGTGGGTAAGCTGACAAATGCAAAATTCTTACTAACTAGTCTGTACAGTAAAATTCCATTTCCGGGAAAAGGAGGATGTCAATGCTTGAATGTGCTCAGGAAAGATAAGACTGTTACAGACCGAGGGTCCCAAAGAATGGAATAATTTTATAATTATTAATAATGAGACAAACAGCCAGGAATGTGATAGAGCAGAGAGCATAAAACAGGGGGCCAGCAATTCTCGACTGAAGACCCCAAGCCAAGCTTCTCTATATTTATTGAAAATTATCAGGAAGTAAATCACAAAGAGAAGTCAATGCAAATGAAGCCAAGCTCTTTCTATTGAAAACCTTCTGCTTGACTCAGGAAAGAGGGGTTCACAAATGCAAGAATCTGGTTTACCCTTAACTATTAACCTTGATGCCTCAGGGTGAACTCTAGCTCAGGAAGTAACACTCCCTCTGTAGGGGGTCCCTTGCTGTCTCCTCTCTTGCACAAAACAAACAGCTCATTTCCTAGGATCTGCCACAAGAGAAATCCTAACTAATATATCTGTAATTCCTTCAGTTCCTGAACAAGGGTTTTCATATAATGTTTGGTATAGAGTTTGACTTCCCATATAAGACTCCACAAGAATCAATAGTGGTTATACAGAGAGTAGAATCTTCACTTTTCAATGTATACTTTTTTTGTATTCACTGCATTTTATGATGCAAACGTGGATTACTTTCCCAACAAAATTAAGTAGTTGCTGGAAATCATATTCTAATAATCTGTCTCAGTAAGCTCTTTCACCAAGAACTGGGCCCTCCTGGCAACATGCCTAAAGTATCTGAGAACAAGTTTCAGCATCCTTTACCTCTAATGAGCATTCTGGCTGGTTTGCTTATTCCTTCAGCATTCCAAAGATGTTTAGTATCCACTCTTCTCCAACAACACAGTTCAAAGGCATCAATTCTTCTATTATTCATTGTCCAACTTTCAGATACATAGATAGCAACTGAATAAACCATGCCTTGGATCAGATGCACGTTAGTTTCTAACTCACATCCTTGCTCTTCAGGACTTTAAAAAGGTCCTTGACAGCTTATTTTTCCAATGCAACACATTCTTCTGATTTGTTGACTGCTGATACCAAGTGTGTTGATTGTGGATCCAAGCAAGATTAAACCATTGACAATTTCAAACTTTATCTATCATGATGTTGCTGATTGGTCTAGTGATTAAGATTTTTGTTTTCTACATATTGAAATGTAATCCATAGTGAAGGCAGTTATCTTTGATCTTCTGCAGCAAGTGTTTCAAATCTCCTTCATTTTCAGCAACCAAGGTTGTTTCACCTGCATAATGCAGGTTGTTGATCCTGAGACCATATTCCTTTTCAAAAAGTCCATCTTCTCTAATAATTTGTTCAGAATACAAATTGGACAGGTATGGAGAAAGGTTACAGCCCTGAAGTACACTTTTCTTCATCTCAAATCATGAAGCAAATCCTTGCTGTTTGAACAACAGCTTCTTGGTCTAGGTATGGATTTCTCACGAGTACAAGAAAATGTTCTGGGATTCCTATTTCCTCAATAATCTTCATAATTTGTTGTTATTCATGTAGTCTAAGGCCTTTGTATATTGTTGTTAGGTGTTGTTGAGTCAAGTACAACTTATAGCAAACCTATAACAACAGATCTGAACCTTGTCCTATCCTGGGCCATCCTTATCCTCTCTGACATACTTGAGCACATTGCTGCAGTCACTTTGTCAATGCATTTCATTGGAGTGTCTTCTTCCAATTTGCTTACACTTCACCTTTCCAAGCATGATGTCCTTTTCCTAGATACATTTTGGAGAAAGTTCAGAAAGAATGTTCCTTGGAGACAAATATGACAAAGTTTCTTCTCACATACCTCGGACATGTTAGGAAATGTCATTCCTGGGAAAGGGACACCATGCTTGGAAAGGTAAAGGGCTAGAAAAATAGGCAAAGATCCTCCATGAGATTAATTGATAGTGTCTGCCGCAATGAACTCAAATACATTGAGAATTATAACCTAAAAGAGCCATGAGTGACTCAGTGGGAGAAGGATTGGTAATTATTATGCAATTTACAGCCTCTGGAATTATCTCTGAATTATCCTACAGGATAGGATAAGGTTCAGATCTGTTGTTCATAGGGTCACTATGAGTCTTACTCATTTTGATGCTAACAACACTACCAGCTAAGTGTTTGTTTGCTCCAAGTTATTAAAAGAAATTAGAAAGAAACCCAAGAGAAAGAGGAAAGGCCTTCTCCATTCCCTCTCCACCCCTCAATCAAGTGGCAGGGCTTGAATTTTCTCATCCAAACCAAGATCCCAGTCAGTCTTAAAGAGGTTGAGGTAACAGTGGTCCTGCGATGCAGAAAGATCAAGCACAGCGTGGACAGATTCTCCACCACACACAGACCCTCCCACTCCAATCAACACCAGAAAATCCTGCCTGAAAAGTTAAATAAGAAATACTGCTCAGGTTTCTTTCATCTTAGCACAAGGAACAAACTTCTGAGTCATTTTTAAACTTACCCTATATTTTTATTTCTAGATAAAAATTCTTAAACCGGAATGTCTACAGGATTCTGTAAGAAAATTTGTCACAGAAAATATAGGAGAGGAGTATCTTCAGACAACTGAGATTAACTTGAAAGAACCATACAGAATGTCCACTGCCAGGACTCCTTTGACCCTAATTCACTGTCACGGTAAGCTCTCTGTGAACTCCCAGACACATTATCAACCACAAGAGAGTCAATTCCCAGTGTCAGATTTCTGTATTTAGAATAATCCCCTATTCTTGTTTAAATACTTTGGGAAAGATGACTAATTAAAACTTTGGACTACATTAAGGATTAGAGGGCTCTGGTCGCCAAGTTCTTATGAAATTGTGCAGCTCCCCCAAAGGCCACACATCCTTGGTGGCTTGAATCTACCAGAGTCTCCATGGGAGGAACATGGGCAATCTCCACTTCTTGTGTTACTCACAGCCTTGGAAACCCACTAGAGGCTCAGCCATGCGTCTATTTAGACTCCATAGCAATAAGTCCAAGAGTTTACATTAACAATTATCTTTCTGGGGAAATCTACAAGTTTAATGCAGTAGAATCCCAATACAGATGCAAATTGCATTCTCCAACGAGATGGGGGAAAGCCATTTCCAATTTTATTTGGAATGGAAAGAAACCCTAAATAAAGGAAAAACAAGGTAGGAGGCATCACACTCCCTGATTTCAAATTCTACTACACACCTATGATGATCAAGACAGCATGGTACTGGTACAGTGACAGATGCATAGATCAATGGAATAGAATTGAGAACACATAAATTGGTTCATCTATCTATGGTCAGCTGATTTTTTATAAGGAGACAAAAACAGTTAAGTGGGGAAATGATAGCCCTTTTAAACAAATGGCGTTGGCAAAACTGGAAAACTCGCTGTAGAAAACTACAGAAAATCATACACAAAAACCATACACACCATATACAAAAACCAACACAAGGTGGATCAAGGACCTAGGAGTAAAACCAAAGATTATAAACTTTATTAGAGAAAACTTGGAAGAGCCCTAGAAGCCCTAGTCCACAGTATGAACAATCTTCCAAGCATCCTGAAAAACTTACAATCAGGAGAGAACAAAAGATATGAATGGGACCTTCTAAGAATCAAATCCCTATGCACATCAAAAAACTTCTCCAACAGGGTATAAAAAAGGAAAGCAGTAGACTGGGAAAATAATATTTCATAATGACATATCTGAGAAGGGACTCATATCTAAAAATATAGAATACTTAAGCACCTCAACAAGAAAAAGGTACCCAATTGCAAAATGGGCACAGGATATGAATAGACACTTCACCAAAGAAGAAATTCAGATGGCAAACAAACACATGAAGAAATGTTCAAAATCCCTAGTTATCAGAGAGATGCAAATAAAAACAACTATAAAATATTATCTCACCTCAGTACCAATAACAAAATTCAACAGAGTAGCAAACAGTAAATGTGGTGAAGTTGTGGAGAGATTGGGACCCTTATTGACTGCTGGTGGGAATGTAAAATGGTGCAACCATTATGGAAGAAAATTTGACACTTTCTCAAAAAGTTAGAAATATCATTTGACCCAATAATATCACTACTAGGAATATACCCTAAAGAAACCAGAACCACCATCCAAACAGATACAGGCACACTCTTGTTTAGGGTGGCATTATTTACAATAGCAGAGAAATGGAAGCAACCCAACTGCCCAACAACAAATTAATGGACAGGAAAAACTATGGTACAGTCATACAATGGAATAAAACAATAAACTCATAAAACATTACACAGCATGGGTGACCCTGAAGGACATTATGATGAGTGAAATATCTCAGTCACAAAAGGACAAATACTGCTTAGCAGCACTGTTATAAAGCAGGTCTGACATGAGGGTTTGGGAGGAGAATGGGATAAAAGTGATAATGAACACAGCACTGGAATAGATGAAAGAAAGAACTGTTTAAAAAAGAATATGTAATTAGTTATTATATGTAAAAAGCCCAGAATAAAAGGTATATTGCAAAAAGGTCTAGAGGGGAGGTAATTGTGCAATAATAAATAAATATTTTTTTAATAAGAAAAGTGAACTAGGGGCAGGAGAAGGGAGAGAAGCCGAAGGGGTAAAAGTGTGTAATGATGAATAAATAAAAGTCTAGCTCTTCTATAAACTTTCATCAAAATAACAATTTAAAAAAATTTAAATGATACTATATAAAAAAGCTCAAACAAAAAATATTATCTTTCTGGGGAAATAAAAGAATAAAGAGGAATTCCAAGATTCACAAATATAAAGAATGCTCTCAGTGCTAGTTTTCTGTGTAAAAAAATACCTTCCAAATGTGTTACTGATCTGAAATTTGTGACTGTCCTTACATTTGTTAACTATTTTAATTAAACTTTATTTGTGATTATTTTCCCTTCTTGCCCAACCCTTCCCTCCACCCTGTTTTCCTGTGTTTGCTATATAGACCCTAGACACTCAACTGCTAACCACCAAAGTGTTAGAAGTTCAAATCCACCCAAGGCACTTTTGGAAAATGGTCTGCTAAATAGCTTCCAGAAAGCTACAACCTTGAAGGTCCTATGGAGTGCAGAGCTGCTCTGCACACATATCCCCCCTCCCAAGTAGGAATGGTCACAGTGACATCCAGTTAATGGTTAGAAACCTGACACGGTCAATTACTTCAAAATGTAACCCAAGATGGCAGTAAGCGTTCCAACCATCACATTCATGCTGTAAACAACAGAATGGAAGAAAGATAGGCACACTGCTCCCTTAAAGGAGATGTCAAAAGTATTATACAACCCTTTGACTAACATATTTATGCTGCCAAAACATATTCACAAAACTTACAACCCATACCTCGTGCTACCTAGATACAGCCATCTCAAATGACATTGAGATTCACACAGAGAAGAAGAGACAAATAAATGTTAGAGTAACTAGTAGTTACTACTGAGGAAAAAATTAACATCTCATGTGTTGGAAAACCGAAGGTCACTTGGCTAGTAACAAAGCCAAAATTGAATTCAGGGCTCTAATTACCAAGTATTTGCACTGTAGCTACACCTTAGCCCACCATGATTCGATGAATAGTGCATTAGGATTTCAAAAGATAACTCAATAATTTAACCGTTTTATATATTTATCACCGTGCAGGAATTGACCCAAGTGGTCTCCTCATGAGATTTGCACAAGAATTAAAAGGAAAAACGCATCATGTGGCCATGATCTCTTTGGGTCATGGCCAGGAAGCTAAAGCAGAAGACCTCATTGTGAAAGCCCTAACCAAACCAGAAGAGTGGGTCTTCATCAAGAACTGTCACTTGGCAGCATCATTTATGCCACAGCTTTGCACTATTATAGAATCGTAAGTGTTCTACATTTGGTATTTTTTTTAATTATTATTAAATTTTATTAGTTTTAATGAACATTTACAGAGACTTTGAGTTTTCATTCATTCATTATTGCACTGTTTTCTCTATGCTCCTCCCCAGTTCGTTCTTCTTCCCCCCCCCGAATGTCTGTTTTAATTGTCCCATTGCCACAGTGCTTGTCAAAGCCAGTTCTGATTAATCTCCTTTGTCAGTGTGTCCTTTGCCATTCCCTATCACTCCTCTCTGAGAGAGACTTCACCCTGATTCATAAGGAAAAGGGGATGGCGTATTCTCTTAGTTACTTCCTGCTGAAAAGGAACGCTGTAGGTTTCAGGGTGAAGATCTTCTCTCACTACTCTAAAGGGCCCCTTTGGCAGTAGGAAACACGTAGACTATTATGGAGATTGATTGTGGAATTTAGATGCACTGTTATCAATAGTGCTTAGCCGTTCATGTTCATATCCTTGAAGATGTATCATGGAAGTGTTGTAGCCTAGAAGACACAAATTTAACAAGTTAAAAGTACATGAGTCAAAAATTAAAAAGCAATAGTATTCCGAGTAAAGGTTCTAATAGTGGCACAAATCAAGTTACAGAGGGAAGGTGGTTCTTACAATAAAAGGCCTATAGACTAGCACTTTGTCTATTATAGTGTACAGGTTAGGAACCACAAGATGTAGAGGCTCAGCTATGTCATTTATGGTTCTTAAGTACTGGAGCAAATTCCATCTACCACTGGGTTGTTTTACAACTTGGAAGTTCGCATGCAAGGTAGAGGTGAAATAAGGAACTGCTTATGAGGTTTTCCATCCTTTCCAACAACTAAGAAATAGTGAGAAGAGTTGGGACCTCAGAAGGCTTTTAGGACCAATTAGTATACTCTGTGTCCAGGAGAAAACGAATATACTCACAAGTAATGTTAATGCTCACCCACAGCTCTTCTGGGAGGATCTAAATCGCTACATTTGGTTTTAAGGGCTCAAATTAACTGTCAGACTGTGAAGTGAAACTGAAAATGGCAGCAGCATGGTCTGTGTTTATAGCAATTCAAAAACAGTGCGTTTGGTCCTCAGAAGAATCTTAACTATGGTTCTTTCTCTAAAATCTTGAAAATTACACTAAGAATAGATCGGTTTTTAATTAGAATTAAAAACTCTACTTTGTGTTCTCCATCTTGTGTATCACTTTCTCTCCTTTACAAGCTTACTCAATCGGTATATGTGTGTCCATAAACACCCACATATGAATATGTATATATCTATACAGATCATGAAACAGTACCTCAACAAAAAAAGAGACTGTGAAAGGAGGGGATATCATTGCTGAGGTCAGACAGATATTGGCTGAAACCAGAAAATCTCAGAAAGATATTACAAGCAAAGTTAAGGAAAACCTCACCAAAGTTGTACAGAACTCTTCTGTATCTCCATCTTCATCATCATCATCTTCATGATCTACTGGAGAAACTCAGACCCAGTCTTCAAATCGGTTATCCAAGGTCCCTATGTCTGCACTGAAATCTGTTACTTCTGCCAACTTTTCTAATGGGCCTGTTTTAGCAGGGACTGATGAAAGTGTGTATTCTCCGGGGGGTCAGCCAATGCTAACTACTGCTGCTAATACTCTGACATCTGTCTCTTCTGGAACTGATTCAGTTCTCCAGGACATGAGTTTAACTTCAGCAGCTGTTGAACAAATAAAGTCTAGCCTTTTTATCTATCCTTCAAATATGCAAACTGTGCTATTGAGCACAGCACAATATCTACCCTCCCAGACAGATCAGCAAAACCTGAGGGATATCTTCCAGAATCAGTGGGGTTTATCATTTATAAATGAGCCCAGCGCTGGCCCTGAGACTGTTATTGGAAAGTCATCAGATCATAAAGTGATGAAAGTAACATTTCAAGGGGAATATCCTGCCACTTTGGTTTCACAGGGTGCTTAAATAATCCCCTCTGGAACTGAGCATCCTGTGTTTCCTAAGGCATATGAGCTGGAAAAACGGACTAGTCCTCAAGTTCTGGGCAGTATTATAAAATCTGGGACTACCAATGGAAGTGGAGCCTTATCCTTGGAACCCAGTCATATAGGTGATCTGCAAAAAGCAGACACCAGTAGTCAAGGTGCTTTAGTGTTTCTCTCAAAGGACTACAAGATAGAAAATCAAAATCCTTTGGCCTCTCCCACAAGAGGCTCTGCCAAAGAACAGAAATAGCAGAGAGGCCTAGAAAGAAATGATAGCTGGGGTTCTTTTGACCTGAAGGCTGCTACTGTATATCACACTAAAGAAATGGAATCTGTTTGGAATTTGCAGAAGCAAGATACCAAAAGGATAATCACTTACAATGAAGCCCTGGATAGTCCAGATCAATGAAGGTAGCAGGACCAGACTGCCTATTCATAACCTTTCTGCAGCATTAAGAGCCACCGTTCATGGGGGATGCAAGGCTTTTATGCTCCTAGATCTTCGCAGCAGAGGAACCATAAGTAGAATCACAGGATAATATATACAATGGTGTCTCTTTGGAGACTAAGGTGCGTCTGATACAGGCCATGGTCTTCGCAATCACCTGTTATGCATCAGAGAGTTGGACAATGACTGGGGAGGACAGAAGGAGAATTGATGCCTTTGAGCTGTGGTGCTGGAGAAGAGTATTGAGAATACCATGGACTGCTAGGAAAACAAACAGATTTGTCCTGGAAAGGGTTAAACCGGGTGACTCCTTGGAGGCAAGGATTCTGAGGCTCCGTCTAACATACTTTGGACATGTTGTGAGGAGAGACCGGTCCTTGGAGAGGGACATCATGCTTGGGAGGGTGGAGGGACAGCGCAGGAGAGGAAGGCCCTCTATGAGATGGATTGATTCAGTGACTGGGATAATTGGGATGGGAGTGTCAGAGACAGTGCAATTGGCACAGGACAGAGCGGAGTTTAGGGCTGTTGTACATAGGGTCGCTATGAGTCGCAGGTGACTCGATGGCACATAACAACAACACAACATATAGTTATTTAAAAAAAGGCAACTGAAAGTAATTAGGCTTCTTAAGGAATCAAAAATTATTTCAAGAGACTGCACATGGTTATTTAATCTCTGGTACTGAATAGTTCCCCCACCCTTTTGTTAGATTTTGTTTTTAAAGAGTGAATGCAAGTGATTAATGAATACAGACTTAACATGCGTGGTTCTAAAGTTCCTGCTGTCATCAACTTGGGCAACATATACCACCCACTGAGAGGCAAATCCACTTAAAAGATCTCTGTCTTATTCTGTGACTAAAGTGATACACTAATCACGCGGGAACCCAGAATGATTCCATATTTTCCTCACTCGTCCCTTGATCTTTTGGTTTTACTTTGAACCCTGCGAGAATGCTGGATAAATGCCTTGAAGTTTGCAGGGGTAAAAAAAAAAATTTTTTTTAAAAATTTGTTTTTAAGCGACTATGATTTACATGTCTTGCCAGGAGTTAAGCTCAGCCTCTGTGGGGTGTTGGGAAAATACTTTTCTTTCTTTTTATTTTTTTTTGTGGGATGGGAAATAGGGGAGGGCATTAAAGTTCTATGATTCTGAAAAAAAAATCAGTTGTGCTCATGTGAAATCTATACATAAGTTAAGAAACAGTTGTCTGAACAGAGCAAGGGAACAATAGTCTAAAATCAGAAATGATATGCATCAAAGTTGTATCTTTTCACCATACCTATTAAATCTGTGTGTTGAGCATATCATTGGAAAAGCCAGATTATATGAAGAAAAATCTGACATCAAGATTGAAGAAGGATTCATTGACAACCTATGTTATACAGATAATTTGAAGCATTTACTGCAAAAAATCAATGTGAGTTGTATCTCAACAAGAAGACAACAAAATTCTAACCTATCAACTCTACACCCATAGGCAACATCATGATATATGGAGAAAAGAGGTAAGTTGTCACCAACTGCATTTTTCTTCTATCCACAATCAACACCTAGCAGCAGTCCAGAAACAAAAAAACATGTATTGGGCAAATCTTCTGTCAAGGACATCTTTAAAGTGCTAAAGAGAAAGGATGTCTGCTTAATGACTAAAATGTACTTGATCCAAGCCTTGATTTTTTTTTCAATGTCTCCCCATGCATCTGAAAATTGGACAATGAATAAGGAAGACCAAAGATGAATTAATCCATTTGAATTGTGGTTAAGGGCATAGAATATCCCATGGACTGCCAAAAGAACAAACAAATGTGTCTCAGAGGAAGTACAACTTGAATGCTTCTCACAAACAACAGTGGTGAAATGTCATCTCACATACTTCATGCATGTTTTCAGGAGGGACTAATCTTTGTAAAAAGACACGAGGTTAGGAAAGTGGAGGGTCAAGAAAAGAGAAGAAGCTACTCGCCAAGATGGATTAGCACAGTGACTGTCAAAATGGGCTGAAGCACAGGAGAGTTGGTGAAAATGGTGCAGAGCAGGGCAAGGTTCAGATCTGTTGGTCATAGAGTCCCCTATGTTGTCATAGCCTACGTTTAGTAGGGAGCTCTGAGGACAGAGTCCATAGGGAACTGTGCTGCTGAGTTAAAGGCCATGCCTCTCCAGTGATTCTAATCTACCAACAGCTCCAGGAGAAAGCTGGAGAATCTCTTCCCATAACATTTACATCCTCAGTGGAGGATGAGGTATGAGTCAACAGCGATGAGTTTGCCAATTTGATGGCAATGACGTTGAAGTTTAGTTTTTGGATGAGTTTGAAGTTTATTTGGTGGGGGGGGGTAGTTTTCTTCCCTCCCTCCCTCCCTACCTCCTGTCCTTCTTTCTTTCCTTACTTACTTCTTCCTTCCTTTCTCACTTCTTCCTTCTACCCTCCCTTCCTTCCCTCCTTGCTTCCTTCATTTTTTCCTTCCTTCCTCCCTTCTTCCCTCCCTCTCTCCTTCCTTCTTAACTTCTTCTTTCTTTCTTTTCTTCTTTCTTTCTTTTTTCCTTTTCTTTTCTTCTTTCTTTCTTTTTTCCTTTTCTTTTCTTCTTTCTTTCTTTTTTC
Source organism: Elephantulus edwardii (assembly GCF_000299155.1). Lineage (NCBI taxonomy): Eukaryota > Metazoa > Chordata > Mammalia > Macroscelidea > Macroscelididae > Elephantulus > Elephantulus edwardii. The sequence continues at coordinate 4,504,063 of NW_006399968.1, forward strand.
CTTTTCTTTTCTTCTTTCTTTCTTTTTTCCTTTTCTTCTTTCTTTCTTTTTTCCTTTTCTTCTTTCTTTCTCTTCTTTCATCTTTAGTATCTGTTCTTTCTCTGTCTCAATCTACTTTTCTAAGTCCAAAGTACTCACTTTACCATCCAATTCATAAATTTCTTTAGGTTCAACCTTCTTATTTCTAGTGGAGGTAATTGAAAGATGGATGCTAAAATTTTTAGTTAATGGTTATCAGCATGTCACATTACTAATATTTTAATAGATGACTTTCTGTAGGTTTTTTTCCCTCCAGCCATGCATTTCTGTCTACTTTACTTTGTATGGTTACTATTGTCTTGTAAAAGTGTGTGAACATATCCTCCCTCTTTCTCGCTCTTTCCCTCTCTTCTCTCTCTCTCTCTCAGAAGGAGATTGTTCCTCCTTCTCCAGCAGAGCATCTGGTGAATTCAAACCATGCATGCACTTTCGAATGTAAAATCCTTTTTGGATTGCAGTGCAGCTTCTTGCCACTAGGCCACCAGAGCTCCCTGAAGGTATCTTCTTTGTGCTGACACTTTGATGCCATAATACCAAAAGCCAAACTTAGTTGAGTTCCACTTATGGTGACCCTTCATTATGTTTTTGAAGCTGTCAATCGTTTTTCATTACAATTTTTTTATTCATTTTAGTGAACATTTACAGATATTTTGGATTTTTATTCATTCATTATTGCACTTTTTTCTGTATTCCTCTCCCCCTAGTTCGCCCCTCTCTTTGAAAAGCAAAAGATAAACTTCTTCGTTGGTATACCATCCCCCACACACAACCCCGGCCTTGCTCTCCCCCCACCCCAAATGCACTCCACTATGCAACCTTAATTCTGGATTCCAGAGATAATCAAAATATGCTGTCATATATCACTTTTAAACTGTTCTCTCCCTCATCTGTTTCAGTTCAGTATACCTAATTATCCAGTTTTTCTCAGTCTTACACCAACCCTGACGTCAGTCACTTTCTACAACAGTGGCACCATGCAGTATATGTCCTTTTGTGACTAAGATATTTTACTCAGCATAATGTCCTCCAGGGTCACCCATTTTGGATAATATTGCATGAGTTTTTTGTTTTTCGATGCAGCATGGGATTCCATTGTGTGAATATACCACAACTTTTCTACCCATTCGTTTGTTCATAGGCACTTAGGTGGTTTCCAACTCCTAGTTATTGTGAACAAAGCCACAATGAACATGGGTGTGCATGTATGTATCTGCTTGGATGTCAGTTATGGTCTCTTTAGGGTATATTCCCAGTAGTGGAATTGCTGGGTCAAATGGTATCTCTATTGGCAACTTTTGGAGAAAGCGCCACACCACTTTCCACAATGGTTGCACCATTTTACACTCCCACCAACAGTGAATAAGGGTTCCAGTTTCTCCACAACCTTGCTAGCATTTGTTGCTTGCTGTTCTGTTAAATTTT
>NW_006399968.1:4505803-4524019 GCF_000299155.1 Elephantulus edwardii
GCATAGGGATTTGATTCTTAGAAGGTCCCATTCATCTATTTTGTCTTCTCCTGGTTGTAGATTTTTCAGGATACTTGGAAGACTGTTTATGTTGTAGATTAGAACTACTAGGGTTCGTCCAAGTTTTTCTTTAATGAGAAGCTCTCAATCTTAATTTAAGGAGACTATCTCCCATTCTCCCACAGAACCTCTGATCAATTCAAACCAGTGGAGACGGGAATCCCTCTGGTTAGCTGCATAACTCCCTTCAGACTATACTACTAAAGCACCTCATGAAAAATACAAGAGCACAATAAAACCAAAGTGGGACTGCCTACCCTAAATTTCTAAAATATTTGCTCATGCTATTCTTACTATACTCAGACTGTTTCAGTCATTTAATAATTACTTATTTAATAATCCCCCTTTTTCACATTCATTTCACTACTTAAGAGTTAAGTTCTAGGGAGAAAAGTTAGGGTCTGAAGACAAAGATTGCTTAGTTTTAAGAGACACTGGTCACAGCATAAGAAACTATCAGCAGCCGACTTGTTTGGAATCACAGAAGCCAAGGAAGTTTCAGATATAAGCTATCAGATCAAGGGCTGGACAATGGGAGATAGACACTGAAGGGAGTGGGTAGAAGTAGATGAGTATCCTGGCAGATGGTGGAGCAGGGAAATAAGTGGGTAAAGACACATGTGCCAAAGGCAGGGACAACACTAATGGTTAACTCCACAATAAGGGATATATCTTTTACTTTTCTGTAAAATGCTAGTCTGTCTGATACTTCTCTAAATCTGAACATTCCAATTCAGACAGACTAGGAAGAAGGATTGGCCATCCACTTCTGAAATAGCAGGCCTCCGAAAACCCTATGTACAACAGAACACATGTAGATAACAGAAAGGGCAACTGAGGCTGAGCTTCCAAGTACGGAAATACAAAGGAAGAGGAACAGTTGTAAGCAGACACTAGTGACTAGGACATGGAATGTGAGAACCATGAATGTAGGAAAATTAGATATTGTTAAGGAAGAAATGGAATGCATAAATATTGACATACTAGGTAGGCATTGGTGAGATGAGATGGACTGGCATGGGGCATTTTGAGTCGGATGACCATATGATCTATTACTCCGGAGATGAAAAGGTGAGGAAAAATGGAGTTGCTTTCGTAGTTAAAAAAGTCATTTCTAGATCCATCTTGAAATACAATATTGTGAGTGACAGGATAATATCCATACGCATACAAGGAAAGCCAGTGAATACCACTATAATTCAGATATATCCACCAACAACCAGAGCCAAGGAAGAGGAAATAGAAGATTTTCACCAAATTTTACAGTCAGTGATCGATGGAGCATGCAATCAAGATGCGTTGATAATAATGGGTGACTGGAATGCAAAAGTTGGGAAAAGAGAAGATTCAGTAGTTGGAAAACATGGACTCAGTGAAAGAAATGGAGCTGGAGAGAGAATGATTGAATTTTGCACAATCAATGACTTATTAATTTCAAATACGTGTTTTAAGAGACATAAATGCAGGTTGTATATGTGGATTTCACCTGATGGTACGCATAGGAATCAAATAGATTACATCTGTGGAAAGAACCGCTGGAGAAGCTCAATATAAGCTGTGAAAACTAGGCCAGAAGCTGATTGTGGAACAGACCACCAACTACTCACATGTAAGTTCAAGCTGAAGCTGAGGAAAATTAAACCAAATCCACAGGAACCAAAATATTGACCTTAAGTCTATACCACCTGAATTTCAGAACCATCTCATGAACAGCTTGAGGCCTTGAACACTAATGAGCGAAGACCAGATGAGTTGTGGGAGGATATCAAGGGTATCATCCAGGAAAAGTGCAAACAGTCATTGCAAAGACAGAAGAGGAAGAAAAGACCAAAATGGGTGTCAGAAGAGACTCTAAAAATTGCACTGGAACGCAGAGAAGCCAAAGCAGAAGGAAGAATTCAAGATACTACAGAGTTGAATAGAAGATTTCAAAAGGCAGCATGGGATGACAAAGTAAAATATTACAATGAAATGTGCAAGGAGTTGGAGTCAGAAAATCAAAACTCGCTCAGCATTTCTTAAGCTCAAGGAACTGAAGACCAAATTCAAACCTCGAGTTTCTATAATTAAGAATGCTTTAGGCAGAATATTAAATGATCCAGGAAGTATTAAAAGATGAAAAGAATACACTGAGTCATTGTATCAAAAGGAATTGGCAGACACAGAAGAATTTCATGAAACAACATATGAACAAGAGCCTATGATGATGAAGGAAGAAGTTCAGGCTGCTTTGAAGGACATAGCAAAAAATTATGCCCCAGGAATAGATGGTATAGCAATTGACATATTTCACCTAACAGATGTTGCCCGGGATGTGCTCACCAAGTTGTGTCAAGAAATCTGGAGAACAACCACTTGGCCAACAGACTGGAAGAGATCTATATTTGTTCCTATCCCAAAGAAGGGTGACCCAACAGAGTGTGGAAACTATAGAACAATATTGTTGATTTCACATGCAAACAAGATTCTACTGAAGATTATCCAAAAATTACTGGAACAGCACATCAGCAGAGAACTACCAGAAGTCCAGGCTGGGTTTAGAAGAGGTTGTGGTAATAGGGATATTGTAGCTAATGTTAGATGGATCTTAGCTGAAAGCAGGGAATAACAGAGGAATGTGTATCTGTGTTTCATTGATTATGCAAAGTCTTTTGATTGTGTGGATCATAACTAACTGTAGCTGACTCTGAGCAGAATGGAAATCCCAGAACACTTGATCTTGCTAATGTGAAACCTATACTTGGACTAATATGCAGTCATCAGAACAGAGCAAGGAAACACTGCATGGTTCAAAATTGGGAAGGGTGTACACCAGGAATGTTTCCTGTCTACAAACCTTTTCAGCCTATATACAGAACAGATTACCGGGAGGCTGGGCTCTATGAGGAGACGTGTGATGTCAGGATTGGTGGAAGATTCATCAACAATCTGCATTATGCAGATGACACAGCCCTGCTTGGTGAAACTGAGGAGGACCTGAAGCACTTGCTGCAGAGGGTCAAGGACTGCAGCTTCAAATATGGATGGAGGCTCAATGTCAAGAAGACAAAGATTCTCACCACTGAACCAACTGGCAGCATCAGGATGGATGGTGAAGAGATTGAGATTGTTCACAGTTTTAGTTTGCTTGACCCACAGTCAACACTCTCAGCACCAGTAGCCAGGAAATTAAAAGACATATTGCCATGGGAAAGGCTGCTGTCAGGGACCTCTCTAAAATACTGAAGAGCAATGGTGTCACTCTGGAGACTAAGGTGCATCTGATAAAGATCATGGTCTTTGCTACCCCTTGTTATGCATCAGAGAGTTGGACAGTGACTACGGAGGATAGAAGGAGAATTGATGCCTTTGAGCTGTGGTGCTGGAGAAGAGTATTGAGGGTACCATGGACTGCTAGGTAAACAAACAGATTCATCCTGGAAAGGGTTAAACCGGGCAGCTCCTTGGAGGCAAGGATTCTGAGGCTTCGTCTAACATACTTTGAACATATTGCAAGGAGGGGCAGGTCCTTGGAGAGGGACATCATGCTTGGGAGGGTGGAGGGACAGCGCAGGAGGGGAAGGTCCTCTATGAGGTGGATTGAGTCAGTGACTGGGGTAATTGGGACTTGTGTGTCAGAGGCAATGCTGCACAGGACAGAGCAGAGTTTAGGGATGTTGTACATAGGGTTGCTATGAGTCGCAAGCGACTCGACAACACACAACAACAACAAATATATATATATATGACATATATATACGACATATATATATATATACACGACAGACAACAACAGCAAATATATATATCTATGACACACAACAAATTTTATATATATATATATATATCAGTGGATGCAAACTTTGAAAAAATAATACAATCATCTCTACCAATCATCACTACGCACCAGAAAATATTTCTAGGACATCTACTACTTGTCAAATATCTTTTTTAAAGAACAAAAAGGACAACTCTGCACATGGACCTAACCTAATGGACTACACAGAAATCAAATTGACTTCCTCCATGGGAAAAAAATATGGAAAAGTTCAATATCAACAGTCACAACAAGGCCAGCGACCAACAGTGGAATATACCATCAATTACTCATATGCAAGTTGAAGCTGATTAAAATTAAAACAGGTGTGCAAGAGCCAAAGTATGACCTTGAGTTTATCACACCCAATTTTAAAGCCGTATCAGTTACAGATTTGATGCATTGAACATTAATGAACAAAGACCAAATAAGTTGTAAGAGGACATCATCTATTTAAAAAGCAAAAAGTCATAAAAACATAAGGAGGGAGGGAGGGAGGGGAGGGAAGAGGAAGAAAGGAGGCCAAAATGAATGTCAAAAGAGACTCTGAATCTTGCTCTTGAGCTTGGAGAAAGTAAAGGGGGGTAATGTTGAGTAAGAGAGCTGAACAGATTTAAAAGGGCAGCTTGAGAACACAGAATAATGTATTATAATAAAATAGGCAAATACCTGGTAATACAAAACAAAAGGAGAAGAAAAATCATAATATTCCCCAAACTGAATTTCTATAGAACCTGAAGAAGAATTCAAGTTTAAGGTTGTAATACTGAAGTATTCTTTGGACAAAATATTGAATGACCCAGAAAGTATCAAAAGAAAATGGAAGGAATAGATACAGTCACTGTACCGAAAGGAATTGGTCAACACTGAACCATTTCAGGAAGTAAGAACCAATAGTATTGTAGGAAGAAGTATAAACTGCACTGAAGGCATTAATAGAATTAATGGAATATCAACTGAGGTGTTTCAAAAAGAGATGCATTCCTGGATGTGTTTGTTTATCTATACCAAGAAATTTGGAAGACAGCTACCTGACTGACTAAAAAAGATCCATATTTGCACTCATTCAAAAAAGTGATCCAATAGAAGGCATAAATTATCAAACAATATAATTAATATCACAACACAAATAAAATGTTGTTGAAGATCATTATAAAGCAATTGGAGCAGCACATTGGCAAAGAACTTCCAGAAATTCAGGTTGGATTCAGAAGAGACCACAGGACAAAGGATATCATTGCTGGTGTCAGATGGGTCTTGGCTGAAAGCAGAGAATACTAGAAAGATATTTTATTCAATATGCAAAAGTATTTGCCTGTGTGGATTATAACGCATTATGGCTAACATTGAGAAAATAGGAATCCCAGAACAATTGATTGTGCTCATGCCAAACATGTCCATAGAACAAGAAGCAGTCATTTGAAGAAATCAAAGAGATAGTGTGTAGAGAAATGAAAAAAGAATATTTTAAAAAGAAGGGAAGAGGGGCAAATGGAAAGCAAGAAAATGAGAAAACTGGGGAAGTAGATTGCCAGAATGGTATTCCTGTCAGCTGAGTAGGCATCAATAAGTAAAACACCTCTTCCCAGGAGCCAGCCTGGAAGGAGCTGGAGGCAGAGGCCCTGACCCAGGAAGGTGCTACTGCTCACATGTATGGAGGCTGGAAACAGGGTGCTTCATCCCAGAAGGAGCCCCAGCTGGCCTAGAAGTCAATCAGAGGAGGGTTCCCACTTATCCTCAAAGGAATTTTTGATAACTCAGATGGAAATTGTGAACATGGTGTTTGAACTCAGGAGTACCTAACAGCCTGGTCTGGATTAAGGAAGTAAAGAGAGCATGGACTTCTGAACACTGGGTGGTGTGTACTCAGTGCCCAATTAACCCCAGCCAGAGAAAAAGCCATGAGGAGGACAAATGACTGGTCACCAGATGAATGGAGAATGGCCATACCTCAGATCACCAGGAAGGTGTGGAGAAATAAGAGGAAAATAACACCTTTTTTATTCTTAGACATTGATGTGACACTTCTTCAGTCCTGAGCGAGCAGAACCAGTCATTATGTTGCCTGCCTCAATCAGAAGGCTGTTTACAAAAATTAAATATGCCCTTGCTTTACCATTGTTGTTGTTGTTACGTGATGTCGAGTTGCTTGCAACTCATAGCAACCCTATGTACAACAGCCCTAAACTCTTCTCTGTCCTGTGCCAATCGCACTGTCTCCAACACACCCATCCTGATTATCCCAGTCGCTGAATTAATCCATCTCCTAGAGGGCCTTCCCCTCCTGTGCCTGCCCTCCACCCTCCCAAGCATGATGTCCTTCTCCAAGGACTGGTCTCTCCTTACAACATGTCCAAAGTATGTCAGACGAAGCCTCAGAATTCTTGCCTCCAAGGAGCAGCCTAGCTTAACCCTTTCAAGGATGAATCCATTTGTTTTCTTAGCAGTCCATGGTACCTTCAATACTCTTTTCCAACACCAAAGCTCAAAGGCATCAATTCTTCTATCATTCCTGGTCATTGTCCAACTCTATGATGCGTAACAAGTGATTGCAAAGACCATGGCCTGTATCAGATGCACCTTAATCTCCAGAGTGACACCATTGCTCTTCAGTTCTTTAGAGAGGTCCCTAACAGCAGACTTTCCCATGGCAATACATCTTTTAATTTTCTGGCTGCTGGTGCCAAAAGTGTTGACCATGGAGCCAAGCAGACTAAAGCTGTGAACAATCTCAGTCTCTTCACCATCCATCCTGATGCTGCCAATTGGTCCAGTGGTGAGAATCTTTGTCTTCTTGACATTGAGCCTCAAGCCATATTGAAGGCTGCAGTCCTTGACCCTCTACAGGTATGCTTTACCATGCCAGCCAACAATTCACAGCTCCGTTGTTCTATCTCTCCCTGTTAGCTGTTTTTTCTGGTTTTCTCTTCTAGCCAGTATATGACCCACTTACTCGACCTTTCCTTTGAATCTCAACGATCCACGGTTGTCATCTGTATCTATTCTATTTGGTTTCTGTGTCTTTGATGTAAAGGATCAGGATAATTTATCTACCTAGTCCACCACATTATCCAAAATCTGATTTCTTCCTTGACTTCCTTGAAAATTATATTGTATCATTTTCATATATTCGTTTACTTACCATTTTTTCTGTTAATTTCTAATATCAATTCATTGTAGTTGTAGAATATACTTTCTATAATTTCAGTCTTTGAAAGTTATTAATACTTGCCTTACAGAATGGTCCGTGAGCACTAGAGAGAGCACATATTGAGCTGTTTGTTTAGATGGAGTGTTCTATACATGTTTGTTAGATCTAGCTGGTTTATGGTATCATTTATAGTTCCTTTCCCCATATTTTCTTTCTCAATGTTCTGTCCATTGTTGAACGTGTTATATAGAAGTCTCCAGTTATTGTTATGTTGTTGTTGTTATTAGGTGCCACTGAGATAACTACAACTCATAGCAACTGTGTTAACAATGGATCAGAATCTTGCCCTATCCTGCAGCATCCTCACTGTCTCCGATCTGTTAAGCCCGTTGTTACAGTTGCTGTGTCAGTCATCTTGTTGAGGCCCTTCTTCTCTTCTGTGACTCTCCTCCCTTCCTGGGCCCCCTGACAACATGCCCAAAGTATGTGAAATGAAGTTCCACCATCTTTTCCCCAAAGGGAGTTGTACTTCTTCCAGCACAGGAGTGTGTGTTCTTTTGGCAGTCTACAGGATATCCAGTAGTCTTGAACTCTTATCCAACACCACAATTGAATGAATCAATTCTTCTGTGGTCTTCCTTTTTCATTGTTCAACTTTCAAATGGAATTGAAGATGCCATGGCTTGGATCAAGTACACCTTAATCCTTAAACTTATATCTTCGAAGTTTAACACTCCGGAGACGATTTCGCCAATGAAACACATCTTTTTACTTCTTTTTTTTTATAGTAAAATTTAGTTTATTTTGTGCAAATCACACATTCATCTACGGCAAAAAATACAATAGAATGTGACTCACATATGAACCTGTCACATCCTGTTCTAAAGCTTCTGATGGCCCCTTATTAGCTGTAGAACAAAGTGCACATCCCTCAGTACAGACTGTAAGGCCTCTATTATCTGGCTCTGACCTACGTTCGTAGTGTGAAGTTCTACTGTCTTCACTCCTTCCCGTCCATGTACCTTATGCTTCAGTGTCTTGATTTAATTGCTGTTTCGAGACCTCAGCCTCTTTCTCTGACTTGCTCACAGTGCTTTCTCTGTTGGGAATGCCCTTCCTGCTTTCTCTGTGTCTTGGCATTCAATCTATTGCTGAAAGTCACAACTCCATAAAGGCTACTCCAGTTCCCCTGGCAGGAATGAATCTCTTCTACCTCCTGCCTTCTATATCTATTGTAGTTCCTATCACTTTCCACTTTGTATTCTTGATGCAACTAATTTCTCTCTCACTATATTATTTTAATCAAGCTCGCATTTTATTGCTAATAGTAAATAGTCTTTTGCAACACACGTTGTTTAATCAGTTGGCTTGCTTGTACTTTCAATATTTCTTTTTAAACCAGTACTTGACTGATTAGGTCAATGATACCATTCCAACACATTATGTATCTAGGTTTTAACTTCTTAACTGCTGTAACCATGGGTGTTAATTGTGGATCTGAGAAAAACAATTTCATGTTGGCAATTTCAATCTTCTCTCTATCTACCATGATGGTGCCTTTGGGTGCAGTGGTTACAATTTTTGTTTTCTTCTTGCTAATATGTAATCTATATTGAAGATTGTACATAGTCTTTAATTATCAGCAGGATCATAATGAAATATGCAAAGACCTGAAGTTAGAAAATCAAAAGGAAAAAACAATCGGCATTTCTCAAGCTAAAAGAACTGCAAATCAAATTCAAGTTTGCATTTCCACAGTAAAGGGGCAAAATATTGAGTGATGAAGGAAGCATCAAAAAAAGATGGCTGTAAACCATATATCATAAAAATCAACTTAAAAAACGACTGGACTACACAAAGTCACTATATTTTTTTTAAAAAGTTCGTCTACCCTGAGCCATTTCAGGAAACAACACATTAAAAAAAAACAAACAAAAACAAACCAATAATGAAGGAAGATGTTTAGCTGCAATGAAGGCTTTGGTGAAAAATAAGGCCTCAGAAATTTATGGAAATGTTATTGTTATAGAGTTGTCTATTTCTCCCTTTAATTCTATCAGTTTGTGCTATGTATATTTTGAGACTTGGGCGTTAGATGCATATGTATTTTAAATTGTTATAGTTTCTTAATTAATTAACTCTTCTATCTTTATATAATGTGTTATTCTTTTCCTTTAAACTAGAACTTGACCTAAAGTTATTAAAATTTCCACTCCAGATCTCTTATTTTGACTATTTGTATGGTGTATTTCCTCCCTATTTTGTCAATCTACTTATGTCTTTGGGTCGGAAATTTTGTAACTCTTACAGACAATACATTGGTTTAATCATGGTTTTTTATCCATTCACTCACTCTCTGTCATTTTGTTGCCAAGTCAGAAGATGTGTTACATTGGGAGAATCTGCTCTCATGGACCACTCCAAGATGCTAAAGAGCAACAAATTTCCGCTTGAAGACTAAGGTGCTCCTGATTCAAGGTTTCAATTGCTTCCTTTACATGTTAAAGTTGGACAATGAATGAGGAAGACTGAAGAATAAGCAATGCCATTGAATTGTAGTGTTGAACAAGAGTACTGAATAGTCCATGGGCTGTCAAATGAACTAAGTCTGGGTTGGAGGTAGTTGCAATTGAAGTGCTCCTTAGAGACAAGAATGATGAAACTTCATCTAAGATACTTTGGGCATTTTATCCAGAAAGGCCAGTTGTTGGCAAAAAATATTCTGGGAAAGACAAAGTGTCAAAAAAAGAGAGGAAGATTAATTGATGCAGTGACCATAACAGTGGGATCCAGCATGTGAAAGATTGTGGGGATGGCACAAGATAGTACAAGGATTAGATCTATTGTTTATTGGAGTCACCTATGAGTTGTTGTCAATCTGACAGGACATGAATAATAACACTAACTTGTAGAGAGATGCTCTAAAACGTTATATATGACTCAAACTTTCCTCTGCTTGTTTTAACATCTATTGATAATTTTTTACTGGATTGTTATTGTGCTGTTTCAAATGAGAGTTTTCTAGCTCTGTAATTCTTTCTACATTTATCAAGTGATATTATACTATAGGTACAAGCTTATCCTTTTCTCTTGTTTACTTATTTATATCAGTATAGGCTCATGCATTTCTATTTTATTAAATAGGTTCTAACCTGTTGGTATTATAATTTTTTTTTCTCCAGATATGGCCAATGAAACACTTAAATGTGTCCAGTTTGGTTTGGTTTTTGTTACATATGGGGTGGTAAACTACTTCAAAGACAAATTGATGGCCAAATTTTTTTCAAGATGATGTTGTTATAGTAATCTAATTAGCTTTTTTATAATAATGACTTATTTAGACCATGTTAAATGTTGGGATATTATGATTCTAAGGACACACAAGTGTTTAATTTTTTTATTAAAATATTTGCAATTATTTTTCAGATTTAATAATCCAGATGTGAAAATAGACTCTGGTTTTAGGCTATGGTTGAGTTCCAAATCAGACAGTTCTTTCCCAATTTCCATTCTTCAAAAGAGCTTAAAGGTAAGGACAAAGAATAATATACATTAATATTAACTAATAGACTTTTTTTATTTCTTGCATACACGCAATTTTTGGTCTGCTCTACATTCAACCACTGACTTTATTTTAATTGATGATATTGAGCTTCTCCATCATATCTTTCCACAGATTTAATCAATTTGATTCTTGGGTATTCCAGCACATACACACTCAACATTTAGGTTGTTTAAAAAAGATATTTCAAAAAGTAAAATATTTATCTTGCAAAATTCTAGTATGCAATCTTCAGCATTTATTTCTGTCACTGAAGCTGTATTTTCCAACTACATGTTTTTTTCTTTGTTTCAAATTTTTTATATCTAATCACCAGTCATTATTAATGGAACTCAATTGTCTGTTAGATTCGTTTCAGGCTGCAGAAGCTAGTAGAAATCATCAGTTTTGTCACCTTTGTGTTCAGTGGTTGGTACATGAACCTGAATAATGTTGTTGTTAGGTGCCATCAAATCCACTACAACTCAAAACAACCCTATGAATAGTTCTGAGCTTTGCCCTGTCGTGCACTATCCTCATCATCTCTGATATGCTCAAGCCCATTTTTAAAATTACTATGTCAATTCATCTTGTTGAGGATCTTCCTCTCTTTCTCTGACCCTCCACCTTTCCCAGTATCATGCCTTTTGGCAAGAACTGGCCCTTCATGAAACTTGCCCAAAGTGTTGGAGACAAAGTTAAATCATTCTTGTCTCTAAGGAGAACTCTGGTTGCACTTCCTCCAAGACAAATGCATTTGTTCTTTTCACAGTCCATGGGATATTCAGTACTCTTCTCCAACAGCACAACTCAAAGGCATGAATTCTTCTTTTATCTTTTTTTCATTGCCTAAATTTAGGTGCCTAGGAAGTAACTGAAAAGACTCTGGCTTGCATCAAGTGCACCTTAGTCTTCCTTATATGTGTGTAGATACTATAAGTGACAGCATTGTATTTCAGGAAACCTTAAAAAGTTCATTTTGATGATAGTATTATGGCATTCCTCTTCGGTTTAAAGGTTCCATCATAATAAACCAAAATGATTGTTCAATTGCTGTCATTCTATATGTGCTCAAAGTCTCATCAGTTTTTCTCCTGTGGCACAGACCACATCATATACCTGCAGAATATAGCTAGCTCTCATTGCATCATCCTTTGGGTATTTGGGGCACGTAGAATTATTACAAGCTACATTTTTTAAAATAGTGTGTGTGTGTGTGTGTGTGTGTGTGTGTGTGTGTGTACCATCAAATTGGATCTGACTGGTACAGGAGAAGATTGCCCCTCCTTCTCCAGCAGAGCATCTGGTGGATTCGAACCACGTGCCTTAGGGATTGCAGTGCAGCTTCTTGCCAGTAGGCCACCAGAGCTCTCTTTACAAGCTACATTTTTAGCAAAGCATCAGTCTGATCCTTGATCCAGAAGTCTGGTATTATTGTATACATAAATATGCTCACTTGCACATCCATTCATAGGTAGGTAGGTAGATAGATAGATAGATAGATAGATAGATAGATAGATAGATAGATATAGATAGATAGACACATATTCATATGTACACTTACATACACACACACTACACATGTAGAGTAACCTTTCAGAACTTTCAGTGTCAAAATTGCCAAATATGTTCTAAAAAAAAAATTCCTTCCATTTTCTTCCTCCTATCTCGTGCCCACACTCTTTCTCCCCAGTTCCTTCTCACTCCAGTTACTATAATTTTCATTATAAGCAAACCCGTTTAGTAATACACCAAATCAATTGTCCTCCTGTATCACTGGTAGCCAGATACTATTTTGTTTGTTCAGTCAGTTCTCTTTTCTGTCATTTATCATCCCTTACATTTGCTTCCTTGGTGAGGCCAAGCAGGCCTGTTTCTGTTAAGGCTACTCAGATGGCATTGATATATAAGTCTAGAAGGTTACACTCTATCTTCGGTCACTCTGATTGTCCAGTTTTCTAAACTGCTATTCTTCCAGCACCCTGTGGGGAGAGCAGCAGATTGATAGCAGCTGGTAAAGTGGTTCTGATACATGGAAACTTTTTACACAATGGAAAGTTGTGCTTTCTTCTCACAGTCACTAGAATGTCTGAATGCTGTGGCCATTGGGTCAGTCCATGTTACCTGTGGTCTTCCTCATCATTGTTTCCTCTGCTTGACCAAACATAATGTCTTTCTCCAGTGACAAGAGAGACAAGCAAGCCAAACAAAGTTTTGTTGTAATCCCTAAGCTTTTCACTGACTAATTTTTGTAAGTAGATTGCTAGACTTTTCTTCCTGGTCTGCCTTAGTCTGCAAGCTCCATTAAAATATATCCACCCACCATGGTGGCCCTGCTAATCATTTAAAAAACAAAAAAACCTCAGTCAGCATCATAAAAACATGCAGGCTGTCACAGGATAGCAAACTGGCAGATACAGTCATGGAAAATGTGTGTTTTTAATAATGTTCTAGTTTTCATTTTGAAATATGAATTGGAACCATTCAGCACAATCTTTATACAATACTGTCAATTTGGAAAAGAATACCACAGGGATTTTTTTATTATTATTTGTTACTGAATCTTGAAAACAATTGATTGTTGGTTTAGTTTGGGTTTGGTTTTTGGGGTTTTTTTTTTCTTTTTTCTTTCTTTTTTTATTTGGTTTACTTACAAAGTGTATATACATTGTGTTTCACACAATCCTTTATTCACATTGTTTAATATAATCATTCACATACATTATGCTTTACAAAATTAAACATTATTGGACCTTGCCCATAATTACCTTGTGAAGACATTTCCTTCCACCCTCCACCCACCAAACTGTGCAAATCTGTGGTTTCACCCCTACCCATCCTCACCCCTCTGCCCCAACCCTTTCCCCTTGAGCTCCCATGTATGCTTTGGTAGTTATCCTTCAAATTTTACAATAATGGTCTTATGCAGTATTTGTCCTTAAAGGACTGAGATAGTTCACTCAGCATAATGCTGTCCAATCTCAACCAAATTATGTCATATTTTTCAAAATTGTTGCTCCTGAGTGCTGCATAGTATTCCATTGTGTGAAGGTACCACAATTTCTCAATCCATTCAGTTGTGCTTGGACATTTATGCGATTTCTAGGTTCTTCTGATAGTGAATAATGCTACTAGGAACATTGGTATACAAATCTATGTTTGTGTCTCAGTTCTAATTTCTTTGAAGTATATTTCTAATAGTAGAATAGCTGGGTCATACAGAGTTTCTATGTTCAACTTTTAAAGGAAATGCCAAACTGTCCTCCAGAATGGTTATATCATTTTACAATCCCATGAACAGTGTATGGGAGTTCCCACCTCTCCACATCCTTTCCAACATTTATTGCTTGCTGTCCTACTAAACTTTGCTACTGCTACTGGGGAAAGATGGTATGTCATTGTAGTTTAGATTTGTATCTCTCTTATTGCCAATGACTTTTAGCATTTCTTCGTTTGTCTGTTGGACATCTGAATATCTTCCTCTGTGAAAAGTTTTTCCATGTCTTTTGCTCATTTTGTAATTGGGTTATAAACTTTTGTTATGAGACCCTTGTCTGAGATGGTATTGCCAAATGTTTATTCCCAGATGGTAGATTTTCTTTCCACTCTGTTGGGAAAAGGTTTTGAAGAGCATAGAGAGTTAATCTTTAGAAAATCCTATTCACCAATTTTATCCCCTCCAGATTGTGAATTTCTGGCTGAATTTGGTAGTCTCTTTGTATTGTAAATTAAGACTTCTGAACTTGATCCAAGTTTGTCTCTTATGAATTTTATGGGTTTAGGCTTTATTCCCAGGTCTCTGATCCACCTTGAGTTGATTTTTGTGTATATTGTGTGATGTGGACCCTCTTTCAGCTTTCTGCAGTTAGCAGTCCAGTTTTTGCAGCACCATTTGTCGAAGAGATTGTCATTTCCCATTTGATAGGTTTCATTTTCTTGTTGAATACCAGTGGACCACAGATAGAGAGGTCCATTTCTGGTTTATCCATTCTGTTCTGTTGGTCTATGTGCCTGTAATCGTACCAGTAACATGCTGTTTTGGTTACTACTACTGTATAGTAGGTTTTGCTTTCCACTTCATTTTTGTTTTTCAGAAGTGCTTTGATTATTCAGGAACTCTTTCATCTCCAAATAAACTTGACAGTTTCCCTTTCGATCTCCTTGAAAATTAATTTGATATCTGTATTGAGATGGCATTGAGTATGTAGAATTGTCATTTTCACAATATTGAGTCTTA
Source organism: Elephantulus edwardii (assembly GCF_000299155.1). Classification (NCBI taxonomy): domain Eukaryota; kingdom Metazoa; phylum Chordata; class Mammalia; order Macroscelidea; family Macroscelididae; genus Elephantulus; species Elephantulus edwardii. The sequence continues at coordinate 4,520,589 of NW_006399968.1, forward strand.
CTATCCATGAACAGGAAACGTTTTTCCATGTCTTTAGGTCTTTTACTGTGTCTTGCAGAAATGTTCTGTGATTTTTATTTGTATAAGATCTTTTTGTCTCTAGTTAGGTTCACTCCCAAGTATCTCACTTTGTGGTAGGCTATTGTAAATGGTATTGTTTTCTTGGTTTCCTTCTCTGAGTTCTCTTTGTTACTGTAGAGAAATCCCACTGATTTTTGGATATTGATCTTGCATCCTGCCACTCTAATAAATTGGTCCACTAGTTCTAACAGTTTTATTGTGAGTTCTTGAGGTTTTCTGTGTGCACTATCATAACATCTGCACATAGCAATAGTTTAACCATTTCTTTACTAATTAGGATGCTTTTTATTTCCTTCTCTTGTCATATTACCTTAGCAAGTACTTCCAATACAATATTGAATAGAAGTGGTGATAGTGGGCATCCTGTCTAATTCCTGTTCGCAAAGAAAAGGCTTTGAGTCTTCTTCCACTGAGAATAGCATTATCTGTTGGGTTTGCATATATACGTTTGACTATGTTGAGGAAATTCCCTTCTATTCAAATTTTACTGAGTGTCTTTATGAGGAAGGGGTGTTGGATTTTCTCAAATGCCTTTGCTGCATCAATTGCCAAGATCATATGGTTCTGATTATTTGCTGTGTTAATATGATTAATTACATTGATTAGTTTTCTGTTGTTGAACTGTCCTCGTATACCTATTTTGAATCCTAGTTGGCCATGATGATTTTTTTTAATGTGGTTAGGATTTTATTAAGGATTTTTGCATCTACATTCATGAGAGATATTTGACTGTAGTTTTCTTTTTTTGCTAATATCTTTGCTGGTTTTGGTAATAGAGTTATGCTTGGTTCATACACTGTCTCTGGGAGTGGGCCTTATTTCTCTATTTCTTGAAATAACTTAAATAAAATTGGTAATAAATCTTCTCTGAATGTTTGGTAGAATTCAGCTGTGAAGTCATCTGGTCCAGGACTTTTTTTTGGTGGGAAAATCTTTTTATGACTTACTCAATTTCTTGTTTTGTGATTAATCTGTTCAAGTGTTCTACATCTGTCCATGTCGGTTTGGGTGGGGGATGAGTGTCAAGGAATTTTACTATTTCCTCTAGGTTTTCAAATTTATCAGAGTATAGCTTCTCATAATATTCCAATATTATAAATTTCATTTTCTCTTGTTCTGTTGTGATGTCATCTCTATCATTAATTAATCAAGTTATTTGTGTCATCTCTTTTTTTTCTTTTGTTAAGTTTGTCAATCTTATTGACACTTTGGAAAACCAGATCCTAGATTTGTTAATGGTTTCAATGATTTGTCTGGGGGTTTTTTAATCTCATTGATTTCATCTCTTGCTCTTATCATTTTCTTCCTTCTAGAGTATTGAATGTGCCATGGACTGCCAAGACAACAAACAGATTCATCCTAGAGAGGGTTAAGCCAGGCTACTCCTTGGAGGCAAGGAGTCTGGGGCTTCGTCTGACATACTTTGGACATGTTGTAAGGAGAGACAGGTCTTTAGAGAGGGACATCATGCTGAGTAGAGTAGAGGGACAGCAAAGGAGGGGAAGACCCTCTATGAGGTGGATTGATTCAGTGACTGAAGTAATCGGGATGGGTGTGTCAGAGGCAATGCGACTGGCACAAGATAGAGCAGGGTTTAGGGCTGTTGTACATAGGGTCGCTATGAGTCGCAAACGACTCGACAGCACATAACAACAACAACAACAACAGAGGCTCTGGGGTTAGATTGTAGTATTTTTTCCTACTTGATAAAGGTGTTGAGTTAAATTATTAATATTGCTTCTTTTTTTATTTTTATGTGTTTGTCTATTGCTATGAGTTTCCCTAGAGGACTGCCTTACTTTCGTTATCACTTGTTTTGAGAAACTTTTTTATTTCATTTTTTTTCTTTTGTTTTCACATTGGTGGCTTTATAAATTCATGGCATTGTGGTCTGAGAAGATACTTTGTATTTCAATGCTTTTGAATTTGTTTAAGCTTGCTTTGTGCCCTAATGTGTGACGAATTCTGGAAAATGTGCCATGTGCACTTGAGAAGACAGTAAATTGAGTTTTAGTTGGGTGCGAACTCAGGATATATCCAGAAGGTCAAGTTGGCTAACTGTATAGTTTAGATCTTCTGTATCTTTGTTAAATTTCTTTTGAGTTGACCTATTCTTCAGTGAGAGTGGTGTGTTAAAGTCTCCCACCACCCATTTTGTGGTGCCATCTATTTCTTTCTTTAATTCTGTTAACTATTGTTTTATGTATTTTGCAGGTCTATCATTTGGTGCATAGATGTTGACCAATGTTATGTCTTTTTGTTTTTCATCTACTGTGCCTTTAATCATTATATAGTGCCCTTCATTATCTGTTATGGTGATTTTCGTGTTGAAGTCTATTTTATCTATTGCCACTCCTACTTTTCTGAAGATGCAGTTTGCTTTGTATATTTTTTCCAGTCTTTGATTTTGAGTTTATCTTTCTCTTCATTTCTTAGATGCGTCTCTTGTAGACAATCTATTGATTAGCTTTGTTTTGTTGGTTTTTTGGTGCAGTTTTTTTGTCCATTCTATTACTCTTTTTCTCTTCGTTGGCACATTTAGTCCATTGACATTAAGTGTGATTATTGACAGACCAGGTTTTATCATTGTCATTTTGCTGTATTTCTTTTTCTGCTGTTTCTGGTTACTATGGTCCATCCACCTTCCTTTGGTGTCTCTGTGTAAAGGACTTCGCTTGTAGTTTTGGTCTTTTTTTCACAAATTCCTTAAGTTCCTTCTTTTCTGCAAATGACCTGAGTTTTCCTTCATATCTAATGAACAGTTTTGCTGGGTACAGGATCTTCAATTGGCAATTATTTTCTTTCAGCTTTCTGTGTATACCACCCATTGTCTTCTCACATGATTTCTGCTGAAAAAAAATCAGAATTTAATTTAATTGCTTTTCCTCTTTAGGTGACTCTTTGTTTTTCTTGGGCTGATTTTAGTATTCTTTCCTTATATTTTATTTTGGAGAATTTTACTATGATATGTCTTGATGTATATCTCTTGGGGTGTAGTCTATTCGGTGTTTACTGAGCTTCTTGTATGTGGATTTCTTCATTCTTCATAATACCTGGGAGGTTTTATTCTAGTACTTCTTCAGAACAATTTCACTGATTTCACATGCAAGCAAGATTTTACTGAAGATTATCCAAAAACGACTGGAACAGCACACCAACAGAGAACTACTAGAAGTCCAGGCTGGTTTCAGAAGGGGTCGTGGTACTAGAGATATTGTAGCTGATATTAGATGGATCTTGATACCAGAGGAATGCCTATCTGTGTTTCATTGACTATGCAAAGGCATTTGACTGTGTAGATCATAACAAACTGTGGCTGACTCTGAGAAGAATGAGAATCCCAGAACATT
>NW_006399968.1:4524939-4528609 GCF_000299155.1 Elephantulus edwardii
AGTGCGATTGGCACAGGACAGAGCGGAGTTTAGGGCTGTTGTACATAGGGTCGCTATGAGTCGCAGGCGACTCGACGGCACATAACAACAACAACACTTCTTCCACAATTATTTCTCTGGCAATGGCATCTGCAGGGTCGCTGTCTAGTATCTCCGTACCTGGGATAAGATGTTGAGATCAGGAAAACTCTGACTCTGTCTCCTCCCCGATATTTTGAATCAGATGATCATATGATTTACTATGCTGGGGATGAAAAGGTTAGAAAAAATGGGGTTGGTTTCCTAATTAAAAAGTCATTTCCAGATCCATCCTGAAATGCAATGTGGTGAACGACAAGATATTATCCATATGCATACAAGGAAGTCCATTGAATACCACTATCATTCAAATATATGCACCAGCAACTAGAGCTAAAGAGGAGGAAATGGAAGATTTCTACCAACTTTTGCAATCAGAAATTGATCAAACATGCAATCAAGATAGATTGATAATAATGGGTGACTGAAACGCAAAGGTTGGGAACAGGGAAGAAGGATCAGTAGCTGGAAAACACGGGCTCAGTGAGAGAAATGAGGCTGGAGATATAATGATAGAATTCTGCACATTCAATGACTTATTCATTGCAAATACTTTTTATAAGAAACATAAACACAGGCTAGACACATGGATCTCACCTGATGGTATGTATGCATAGGGTCAAATCGATTACATTTTGGAAAGACTCACTGAAGAAGCTCAATATCAGCTGTGAAAACCAGGCCAGGTGCTGACTGTGGGACACCACCAACTACTCATGCAAGTTCAAGCTGAAGTTGAAGAAAATTAAATCAAATCCATGGGAACCAAAATTTGACCTTAACTCTGTCCCACTCAAATTTCAAAACCATCTCAGGAACAAGTTTGAGATCTTGAGCACCAATGAGCATAGACCAAATGAGCTCTGGGAAGATATCAAGAAAATTGTCCATGAAGAATGCAAAAGATTATTACAAAGGCTGAAGAAGAAGAAAAGACCAAGATGGATGTCAGATGAGACTGAATATTGCATTAGAAAGCTGAGAAGCCAAAGCTAAAAGAAGAAACCAAGAAATCAAAGAGCTGAACAGAAAATCTCAAAAGACAGCTCGGGATTACAAAGCAGATACTACAATGAAATGTGCAGAGAGCTGCAGTCAGAAAATCAAAAGGGCCAAACTCACTCAGCGTTTCTTAAGCTGAAGAAGTTGAAAAACAAATTCAAGCCACGGGTGGCAATACTTAAGGATACTTTGGGTAGAATGTTAAATGATGCAGGAAGCATTAAAAGAAGATGGAAGAAGTACACAGAGTCACTGTATCAGAAGGAATTGGCTGACACAGAAGAATTTCACAAAATAACATATGAGCAAGAGCCTGTGGTGATGAAGGAGGAAGTTCAAATTGCTCTGAAGGAACTGGCGAAAATCAAGGCTCCAGGAGTTGATGGCATAACAATTGACATATTTTAACAAACAGATGCTGCCCTGGATGTGCTCACTAAGTTGTGCCAAGAAATCTGCAGAACAGCCAGCTGGCCCACTGGAAAAGATCAATATTTGTTCCCATTCCAAAGAAAGGTGACCCAACAGAGTGCAGAAATTATCAAACAGTATCATTAATATCACATGCAAGCAAAATTCTGCTGAAAATTATCCAAAAATGATTGGAGCAATATGCCAACAGAAAACTGCCAGATGTGCAAGCTGGATTTAGAAGAGGTCATGGTACTAACGCTATTATAGCTAATGTTACATGGATCTTGGCAGAAAGCAAAGAATACCAGAAGAGTGTCTATCTGTGCTTCATTGACTATGCAAAGGCTTTTGACTGTGTGGATCATAACAAGCTATGGCTGACTCTGAGAAGAATGGGAATCCCAGAACATTTGATTGTGCTTATGTGAAACCTATATTTGGACCAAGAGGCAGTCCTCAGAACACAGCAAGGAAACACTACATGGTTCAAAATCAAGACGGGGGTTCGTCAGGGATGTTTTTAGTCTCCATACCTTTTCAATGTATACATATTCTGGGCTGTACGAGGAGGAATGTGGCATCAGGATTGGTGGAAGAGTCATCAACAACGTGCATTATGCAGATGACAAAACCCTGCTTGCTGAAACTGAGGAGGACCTGAAGCACTTGCTGCAGAAGATCAGGGACTGCAACCTTCAATACAGGTTGGAGCTCAACATCAAGAAAACAAAGATTCTCACCACTGGGCCAATTGGCAGCATCAGTATGGATGGTGAAGAGATTGAGATAACAGTTTTAGTTTACTTGGCTCCACAGTCAACACTCTTGGTAACAGCAGCCAGGAAATAAAGAGATTAATTGCATTGAGAAAGTCAGCTATGATGGACCTCTCAAGAGTACTGAAGAGCAATGACATCAGGCTGAAGACTAAGGTGTGCCTGATCCAGACTATAGTCTTTGCATTTACGTGCTGTGCCTTGGAGAGTTGGACAGTGACTAGGGATGGTAGAAAGAGAATTGATGCCTTTGAGCTGTCGTGCTGGAGAAGAGTGCAGAATATACCACAGACTGCTAGGAGAACAAACAGGTTTGTCCTGGAGAGGGTGAAGCCAGAATGCTCCTTGGAGTCGGGATTCTGAAGCTTCGTCTGACATACTTTGGACATGTTGCAAGGAGGGACTGATCCTTGGAGAGGGACATCATGTTTGGCAGAGTGAAGGGATGGCGCAGGAGAGGAAGACCCTCGATGAGATGGATCTATTCTGTGATTGGAGTGGTGGGAATGAGTATGTTTGAGACAGCGAGGTTGGCACAGGGTAGAGCAGCGTTTAGAGATCTTGTACATAGAGTCGCTATGAGTCACAAGCAACTCAATAGCACATAATAACAACAACAACCTCTTCCACAATTTTCTCAGTGATTTCCCTGTCTCTCTCATATTCTGGAATTCCAGTCATACATATGTTATTCCTTTTGATATCATCCCACATGATTCTAATATTTTCTTGCTATGTCTCATCTCTGATTTTTCTTCTAATATGTTTCCATTGAGGTTCTTGTCTTCCAGCTCACTTACTCTCTGCTCCATCCCTTCTGTTCTACTTTTCTTGTCTTTCCAACATGTTGGACACTTCTGCCATTTCTGTCTTAATATTCTGGATTGGATTTTCCTGCATTTCTGTATTTCCAGTACTATGTTGGCTGTACCCTCCCTATTTTGTGATGATTTTTTTAAGTCTAGTACCTCTGTAGTCTATATCTATACTTTCAATTCTTTCTTCCATCTTTTGCATTTTCTTTCATAGTTGTGTAAATTTCTCCTCATCCATATATTTCTCCTGGCTCCATGTCTCTGGAGTGTTTGGTTTCTTAGTGGTTTTCATTGTTTTTCCCATGATTTGCACCTTCTTCCATAGCTGTTCAAATAACTCCTCATTGATATATTTCTTCTGGTTTTCTATCTGTAGGATATTCCCTTTATTTGTGGCTTCCATTGTTTCTTCCATCATTTGTACTTTCATTCGTAGCTGTTCAAATGTCTTCATATCAACATCTATCATCTACTTTCTTCATTCTGGAATATTCATGAGATCTATAATATTCTCTGCTTCTTTTGTAGAAAGCTTAATTTTTTTCACAGTTTTTAAGGCTGCCTTCTGTTTTCTTTTTTCCTATA
>NW_006399968.1:4529594-4548715 GCF_000299155.1 Elephantulus edwardii
TCTATTTGCAACTTTTTGAGAAAGCGCCATACTGCTTTCCACAGGGGTTGCACCATTTTACACTCCCACCAACAGTGAATCAGGGTTCCAGTTCTGTTTTCTTGATGTTATGTGAACATTTTCTTGATAGGTGTTAGGACATTTCTATTGTGTCTGTGTAAGTTGTGTTCTTGTCTTTATGAGGTTATTAATTACTTGGAAGGTTAAAATGTTCAATCTATGAAGTGAGCCACTCACTGTACTGAAAATTTTTTTCTGGGAAAATTTGGTGGCAGGAGATCAGGGCCATCAGCTCAATCAGCTTGTGTGCAGTGGAGTCTCAAGTCAGGCCTTCCTCTTGCAGAAAGCTGAGAAAGTCTTTCCCCTGATTGTAGCTCTGTGTCCCAAGCTCTCTGGTTCTGTTTGGCCCCTGGGATTGCCCGCAGCCACAGGGGCAAGGGTTCCTAAAAGGAGGGACCTATATCCCCAAGGGAGCCTCAAAACAATTGCATCTTTAGCTAGTTTTCTTACCAGCGCTTTGATTTGTAAATCGAAGGTGAGTACTCTAGACACAATTCTTGCCTTTTTTGTCACATGCACTTTTCATTGCATCTCTTTTGAAGGTTACAGTGGAATATCCCCAGGGGTTAAAAAACCATCTCCTTCAGACTTTTGGACATACTGGGAGTGGAGAAATAACAGAAGAGATGTTTGAACATCCTGATTGTGGACCCTGGTGGAAAGCAATCATATTCAACTTATGCATTTTCAATGCTGTGGTTAATGAAAGGAAAAATTATGGCTCATTGGGATGGAATACTCCTTACGAATTTAGCTTTCAAAACTTGGAGGTAAGTAAACCAAGACAGAAACGTATGTGCCCACAGAAATACTGGTGGTTTTTTTAAATATAGTAACACAAAGAATTCTGTTAGAAGACATTAAGGTGAGTAGTTAAGTGCCTGGTCTTGGGGTCAGATTCCCTGTATTCAAACCTCTTAACAAATTACAGCTGAATAGATATTTAATTCCTTGAAAAAAACTCAGTAAGCTCTCTCCGTATCTCAGCTTCCTTGGCCAAAATGTGTAGGTCCAGAAGGTAAATGTGTCAATCTCAAAAGGTAATTTTAAGAGGCAAGCTAATTAGCATTAGTAAAACACTTAAAACTTTGCCTGATTATATATTAATCTCTATGAAAATGATTGTGATTATTTTTCTTTCATTTAGAGCAAGATAAATTACATTGACCCATTGCTTGGAGAGGTGGTAGCAAGAGTTTAACTTCATAGGCCTTCTTTGTTGTTGTTATTAGGTGCTATCTAGTTGAAAACGATCCATAGCGAACCTATCAACATATCTGAATCCTATCCTATCTTGTGCCATCTTCACAATCTCTAACACACTTGAGCCCATTGCTTCAGTTACTGCAGCCACCTGGTTGAGGGTTTTCCTGTTCTTTACTATATTCCCACCTTCCCAAGAATGAAGTTTCTCTCCTAGAATCATGTCCAAAGTATGTGAGATAAAACTCTATAACTGTATTATTGCTTATTTATCAGTCAGTTGATGAGTGATCTTCATATTGCTAATTATCTTGTCACAGTAGTTTTAATTAGTACAGCACTTGTCTGTCAGTTTGCTGTACTAACATATCTTGTGGGTGCTGTGAAAGCTGCATCATCAGTGAACTATATGTCAGAGGGGTCACTCATGGTGAATAGGTTTTAGTACAGCTGCCAGATTAAGACAGCTATGAAAAGTATTGGCCACCCACTTCCGAAATAGCACAATTCTGAAAAGATTATGAATGATAGAGGAACACGGATAGTTAGAGTTTTGAGGCAGAGCCCAGACTGAAAGTCAATAAAAATAAGGAGAAACAGCTACAAGCATCCATTAATTGTTGGAATATGGAATGTACGACAACTTTCTTTAGTATGCTTTACAAAAAAATTCCATTTGAATTTTCTTATAGAATGTTTTATTACTAAGGTGTCTACTGTGGTAGCTGTGGTCATGTTATTGTTGATTGCCTTCGAGTTGAGCACAACTCACAGCAACCCCATGAACAAAAGGGCCAAAGCCCCTCTACAACTATCAGCATTTATCAAAGTTCATAGAGTTTCCAGAGGCATGTTGTTTAGGATGTGGACGCCACTCCTGCTTCCAAAGCTATTGTCATAACACCTGCTTAAATTTGTTGCAGGTTAATTTTTTTATTTGTGCTCTCAGCAGAGTAGTACAGCCTTTGTACTATTCTGATGACCTACATGATTACATTTCCTCATATCATAAATTATTACCTTCAGTGCCACCTACTAACCCATAGGGTCAGGTCTACCCATAGACATCTATGCAGATTCTATAAGAAACAGAATTACAACCACAGAAAATTCCTGAAAACCTATACCTGAGACTCAATGAAAAGATCAAGCAAAATAAACACTATTTCAAAGAGCAGCTCAGAAATACAAAGCTTTAGGACAGAATGTACAAAAAAGCTGGAGTCAGAAAATCAAAAGAAACTGCCTTGCTCAGCATTTCTCAAGCTCAGGTGAAAAACAAATTAAAACGTCAAGTTGCAGTACTTAAAGACGCTATGGGAAGAATAATGAGTTATCCAGAAAGCAACAAAAGTAGGTGGAAGGAGTACACAGACTCTGTCAGGGACCTCTCCAGAGTGCTGAGGAACAATGATGTCTGTCTAGAGACTAAAGTGTGCCTGATCCAGGCCACGGTCTTCACAGTTACATGCTGCGTATCAGAGCTAGAAAATTACTAAAGATGACACAAAAATAATTGATGCCTTTGAGTTGTGGTACTGGAGAAGAGTATTGAACATACCGTGGACCACCAAGAAAACAAACAAGTATGTCTTGGAGAGGTTTAAACCAAGCTGCTCCTTGGAGGCAAGGATTTTTATGCTCAACCTCACATTCTTCGAACACATATGTCCAGGAGGAATCAGTCCTTGGAGAAGAACATCATGCTCAGAACAGTGTAGGGACAGTACAGAAGAATAAAACCCGGGATGAGATGGATTGACACGATAACTGGGGTGATGGGGATGGATGTGTCTGAGTCAGTGAGACTGGCTCAGGGCAGGGCAGCTTTCAGAGACATTATTGTACATGCAGTTACTACAAGTTGCAGCATATAACAACAAGTGCTTTGAATATCTTTCACTTTCTATAAGCAAGATTGTGTCATCTGTATAATGCAGGTTGTTGTTGAATCTTCTTTTAATTCTGATGCTACATTCTTCTTCATACAGTCCAGCTTCTTGAATGGTTTTCTCAGCATACAGATTGATTAGGATGAAGAAAAGATAGAAACCTAACACAAACTTTTCCTAGTTTTAAACCATGCAGTGTGCCCTTGTTCTGTTCAGACAGATACTTCTTGGTTCCCAAGAGCACAATTAAGTGTCCTGGGATTCCAAATCTTTTCAGTGTTATCCATACAGTCAATGATCCACACAGTCAAGCACCCTTCCACATTCAATAAAGCACAAGTAAATATCTTTCTGGAATTCTCTGCTTTCAGCCAAGATCCATCTGCAACGACATCTCTCATTCAGAACCTAGCTTGAATTTCTGGACATTTCCTGTCAATGGTACTATTACAGTCATTTTTTACTCATGTTAGCATTTATGAGGAAGACCTTCAACCAAGTGGATTGTTACAGTGACTGCTGCAATGGGCACTGTGTGTCAGGAAGTGTGAGGATGGTGCAAGACAGGACAGGGTTCAGATCTTTTGTTCACATGGTTGCTATGAGTCATGCTTGACTCGACAGCATCTATCAACAATAATAGAACCCAAAGATATTCTTTTGTTTAGTTCTATAAGGTTCACATTTTATGTTTAAGGCCTTTATCCATCTTGAGTTTTTTGCCTATAAGGCATGAGACTTAAGTAAAAACTATTTTTTTTTCGTGTGTGTGTGTGTGTGTGTGTGTGTGTGTGTGCGTGCACACACGCACGCATGCCTATAGGGCCATTTGTTGTAATGCCAATCTTTCCTCTCCTGAATTGGTTTTGTACCTTTGTAAAAGCAGTTAATTATATTTATGAGCTTCTAGGTGTGGTTTTTTGATTGTATTTCATTTGCCCCTGGGTCCATCCCTCTGTCAATGCCATAAAAAAAGAAAAAATAATAATCTTCAAAGATTTTTTTCTTGTTTGTGATAGTAGTGATATTATTTAATGATCTCCACAACCTCCTCAATCTTCCTTTTTTGAAATGGAAACAATAATGTGAATGGGCATCCCTACCCAACAATAGAGTGTTGCACTGCCTACCCAAAGGTGGTGATGTTGTTATGTGCCTTCAAGTCGACTACAACTCAGAGCAACCTGATACATAACAGCTCTGAACCCTGCTTTATCCTGAGCCAGTCTCACTGTCTCTGACACACCTACTTTCATAATCTCAGTTACTGGGTCAATTTATCTCATCAGAGTTCTTCCTCTCCTGCACTTTTAACCCTTCCCAAAAGTGTACAGTTCAAATCCACCAACTAATCTGAGGGAGAAATAGGGATAGTCTCTTCCTATGAGATTTATAGCCTCTGAAAGCAGCAGCTATGAGTCAATTCCAACCGGATGATAATGAGTATGAACGTCCCACTTAGAGCAGTGTGTCCTCTCAGATTGGCAGTGACTAGTTCTTTACTCTAACCATCTCTGACTGGGCACCCCACCTGTACCCAAACCCTAGTCTAGTAAAGACACCATCTCTAGGCAGGCAGACTAGTCTAGGACACTCTGAGACCAGGAGAAATTCTGCCCCAGGCTTGGTGCCCCAACCTTTGGCACATGCCTGACACACCCTAGACCAGAAGAGGTGCTACCCATGACCTGGCTCATATCCTGAGGCCTCAGTCACCACTTGGAAGCATAAAAACTCTAACCAGACTGGGGATTCCAACTTCATTTTGCTGAGCTGACAGATACAGCTTGCTTTCTGCTTTCCATAGCATGAATATTTATTTTGCATTTGTATGCTTCTTTGTTTTGTAGTTTGCTCTGAGTACAGCACTTGTCTGTCAGTTTCTGTACTATGGTGACTTGTGTATTTCTGTGATTCTGGAAATCACATCATTAGTATTTCAAATACTAACAAAATCACCCAGAGATGACAGGTTTCACCACAGCTTCCAGAGTAAGCCAGGCTAAGAAGCAGGACAGGCCATTTACTTCTAAATATCAGGCCTTCAAAAATCCTATGAATAGCTGAGGAGCACTGTTGGATGGAATACTGGTAGATGAGCCTCTCAGCTCTGCATACTCTAAAAAAAATGAGGAGAAACAGCTGCAAGCATCCATTACTAATTGGAACATGGAATGTATGGAATATGAATCTACAAAAATTGAAAGTTGTGAAAATTAAATGGAGTTCATAAAGATCAATATCCTAGACTTTTCTGAGTTGAGGCGGATTGGCCATTTTGAAACAAGCAATCAGATGAACAATGGTAATAAGGATATATTGTCAAATTACAGGACAGCACGTGTGGTAAACTAACCTTTGTGAAAGACAGAAAGGTAAGAGTAAATGAAAGAGGGGTAGATGGGAGAGCTGGCCGAGAGAGCAAAGGAAGGGAGGAAGAGAGAAAGAATGAAAGCAGAGATAAGAGGGAGGCTAGAGTGAGGAAAGAGAAGGAGAAAGAACAAACCAAGGAAGACAGAAAAGAAGTTGGAAGGGCGTCAATATATGCACACATATTTCCATAAAACATCTATGTAAGTTACTCAAAAAGATGCTAAAAATAGTGACCTCACAGAAGGGAACTGATAATCAGACAGCGGGTGGGAGACAACTCACCTTCCCATGGCTAGCCTTTCTACCATTTGCATTCAGTCCCATGTCTTGCGTTGTCTATTCTAAAATAATTATTACCAATTAATTCATTATTTGTTCAATAACAACACAACAGCAAAATAATTAAGAGGTTGAGATGAATATCTTAATGTTTGTATTCCTTTTGCTAGTTCCACTTATTTATAAAGATAAAAATCTCTGTAGCTGTTGGAAAACAGATAGTTGGTTGGTTGGTAAAATGTCAGAGTAAGCTAGTACTGAGTAAACGTGTATTGCTGTAATAAAGATGGGTGTATTTTCTAAAGGTTGCCATAAAGACATTGCAAAATATCCTGTGTGGACAGACCACTGTTCCGTGGCAGGGATTGCGCTACCTGGTTGGGGAGGTGATTTATGGAGGCCAAATGACTGATAACAGTGACAAGCAATGCTTAAAGATTCTTCTGCACAACTTTTTTAATGCTGAGGTGCTTGAAGATGACTACAGTTTCTCTGGAATTGAGGTAAAAACTTGTTTTCTTCAATTGCTCTTCTTTTTAGCTAACTATGGATACGTGATTTAAAATTTATAATTAAACAATTTTTAATACTCATTTGTAATCTCTTTATTTAGCTTTCATTATTATTAAGGTTAAGTGACCCATTTTTCTATTAAACACACAATTATGTCTGGTAATTAATAAAAAGCAATGATAAAAGAAATGGTTCATACTAAGAATTTAAAGAATGAAATCCAAGAACACAGAAAACAAACAAATGAATGCTTGTTGATCCACTGGCCTTTGATACTCAACTTATATGCTTCTCATTTAATGTTAATAATTCATGTAAAATAGAAGTTATTTCCTGTTTTCAGAAGGGGAAAGTGAGATTACAAAGGAGTGCATAATAATTTAAAAAAATACTGTCCCTTATCTCAAACACTCAAGAAGATATAGAATTAATTCCACACCTTCTCACGGTGTCTGTTTCCAGGAATTCTATATTGAAATAGCCAAACCAAAAAACATATAAGAACAAAAATTATTATCTCCGTTTGGAAGCCCAAGATTGGGGTTTCTTTATTAATTACTTTTGAGGCTTTGAGGGAGAAAATATTCCTGCTTCTCTCCCAGAATCTGGTAGCTTGTTCTGAGACTTGCAGCTATAGAATCATGTGATGTACTTTCTCTTATGAAGGAAGACATATTGTTGTTGTTGTTGTTTCCTTGTTGAGTCAGAACTGATCTGTAACTGACCCTCCAGTGGGTTTTCAGAGGCAGTAAATCACATGGGAGGAGATTGCCTGCCCTTCTTCCATAGAGCAGCTGGCAGATTTGAACCTCATACCTTTTAATCCCTAACTACCAACCCACCAGAGCAGAGTTATATAGAATTAAAACCTATCCTATTGTAGTAGAATAAACTCCTATGTTATAAGTCTTACTCCAGTAACATAAACTCTTCTAGAAAAATTCCACTATTAATATCTTTTATTACTAGAATGTATCATAAATTCCACTATAATAATTCCTCTGTTCCACAATAAACAAGGTAGAAAGAATAAACTCCCAAATTTTGGCCATGTTGTTAGGAGGAACTAGTCCTTGGAAAGAGACATCATTCTGGGAAAAACAAAAGGTCAGTGAATGAGAGGAAGACCCTCCGGAGATGGATTGAAACAGTGGCCAAAGCAATGAACTTGAGCATGGCAGCGATTGTGAGGATGGTACAGGACAGACAAGGTTCCAATCTGTCAATCAAATGGTAGTTATGAGCCAAGGTCAGCTCAATAGCATCTATCAATTTCTAGAGTCTCATCTACAGAGATAATGGTATAGGGTTTCAACATAACTCATTTGGAGTCACCTATACTAGATAACGATAGTTCATGTGTATGATCTTGAGCCAAAAAAAAGACATTAAATCCTGTACTTTATCATTTATTTGCTAAGTCAGAAAAACCTAGGTTTTATAAGTAGCACCATTTTTTAAGAAAAAAATTGTGCAATAACATTTTCATTCCATTTAAAGGCTAATGTCCCACAGGGAACTCTGGTGGCATGCTCCGTAGGAAGTTGCACTATTAATCTTAAGGTTATGCCTCTGTGCAAGTTCGCATCCACCAGCTGCTCCAGGGGAAAAGATGGAAAATTTCCCTTGCCATTTATAGTCCCAGAAACCCAGTGAGGGTCAAGCTATGAGTCAGTTCCAACTTGACAGCAAGGTATGTGAGTGAACAAAAGTCTTTCCTGAGATAAAAAATTATCTTTGAAAATGCTTCCAATTACCTCACAAGCACAAATTGTGTGGGTTTTCTCTTTGCAGACTATTTCATAAAGTATGCATAAGTGAATAAGGTACATTCTAACGTTGAATTGTACATCACACAATCCAGTTAACAGAATTTGACTAGAGAGTTCTATTCTGAAATCACATCCTTCAAGTATTTAGTTGTGTTAAATACAGGCAAATTCATGGAGATTCCAATTTACCAGACTTCTATGTCCCTTTAATAATCTTAGCTTTTTCTGCAGATGGTGGTGTTTGTATCAGTAACTGTATTACTTGATACTTCTCTGTAACCATTATTCATTCTTCAGCATTTCCCTTGAGTATATGGAGAAAGCCACCACTACCTACTTTCTTAAGTCTCTTCTCCTATTTCTTCTATAAGTTTCACCAAAATAAGATGACTTGTTGGAGGTTGATGGCGTTTGTTATCTGTAGGTACAGTACATTAAGGTAACAGGTGGTCCAAATTGTTCATTTTCAAATTGTTCTTTCTTTTCCCAGTGAGAAATTTATACATGTATGTCATCAGAGGCCACTTTCAATAGAGTGGCCCCACGTGTTGCTCTGGACAGAGCTATCTAGAACATAATACCAACAAACAAGGAGAGCTTTCTGTCTTCATGTATTACTGGAGGTGTATACATCTTGACAACAAAAGCTAACAAAGTGGTTACATTTCCAGGTACACCATCTGTTGTCGGAATCCACCCACATAAAGGACTGCATAGACATTATCCAGTCCTTACCCGACGAGGACTCCCCGGAGGCCTTGGGAATGCACCCTGAAGCCATGAGGATTTACTCCATGATCCAGGGTCGGGAGTTTACTGAGAACCTCATCGTTATGCAACCGAGGACTGCCATTGCCAGTTTCATGATTGGGTAAGGGCTCACTAGGAAAAATGATCAATCTGAAAACATCAAATACTTAAGAGATACCATGAGGCTTAGTGGTAAGGAATAGCATTGCTAAAGGGAAAGGTATGTGGTTCAAATCCACCAGCTGCTCCATGGGAGAAAGATGGGCAATCTCCTCCTGTGTGATTTACTACCTCTGAAAACCCACTGGAGGATCAGCTATGGGTCAGTTCAACAGTACACCACCACAGAATATATAGTTACTAAGCTTGTTGTTGTCATGTGCTGTCAAGTAACTTGTGCTCATAGCAACCCTATGCATAACAGCTCTGAATGGTACTCTATCTTGAGCCAATTTCATTGTCTCCAACACACCTATCCCTAATACACCAGTCACTGAGTCAATTCATCTCATCCAGGGTCTTTCTTTTGCTCTGTCCCTCCACCCTTCCAGCATGATGTCTTTCCCAAGGATTGGTCTTTCCCGGCAACATGCCCAAAATATGTGAGACAGAGCTTCAAAGTCCTTGCTTCCAAGAAGCAGTCTGGTTTCATTTTCTCTAGGACAGATGTCTTTGTTCTCATAGCAGTCCATAGTATGTTCAATACTTTTATCCAGCACCACATCTCAAAAACATCTAGTCTTCTTGTATCATCCTTAGTCATTTTCCAGCTCTCTGATGCATAGAAAGTAATTGTAAAGGCCATGGATAGGATCAGGTGCACCCTAGTCTCTAGACTGGCATTGTTGCTCTTCAGTACTCAGGGGAATTCCCTGAGTACAGATTTCCCCAATGCCATTTATCTTTTTATTTCCTGGCTGCTGGTATAAGATTGTGAAGCCAAATAAGCTGAAGCTGTTAACAATCTCAATCTCTTCTCTATCATGGCATTGCCAATTGGCTCAGTGGTGAGAATCTTTATTTTCTTAATGTTAAGCTTCAATTCATACTGAAGGCTGTAGTTCTTGACCTCCTGCACCAAATAAATGCCTCAAGTCCTCAAGCAAGGTTGTGTCATCTATATAATGCTGGTTGTTGATGAGTCTTCCTCCAATCCTGATTGCAATTCCTCCTCATAAAGTCCAGCCTCCCAGATGATCTGTTCCACATATAGATTGAAAAGATATGGAGATTGGATGCATCCCTGGCATACACCTTTCCTAATTTTGAACTATGCAGTGTTTCCTTGCTCTGTTCTAATAACTGCCTCCTAGTCCAAGTATAGGTTTCCCACGAGCACAATCAAGCCTTGGGGGATTCTCATTTTTCTCAAGGTTAGCCACAGTTTGTTGTGATCCACACAGTCAAATGACTTGTAGTAGACAATAAGTTTTTCATGTAGTGAAAGATTGAATTGTGCTTGTTATGGAGAAGAGATTGAGGTTGTCAGCAGTTACAGCTTGCTTGTCTCCACAATCAACACTCTTGACACCAGCAGTCAGGAAATCAAAAGACAAATTGCACTGGGAAAATCTGCTGTCACGGACCTCTCCAGAGTAATGATGTCAGTCTAGAGACTAAGCAACGATGTCAGTATAGAGACTAGGATACACCTAATTCCTGTCATGGTCTTCGCAATTACGTGCTATACATCAGACAGCTGGACAATGACTAAGGATGACAGAAGAAGAATCAATGCCTTCGAATTGTGGTGCTGGAGAAGAGTCTTGAACCATGGAAACAAATAGGTGTGTCTTGAAGAGGGTGAAACCAAGTTCATCCTTGGAGACTAGTATTAAAGTTCCATTTCACATACTTTGGGCAGGTTGCCAGGAGAGACCAGTCCTTGGAGAAGGACATCATGCTTGGAAGGGTGGAGGGACAGTGCAGGAGAGGAAGAACCTAGCTGAGATGGATTGATACAGTAACTGGGGCAATGGGAGTTGGTGTGTTGGTATTGGTGAGACTGGCTCAGAATAAGGCAGGGTTCAGAGCTGCTGTACACAGTGTCACTATGAGTTCCAGACAACTCAACAGCACATAACAACAACAAAAAAAGACAAATAAAACACAAATATTCAAACTGTGCTTCAATGCAGAATTGTGCTTATTTTTTTAAACAGAAAATCTTAATAGTTAAGAGAAAAATAATGTCAAGAAAATCTAGCTTTGTGTTTTGAAGCCTGTGCTGGTTTTACCTCCCAGCAGCTGGTTATCCAAAATCTCTGTAACTCTATATCTTTTCCCATAAATAGGGATAATTACACTCATCCACCCAACAATCCTGTTGTGAGGTTCAAATGATGTAAATATATGTAACCCAAATTCCCAGATCTTCTTAATCCTCTGATTATGAAGTCAGATTTTATTTGTTAATACCAGAATTTGTTCTTTCGCTGGCATGTATTTCCTTTTTCCCTGACTGGGTGTTTACTAAGTCTCAGCTCCATATAAAGAAAGAACATGGAGAGAAAGCGCAGACCCAGAGCATCAGGTTGAATATCCTACTGGCCTTGACCTCTAAAGGTTAGGTGTGTGCTGTCAACATACACAAAAACATACAGCTAAGAAGTGAGGGGCTTGTAAAAACAAGCTTTAAATAAACATGTCAGATACACAACTACAGTTGCCGCAAAGATTACAACCATGGATGCACGATTTCTCTGAATCAGAAATAGCGCCGCAACACACAGCAACCACGTGTCAGTTCTCGGGAAGGATGATATTCATTTTGCAGTGTGACACCTGTAATGTTTGCTAGAAAACCAGTACAAGCTAGTGTGTGGCATGACAGAAAGAGGGGGCTCTCCTTTCTCATTTTCTGCTCATCCACTAATGGCCTAGGGAGGATGTTCCCTTCCATGGGCCCTAGACCTCTCATCTTTAAAATTATTGTATCCCATGTTAAAGGGATCCCATGTTAAAAGGATCCAAATAATGTCCTCAATTTGGTGGTTTATGGCAATACTATATGTCTCCTCACCCAAGCCTAAGTCTCACTTGGACACCCACTCTGCCCTTTCCTGCCCACTGGCTGTGTGAACAGTGGGATCCTTTGTGCAAATGTAGAGGAATCTATCAAACAATTGACAAACTATAAATCTACTTGGCCATGCTCTAATTCCTTCCTTTCTCTTTTAATTTCAATCTCGATACTTCCTTCACAAAGATATGTTCACATGATGTAGATCCCACCAAGAAAGCTAAAATTTATAAACATGTACTCCTTTGCAATGCCTCACAGGTATTGAACAGTTTCCTCATCTGTAGAAAGATACAAATGTCATTGTCTCCATATAGTATCTCCCATAGTATGGTTTCATGCACTACCTCATTTCACATGAAACCCCTCATGGATTAGGCTGGTCTGTCCTCTCACTCTTCTTCCCTCTTTTGCAGTCGTGAGCACAGTAACGACAAGCTAGTGCTGGAAATCTTATCTGACATACTGAAGCGGCTACCACTGACTGTGGAGAATGAGGAACGTTCTGGAAACACAAACACATTAAAGGGCATGATGTCAAGTTCCATTTGGAAGTCTCTGAAGACGAATGTTAAAGGTGAGCATGGGATGTGCCTTTCTCCCCTCACCCAGCCTCCTCGGAGAGAGACTTTGGCATCAGAAGGAACATAAAGTACAGTGAAGTACTGGAGAAATGGAAAGACTGAGACAAGACAGCAAGCAAAATCTCTCCAAAGCAGAGGTTAGGGTGCAAAGAAGGTGGTTTTATCAGGAATTACATTCAGGCCACACCAGAAAATGTGGAAATAATGGCGAGGTCCATAAGAAGTCACAGTGCTAACCCAAAGCTTCGTATATCCACCTGTGGCTTCATGCAAGAAATATGGGCAATCTCCTACAGCGCAATTTACAGCTTACGAAACCCAGTGGAGGATATGCTATGTGTTGGCTCTGACTCAACAGTGAGAAAACAAACAAGCCCAGGAAGAAGCAGCTCAGCTTGCAAGCTTCTAGGTCCTTCATCTCTGCCTTCTGAAATCGTTCTGGGGCAGTAAGGTGCATGGGTTAGTCTTCAGAGGGGTGAGGCAGTTCCACATTACCCACAGCAGTCTCTAGTTTGAGTTCTTAGAGGCAAAATTTCTGATTTATGGTCATTTTTCCCCACTTAAAATTTCACCATTATATTCTAATTCTTGGGAAAAGATTTATTTACAAATCACATATGTTGTTGCTGTTTTAGGTGCTATCGAGTCGAATACGATTCATAGCAACCTTATGAACAACAGGTCTGAATCCTTTCCTATCCTGTACCATACTCAAGACCTCTGCTACACTTGAGCCCATTGCTGCATTCAACATGTCAATCCATCTCGTTGAGGGTCTTCCTTCTCTTTAAGAGGTCTAGTAGTAGGAAGCTGCACTCCAATCCCAAAGGCATGCAGTTCAAATCTACCAGGTGCTCTGCAGGAGAAGGATGGACAATCTCTCATTCTTCAGACTGACTGCCTCTGAAAACCCACTGAAGGATCAGGTACGAGTTGGTTCTGAATCGACAACACTTGACCTCACAGCCAGGACCCTCCCAGGCACTATCAAGACAAAGGGTTGACAAACCAGGGTTTGTGGGTCAAATGCAGCCCAACATTTGTTTGTATACAGCCTACAAGATAAAATGGTTTTTATCTTTTTCTTAATTATTGAAAAAACTAAAACAAGAGTAATATATTGTGGTAAGTGTTATGTAAAAGTCAAGAGCCCTTATTGTTGTTGCTAGGATCCCTTGAGTGGACTATGACTCATACTGACCCTATGAACAACAGATCTGAACCTTGCCCTGTCGTGCCCCATTCTCACCTGTTCAAGTCCATAGCTGCAGCCATTGTGTCAATCCATCTACGTCTGGGTCTTCCTTTTTTTATGGTTTAGGGGTTTTTTAAGTTATTATTTGAGAGAAAGTTTACAAAGAATATTGTTTGAGGTTCTTTTTGTTTCCAATCAATAATTCATGCATATTCTGTTCCATAGCACCAATTACAATATACACAATGCCTGTGCATTCATTCCACAGTGAATAAGGGTTTTTGTTTGATTTCACACTATTCTTCATTCACATTGTGTTTCATACAATTATTCTCATGCTCTATGTTTTATAAAGTTAATTACCACTGGACTTTGCCCATCATTACTCTGTCTTTTCACCTGAATCCTTCCCATTTCCCTTCCCCTCTACCTCTACCCACCAAACTATGAGAACTTTTGGGTTCACCCCTATCCATCCTCACCCTTCTACTCCCCACTCCTTCCACCTTTGAGTTCTCATACATGTTTTTCTAGTTATCTTTCTATTGTTACAATAATGGCCTTATGCAATATTTGTCCTTTTAAGACTGAGTTAATTCACTCAGCATAATGGTCTCCAACCTCTCCCAAGTTGAATAGTATTTTTGGAAATTGTTGCTCCTGACGCATAGTATTCCATTGTAAAGACAGCAAGCAATAAATGTAGAGGATGTGGAAAAGTGGGAACTCTTATACACTGTTGGTAGGATTATAAAATGGTACAACCACTCTGGAAGGCAGTTTAGTATTTCTTCAAAAAGCTGAACATGTAAATTCCACATGACCCCACTATTCCACTGTTTGGAATATATGCTGAGAAAATGAGAACTGAGGCACAAATGGAGATGTGTACACCAGTGTTTATAGCAGTATTATTCACCATTGCAAGAACATGAAAACAGCCCACATGTGTAACCACAACTGAATGGATTGCGGGTCTTTCTTTTTCGATGAACCTTCCCCAGTATGATGTCTTTCTCCAAAGGTTGGTCCCTCCTAACATCATGCCGAAAGTGTGTGAAATGAAACTTCACCATTCTTGCCTCTAAGAAGCAGCTTGGTTGCATTTCCACCAAGATGGAATTGTTTGTTCTTTGGCTGTCCATGGGATAGTCAGCATTCTTCACCTACACCATGATTCAAACACATTGATTTCCCTTTGAAGATACCATTACTTGGATCAGGCTTTTATTGTATCAGAGACATGCATCAGAGACATGCTTGTTCATTTACATATTGTCTAGGGCTATATTTACAAAGAGCTCAGGTGGAGGGGTGCATTAGCTATGGGACTGCTACAGAAAGGTCTAGGGTTTTAATCCATCAGTTGCTCTGCAGAAGGAAGATCAAGCAGTCTTCTCCAGCAGAGATTCATACCCTTGTAAAGTTGGTACAGGGTCACCATGAACTGTCAGTCAATGACAGTATACTTGGCTGCATTCACACAACAAAAGCAAAATTCAGTAGTTATTACTAAACCGAATGGCCCACAAAACCCAAAATACTTACTATCTAACCTTTACCAAAAGACTATTTACCAAGTCCTAGACACATGACACAGAAAAGTCCTTTCCTTCCCAGGACCTGATGATTAGAACAGTGCATTGACAGGAAACTGCCAGAAATTCAGGCTAATTTAGAAGAGGCCATGGCACAAGGAATTTCATTACTGTTGTTGAAAGGATCTAAGCTGAAAGCAGAGAATGCAAGAAATAGGTTTATTTATGTTTTATTGACTATGCAAAGACTTTTTTTACTGTGGATCATAACAAATTATGAGTAACATTACGAAGAATGGGAATCCCAGAACACATAATTTTGCTCTTTCAAAACCTATATATAAACCAAGAAGTTGTTGTCCAGAGAGAACAAGGGAGCACTGCATGGCTTAAAATCAGGAAAATTGTGCATCAGGGTTGCTTCCTTTCTCCATATCTACTCAATCTGTGTGCTGAGCATATCATTCAAGAAGATATACTGCATGAAAAAGAATCATCAACAGCATCTGTTATGCAGATTACATACCTTTGCCTGCTGAAATGGAAGAGGACTTCCTCTAGAAGGTCAAAGACGTCGATATGGATTACATCTCAGCATCAAGATAACAAAAATTCTCACCACTGGACCAGTAAACAAATCTTAATAGAGAAAAGATTGGAGTTGTCAACAATGAAATTGTTTACTTGGATACACAAACAACATTCATGGTAGAAGTCCTCAAGAAATCAAAAGACATGCATTGGGAAAATCTGCTGTCAAGAACTTCTCCAAAATGTCAAAGAGCAATGGTGTCAGTTTAAAGAGTAAGGTGTGCCTACCCTAAGCCATAAAGTTCCAAATACTTTCTATGCATCTGAAAGTTGGACAATAATAAGGATGTAAGAACTGATGCCTTTGCATTGCACTATTTCTATTGGAGATTACCAAGAACTGCCAAAAGAACAAACAAATCTGTCTTAAAGGAAGAGCAACCAAAGTGCTACTTAGAGACAAGGATGATGAAACGTCATCTCACATATTCTGAGGTTCTAGTTCTTGAAAAAAGACACCATGCCAGGATAGGTGGAAGGTCAAGAAAAGAGAGACAGACCCTCAGTAAGATGAATTGACATAGTGAATGTAACAAGGGGTTGAGCATAACAGAAATTAGAAGGATAGTATAAGATAGAGCAGATTTCAAATGGTTGCTTATAGGGTTGCTATGGGTCATAGGCAACTAATTGGATGTTACTTAACAACAACATAGTATTATTTCATGTAAAATTCACTTCTGTCTGTGAAATAATTTATTATTGTCTCTATTTTTAATATTTATTTTTTTAAATCTAGGTCATGATCCTCTTATCCATTGTGTCTTGCTAACCTTTTTGAGCCAAGAAATTGAAAGATTTGATAAGCTATTATCAGTCATGCACAAATCTTTGAAAAATCTCCAACTTGCTTTAAAAGGAAAGATCATCCTTACTCAAGAATTAGAGGCTCTTTATGACTCATTTGTTAGAACAACAGTGCCTACACTGTGGCAGGTAAGCAACTGCTGTTTCTTGCTTACTTCCTTAACTGAAATAAATATCCAAGAACAGGTGTTGTAATATTATAGAACCATTGATATTGATTTGGTGTGCATATACACTGACATAACCCCTCAGAAGAACATTTCAAAATTCCAGTTAAAGACGTTTATCTGAGAGACATGTTTCATTAAAAGAGCATAAAGCTGAAAGCAACTTGAATATCTATTGAAAGAACTCTGATTTTAAAAAAATACATTCAACCAAAGAGTTATGTGCTGTTATTCAAAACCTGAGATTCAGATCTCTGGAGTCATAACACCCAACTAGTCAACTCAGAGTTCAGAGGAAAAAAATAAATTATTAGGAGAATAGACATAAGGAAGAGTGAGAGAGCTTTCAGTAGCTCTCCAAAGTCTGCTCTTTTCTTAATTTCCTTTGGTAGGTTATATAGTGAACAAAATAGGCTGTGAGGAGGCAAAATCAAGAACACAGGCTTGGAGGCAGAGTGTGTAGACAGTGTAAATGTTCTAAAGGACTAGAACCACTCTAAAAGCAGTTCTTTTCCTCCAGCTCATCTCTTTCTTTTGGTTGGTTTGTTTTGTTTTGCTTTGTTTTGTTTTGTTTTGTTTTGTTTTGTTTTGTTTTGTTTTGTTTTGTTTTAAATAAAATTTTTATTTTATACTGGTTTACTTACAAAGTTCTTATACATTGTTTTTGACACTGGATCTTTCTCATTTCTTTTACCAGCCTCTCCCTGCACTTAATAAATTGTGTGACCCTATGATTAACCACCCCTCCCCACTCCCCATCCTCACTCTGCTCCCACCCTCCCACCCTTGGATTCTTATGCACATTCTCCAGTAATGGTCTTATATATTACTTTTCCTTATGGGACTGAAATTAGTTCACTCAGCATAATGCTCTCCAGTCCCTCACAAGTTAGATAGTGATTTGTAAAATCATTGCTCCTGCATGCTGCATAGTATTCCATAATGTGAATGTACCATAATTTCTCAATCCATTAGATTGTGGTTGGACATTTGGGCTGTTTCCATGTTCTTATGATGGTGAATAATGCTGCTATGAACACTGGTGTACAAGTCTCCATTTGTGCCTCAGTTTTCATTTTCTTGGGATATATTCCAAGCAGTGGAATAACTGGATCTTATGGAATTTCTATGTTCAGTTTTTTGAGGAAGTGCCAAACTATCTTCCAGAATGGTTGCACCATTTTACAATCCCACCAACTGTGTGTAAGAGTTCCTATGTCGCCACATTCCCCCCCACTTTTATTATTTGCTGTCCTGTTAAAATTTGCCACTGCTACTGGAATGAGATGGTGCCTCATTGTTCATCTCTTATCTTCTTCCATCAAAGCTAAGTCTCTCTTTCCCTTCTGTTGACCTCTGACCTCAGAGTTCTAAGTGATATGTCTGTAAAAACATCCTAAGTAGGAAGAACAGTCACTACATAAATCATCAATAGAGAGAAAATAACTTCTGTCCCAGAAGACAGACTAGAAAATCCTGGTTCACTTAACACGGTTTCTTTTATGCAAAAATGGGATCCCTATGTCAACTGCTGAAATTATGCATATTAGCCTCTATCAGTGAAAAGATCACGAAGACGTATTATTAAACAGAGACAATATTGAAAAAAAAGATCCTTCTTAAGGATTATGAAAACCTTTATATTTATAGAAACATGTAAATGTCTTTGTTGTTGTTTGGTGCCATTGAGTCACCTATGTGACTGTGAGTGATCCCTATGAACAACAGATGTGCACCTTGCCTTATCCTATGTCATCATCACCATCTCTGACACACGCGAGCCACTGTCACAGTCACTGAGTCAGTCCATCTTGTTGAGGGTCTTCCTTTCCTTCTCTGACACTCCACTTGTTCCAGTATGATATCATTTTCCAAGAACTGGCTTCTCCTGACAACAGGCTCAAAATACGTCAGACCCATTTTCACTATCCTTGTCTTTAATGAGTACGCTGGTTGCACTTTCTCCAATATAGACTTCTTTGTTCTTTTGACAGTTCAAGGGATATTAGGTACATTTCCCCAAAACTGTAACTCAAAGACATCAATTATTCTTCTGACATCCTTGTTTGTTGTCCAATTTCCAGACGCATCAGAAGTCATTGAAAAGACCACCTCTTGGATCACACATGTCTTGTTCTTTAAACTGGCATCCTTGATCTTTAGCACTTTTGAGAGATCCTTGATAACAGATATTCTCAATACAGCCCATCCTTTAATTTCTTGACTGCTATTACCCTGACAGCTTGTATCTTAAGCTTAAGATACAAGCTGTCAGATCATGGGTTGGACAATGGAAGATATTTTCTGAAGGGACTTGGCAGATGTGAAGGGTTATCCTGGTGGAGGATGGAGCTGGAAAGTAAGTGGGTCAAGGC
>NW_006399968.1:4551709-4578217 GCF_000299155.1 Elephantulus edwardii
TGACTGGGGTAATCGGGATGGGTGTGTCAGAGGCAGTGCGGTTGGCGCAGGATAGAGCAGGGTTTAGGGCTGTTGTGCATAGGGTCGCTATGAGTCGAAAATGACTCGACGGCACATAACAACAACAACAACAACAGCTATTACCCTAACTGCTGATTGCAAGTACAATTAAAATTAAATTTTTGACAAATTCACCTTTTTCTATATACCATGATGTTGCCTATTGGTCCAGCGGTGAGGATTTTTATGTTCTCGGTGTTGCATTGTAATACATATTGAAGGCCGTAGTCTTTGAGCTTCTGCAGTAAATTTTTCAAGTCCTCTTCAGTTTCAGCAGTCAATGTTGTGTCATCTGCATGATACAAGTTGTTGATGAATCTTCCTCCAATCAAGATGCCCCATTTGCTTTCGGCCTTTGGCTTGGAAGAGGCCTCAGGGCAACTTTCTTCTGTTGTCCCACATCTGGGTTCATCTGGCACCAGCCAGTTCCACCATGCTGCCTAAGTTCAACCCCAACGAGATTAAAGTCGTGTACCTGAGGTGTACCGATGGGGAAGTTGGTGCCACATCTGCTCTGGCCCCCAAGATCAGCCCTCGGGATCCGTCTCCAAAAAAGTTCAGTGATGACATTGGCAAGACCACCTGTGATTGGAAGGGACTAAGGATTACAGTGAAACTGACCATTTAGAAGAGACAGGCCCAGATTCAAGTGGTGCCTTCTGCCTCTCCCCTGATCATGGATGCCCAGGGAACCACCCAGAGACAGAAAGAAGCAGAAAAATATTAAGCACAGTGGAAATATCAATTTTGATGAGGTTGTTGACATTGCCCGGCAGATGCGACACCGCTCTTTAGCCAGAGAACTCTATGGAACTATTAATGAGATCCTGGGAACTGCCCAATCTGTGGGCTGCAATGTTGATGGCTGTCACCCTCATGACATCATAGAAGACATCAATAGTGGTGCTGTGGTTGCCCAGCTAGCTAAGAACTACAGATGACAATATTTCAATAAAAAATCATTTGTTAACAAAAAAAGCCACATTCTTTTTCCTATATCCTAATTTCTCTAATGATTTTACCAGTGTAAAGATTGAATATGTATGGATAAAAGGAGCAACCTTGATGCACAGTTTTTCTGATTTTAAATCATGCAGTTCTCCCTTCTTCTGATCAGAAAACTGCTTCTTGGCCAATATATAGCTTTCACAGAAGCACAATTAAGTATTTTGGGATTCCCATTCTTCTCAATGTTAGACATAATTTGTTATAATCTACACAGTGAAATGTCTTTGCAGTCAGTAAGACCTAGATTAACTTTCTTCTGGTATTCTCAAGATCCATCTGACATCAGCAATGATATCCCCAATGCTAAAACCACTTCTACACCTGGATTTCTGGCAGTCCATATTAAAATCTTTTCATCAATATTTTACTTGCATGGGATGTTAGTAATATTGCTTGATAATTTCCATGTGTTTTTTAGTGGGAACAAATATGGATATCTTTAATAGGCTAGGTAGTTGTCTTCCAAATTTTTTTTAGACTCCAACTTTTTAAAACTTTTCTCCTTTTACCCAAAATAAAGTAAAAGAAATAATACAGGATTAAACTGTAGAAACAGTTAATCAGTAGAATACATATACATACACACACAAAAAAAAAAAAATCCCCAGACAGGAAGACTGGCTTATTTACCATGAGGAAACATATAAAATTTAGGTAATTTTTGTATGAAACATTAAAAAAATATGTTACATGAGTTCTACTATCTACAGTATGGAAGAGGAAGAAACAGTTACTTAGAGACAGATACACCATAGGTCCAAGTATTATAGTGTCAGTGCAACAAATTCACAAAACTATATCACACCTAGTTAATCAGAGTTTAAGGATTGCTCCCAATTATGACCCAACATATGTGGCCTTCAATGGATCACACCTACTGTTTTCAACTACTTTGATGTTCTATTCAGTGAAATGGAGAAAATGGTTCTGAGAAGCTTGCTGAAGAATTACACCTTTGCCAGTGGTCAGCTCTCAGCAACCACCCTTGCCTTCCTCAGAGAAACATCTAAGAAAACATTCAGATGCTGACCCAGTCCCTACCCTCAGTTCCAAAACTGAGACACCATGGAGACTCATCAGGCTCCTGTTAAAGACTTATTCTGGTCTGGAAAAATTAGTAGGATGAGCTATTTCCTACAGAAAAGAATCTTAACTAACTTAAGATTCCTGTCCTTCACTGGCTGGGCTTGGACTAAAGGTCATGAACAGGAATCTTAACGTCTGTGCACTTTTGTTTTAGTCAGCTGAACGTGTGTAATTAAACTATCTTAAAAATCTTACTCACTACCTTTTGCAAGCCCATTGTTTCAAAGGATTTACTCCATTGCAGTCTATCTGGGAGGGCTCAGAGATCAATTCCCATCAGAATCCCCAGCCGGCAGAAAAGGTCAATGCTTCCTACAAATTGCTAAGCTCCACTCAGAGGAGAAACAAATGAACACATACTAGGGATGTGGAATTAAGTTTCACTTTTGTCCTCTGGGGACTCTTCCTCCAAAGTAAAAGCAGCAGAATGAGGAATGAGCCCTAATTGATCTTTTCCTCCAGGGAAGTGGTGAAATTGGTCTCTGTATTCATGAAGCCAGAGAGCTGTTAGAAGCAGAGGTGGAAGCGGCAGGACCTGCTTCCTTCAGCCACAGACCACTTGTTGTAGGATTAGCTCTAGCAAAGATTAACTCAAACAATTACTAGTCACTGGTAACCAAAGGTATCAAAGGGTAAAATTCACTGCTTTCTTATTCTAAAGAAAATGCCTAAAAAGAAGTCAATTAACCATGGATCAGAAAATTCAAAACAAGTTAGTACTCATTAATGCATTGTCCACGGAAAATCAACTGAAGAGAATACACCAGCCCCACTGGGCGTGACGACACCGTGTATAAAGCCTTACTTGACAAGTGATGAACTTCTGTTCACTAAGGGCAGAGTTGGGGAGATCAAAAGGCTACTTGTGTAACATTTCACAATACAGACAGCACAGTCAGAACTGTTGCCAGGGACGACGCTTGCTCCCATCAGTCACACTGAAGAAAGCAGATGCATTATTCATCTTTTCTTTTTGTTTGAGAAGCTTGTTAATCTCCCTGTTGGCCATTCTAATGTACTTCGAGACTATGCTGTGTTGGTTTAGTCCAGGCAGCAACAGTGCAGAAGTTCCAAACAAGTATGTGAGGAAAAGGTTGTGGACCTGCTGTCCCACCCAGGCGACTGCAGCCAGAGGAACGATCATGGTCATGAAGTACATTTTAGGCATTTCTTCCTTCAGTGTGAAGAGGCGTCTCCACCAGCCCACGGCCCTGCGTCGTATTTTTGCTAGATTGCTGCAAATCTCGTGGAATCTTTGCTGCTGCTCAGCGGTCCATTTATTGGAGCCAAAAATTCGAGGTGCAAGAATGGGAACAAAGTAGTCAGCCAAGCACAGAAACATCACAAAACAGGAAACACCAGACAGGACTGACGGACCTAGATAGTAGACTGTCCAAAATACCAAGGACACCACACCCATGATGGCAGGTGGAACTCTGTGGACCATCAGCATCACCCCTCCTCATCCCTGGAGCTGTTCTTGTAGACTCGCCATCTCTGCAGCTAGCAGATTGGTGCTACGATTATCCCTGAGGTGCTGCCTCAGCAAGCTGGACACCCCTAAAGCCACCTTTTGCCTAGTCTTCACCGCGACCCCCCTTCCAAATTTCTTGACATAGACTAGTGAGCACATCCAGAGCTACATCCTTTTGCTGAAATATGTCTATTTGTATTCCATCATTTCCTGGGGACTTTTTTTCTACCAGTTCCTTCAGTGCAGCTTGCATTTCTTCCTTCATTACCACTGGCTCTTGATTATATGCTCCTTCCTGAAATGGTTCCACATCTACGAATTCTTTTTTGGTACAGTGACTTTATATTCCTTCTACTGGATTAGATTGTTGATCTTTTTCTATTTGCTAAAGATGTATTTGTTGGGTTTTTTTGGTTCTCTTGTGATGTCACCTCTCTCATTTCTTAATCGAGTTATCTGTGTCTTTTCTTGCTTTTGATAAATTTGCCAGTGTTTCTCAATTTTATTGACCTTTTTGAAAAACCAGCTCCTGGTCTTATTAATGGTTTCAACTGTTTTTCTGTTTTCTATCTCATTAATTTCAGCTCTTGTCCTTGAAACTTCTATTCTTCTTGAGGCTGTAGGATTAGATTGTTGCTCTTTTTCTATTTGCTAAAGGTGTTCTTGTTTGTTTGTTTGTTTCTTTGTTTTTGGTGGAGTTTTTTTCTCTTTTAAAAAATTCATTAATTTTAATGAACATTTACAGAGATTTTGGATTTCCATTCATTCATTGTTGCACTTTTCTCCCTGCCCATCCCTTCCTCTTCCCCCTCCCAGTTCGCTCCTCTCTTTGAAAAGTAAGCAAAAGAAAAATTCCTTCATTGGTATACAATCCCCCGCCCCCACCCCAGGGCACTCCACTATGCAACCTTAATTCTGGACTCTTGTGATAACCATAATACCCTATCTTATATCGCTTTTAAACTGTCCTCTCCCTCAACTGTTTCAATGCAGTACACATAATTTATCCTGTTTTTCTCAGTCTTACCCCAACCCTGATGCCAGTCCCATTCTACAACAGTGGCACAATGCAATATTTTTCCTTTTGTGACTGAGACATTTTACTCAGCATAATTTCCTCCAGGGTCACCTATTTTGAATAATATTGCATGAGTTCCTTGTCTTCCCAATGTAGCATAGTATTCCATTCCAAGCTATACCACAGCTTCTCTATCCATCCGTTTGTTGATGGGCACTTAGTTTGTTTCCAACTCCTTGCTATTGTGAACAAAGCCGTGATAAACATGAGTGTGCATATATCTGCTTGGATGGTGGTTAAGGTCTCTTTAGGGTATATTCCTAGTAGTCGAATTGCTGGGTCAAATGGTATCTCTATTTGCAACTTTTTGAGAAAGCATCACACCACTTTTCCACAGTGGTTGTACCATTTTACACTTCCACCAACAGTGAATAAGGGTTCCAGTTTCTGCACAACCTCGCCAGCATTTGTTGCTTGCTGTTCTGTTAAATTTTGCTATTCTGACTGGGGTGAGATGATATCTCATAGTTGTTTTGATTTGCATCTCTCTTAGAGCTAGGGATTTTGAATATTTCTTCATGTACTGGTTGGCCATCTGAATGTCTTCTTTGGTGAAGTCTCTGTTCATATCCTGTGCCCATTTTTCTATTGGATTATTTACATTTATCTTGTTGTGGTGCTCAAGTATTTTATAAACTCTAGATATAAGTCCCTCATCTGGCATGTTATTACCAAATACTTTTTCCCAATCTGTGGTTTTTCTTTTTACCCTGTTGGAGAAGTTTTTGAATGTGCATAGGGATTTGATTCTTAGAAGGTCCCAATCATCTATTTTATCTTCTCCTGGTTGTAGATTTTTCAGGATACTTAGAAGACTGTTTATGTTGTGGATTAGGACTACTAGAGTTCTTCCAAGCTTTTCTTTAATGAAGTTTATAGTCCTTGACTTTAGTCTTAGGTTCATGATCAACCTTGAGTTGTATGTGGAGTGAGATGTGGATCTTGCTTGAGTCTTCTGTAGATATTTTTCCAATTTTTGCTAAAGGTGTTGAGTTAGAGCATTCAATCTTCTTCTTTCTTCCTTTTTTATGTGTGTTCTTATTGCTATGAACTGCCCTCTGAGGACTGCCTTAGCTGTGTCCCAGAAGTTTTGGTAAGTTGTATCTTCATTATCATTTGTTTCAAAAATTTTTTTTATTCTTTATTTCTTTTATAACTCAATCATGTTCTAGCAGAAAATTATTTCGTTTCCACATGGGTGGTTTTGTAAGCTTTACTCTTCAGTGGTTAATTTCTAATTTTATGACATTGTGAACTGAGAAAAGACTTTGTATTATTTCAATGTTTTTTAATTTGTTGAGGCTTGCTTTGTGTCCTAATATAAAATAGATTCTGGAGAATGTACCATGTGCACTTGAGAAGATACTAAATTGAGTTTTAGTTGGGTGCAGTTCTCTGAATACATCCACAAGGTCAAGTTGCCTGACTGTATAGTTTAGGCCTTCTGAATCTTTGTTGGGTTTCTTTTGATTTGACCTATCCTTTGATGATAGTGGTGTATTGAAATCTGCTACCACTATTGTGGTGCTATCTATTGCTCTCTTCAATTCTGTTAGTCATTGTTTTATGTATTTTGCTGCTCTATCATTTGGTTCATAAATGTTGACCAAGGTTATGTCTTCTTGATCTATTGAGTCTTTAATCAGTATATAATGCCCTTTCTTAGTTTCTATAGTGTTTTTCATTCTGAAATCTATTTAATCAGAGATTAGCATTGCCACTCTTGCTTTTTTGAGGTTGCCATTTGCTTGGTAAATTTTTTTTCCAGGACTTAATTTTGAGTTTGTCTTTCTCTTACTTTTTTAAATGTGTCTCTTGTAGGCCAAATATTGATGGGCTTTGTTTTTTTATCCATTCAGCTACTCTTTTTCTCCTACTTGGTTCATTTAGTCCATTTGAATTTAGTGTGATTACTTTCAGACCAAGTTTTACTTTTGCCATTTTGCTGTGTTTCTTCTTCTGTTGTTTCTGGTTACAATGGTCCATCTACTTTCTTTTGGCATCTCTGTGTGAAGGACTTCCCTTAAAAGTTCTTGCAGTCTGGTGTTGTTTTCACAAATTCCTTAAGGTCCTTCTTTTGTGCAAATTACCTGACTTCTCCTTCATATTTGATGAAGAGCTTTGCTGTGTATAGGATCCTTGGTTGGCAATTGTTTTCTTTTAGCTTTCTGTATATGTCATCCCACCATCTTCCAGCTCATGTGATTTCTACAAGGAAATCAGAACTTCATCTAATTCCTTTCCCTTTATAGGTGACTGTTTTTCTCCCAGTGCTTTTAGTATTCTATCTTTTTTTAATCTAGATAATTTGAAATATTTTTAATATAATCTTGAATATACTTTTCTTTTCGGGTCTAGTCTATTCGGTGTTTTTTTTTTTCAGTTTCTTGGATGTGAGTTTCTCTGTTCTCCATAATACCTGAAAGTTTTCTTCTAGTACCTTTTCCACAACTTCCTCAGTGATTTCCCTGTCCCTCTCATGTTCTGGAATTCCAGTAATATGTACATGTTCATTTTTATGTCATTCCACATGATTCTAATGTTTTGTTCATTTTCTTTTTGCTAATCTCTGATTTTTCTCCCAGTATGTTTCCATTGAGGCTTTTGTCTTCCAGCTCACTTACTCTCTGTTCTGTTTCTTCTATTCTATGATTTTGTCCCTATAGCATGTTGAGCACTTTTCCTGTTTCAGTCCCTTTTTTTCTTTTTTATTGTTCATTTTAATGAAAGTTTACAGAGACTTTGGATTTCCATTCATTCATTGTTGCACTTTTCTCCCTGCCTACCCTTCCCCCATCCCCAGTTCGCTCTTCTTTTTCAAAAGTAAAAGCAAACTCCTTCCGTTAGTATACAAACCTTTCATTAGTATACAACTCCTCTCCCCAAGTCCACTCCACTATGCAGCCTTCATTTTAGACTCCTGTCATGACAATAATACCTGATCACAGTTCTCTCCCTCATCTGTTTCAATGCAGTATATATAATTTATCCCATCTTTCTCAGTGTCCCCCAGGCCCAATGTCAGTCTTGTTTTACAACAGTGGTGCTATGCAGTATTTGTCCTTTTGAGATATTTCACTCAGCATAATGTCCTCCAGGGTCACTTATTTTGTATAATATTTCATGAGTCCCTTGTTTTTCAATGCAACATGGTATTCCATTGTGTGAATATATCCATTTGTTTGTTGATAGGTCCTGTTTCAGTCTTAATATTCTGGAGTGCATGTTCATGCTTTTCAGTTATTTGCAATAGTGTTTTGGCAGTACCCTCCCTGTCTTGTGATTATTTTTTTAAGTTTTTGTACCTCTTTATCTACAATCTTAATCCTTTCTTCCATCCTTTGCATTTTTTCTGTAGTTGGCCCAAAAACTGCAGGCCTGAGGACCCAAAGTGGGGTGAGTGTTGTTCTCTGGGAAACTACAGCTGGTCCATGCCTGTTCCCCTTTGGCTTTAAGAAATCCCAAGCCTTCTTGATGTGTTTCAATCAGGAAGATTCACGGATAGAATTATCTTTCTGTTAAAAAATGTCAATTCATATCCCATCAATTCCTGGAGTGGTTGTTTGTTTGTTTGTTTGTTTTAACTAATGCCTTTAGTATAGTTTGAACTTTTTTTTTTCACTGCCATTGGTTCTTAGTCATATGCTACTTCCTGCAACAAGTCAGTATTGATAAAGGAGTGGAAAAGGCACCTAAGAATGAGACCTTAAAAATGTACAGAATTTAAAGAAAACTAGAAACGTGTGCTCATCAAAGCCAAGATAAAAGAAGGTTTTAGAAGGGAAATTAATTATGTAATCAATGTGATCTAACAGTTACATAGATACATATAAGACAGTATTTGGGATGTCACTGAATTTGAAAAGTTTAAGTTTGGTAGTCAAACTCATTAATTTCTGAGAACAGATGCCACAAGGTTGGGAGTCAATGGCAAGAAGGGACAGAAATCCTTTAATTTTTAGAAGTCTGAATATAAAGAAAAAGTAGGTCCAGTGTTGAGTGGCTTTTATACTTAAAAGAAGACAGAAGATATATTAGTAAGCAAAAAGGTGAAGAATGGAACTCTAAAGCTACAGAAGAAAGAGGAAATCTTCCATAAAAGGCATTCAGGGCACACAGACGGGGTCAGCTTGGCTCTAAAATAGAAGGGAGAAGGGAAGAAGGAGGCAGCAGTGGAGGGGGATTAATAGAATTTTTCTTTAGGAGAAATCCAGGAAGTTGGAGTCAATCATAGAACTATATTATTGAACAGAAAACAAATCCAGATTTTCTAGGAAAGACTTTATTTGAAAGTAAAGGAATGAAATACTGGTTTTGTTGTTCTTGTTGCTATTGCTCTTCTTCTGTCAGAAACAACTCATAGCTGATCCTCCAGTGACTTTTCAGAGGTAGTAAATTGCATGGGCGGAGACTGCCCATCTTTCTCCTACAGAGGTAACTGGTGGTTTTGAGCCATGTGCGCTTTGGCAGTGCAGCTTCCTACCACTAGGTCACTTCATCATTTGAGAAGAATGATGAAAATGTTCAGCCAGAAAGGAAACTTCCATATTTTCTTTTTTTATCCAAAACGTCACTAAGATGATGCCGTTTTACTCTGATAATAATTTTCAGATTTCTCAGTATGCACCTCCAGGTGGAAAATTACATCCTCCATCCCAGGTTTTTTCTAGTGATCCCAAAGAAAATCCAAGACCCTAATGTGCTTGCTTCTGAATTCCAACAGAAATACTCCTACAGGTCATGTAGGCCCCTGAGCTCCTGGGTTGATGACCTCATCCAGAGATTGAATTTCTTCAATACCTGGGCAAAAATGGCTTGTACAACAATACATCACCGGTATGTATGGAATTGCTACTTTCTATTTTTCCTTATGTTTGTGTCATATTTAATGATTTATCATGTAGTTTCACCACGTTGGCCTCTCTGGGTCAATGTGAATGAAGCAATAAATGGATTATTATCTTCAGTGAGGAATGAAGAAATGGAAACTTAAGATGTTGAGGATCTTGTCCAAGAGAACTCTGCTTTAAATGACAGAAATGGATCTAGAACTTAATATACTTCTCTTTAGATCACTTTATATGGAGAATACTAGCAGGGGAAATGATGTTGTTGTTGTTTACTGTTTCAGAGGCAGTTAATCACACAGGAAGAAATTGGCCATCTTTCTCCCACAGAGCAGCTCATGGCCTCAAACTGTGAGCCTTCAGAATTGCAGCACAGCTTCTTGCCACTAGGCCACCAGAGCTAGCAAACAAAATATGAATTGCTGTTGTAAAGTGACATCAAGTTGAGTACAGCTTAGATCAACCCTATGAACAGATCTGAACCCTAGCCTGCCCCTATCATCCCAACACATTTAAGCCCATTACTATAGACACTGTTATCAATCCATCTCCTTCACTGACCCTCCATCCTCTAAAAGTATGATGTCCCTTTCCAAGGATTAGCCTCTCCTGACAACAAACCCAAAGTATGTGAAACCAAGCTTCACCATCTTGTCTCCAAGGAGTACTCTGGTTGTACTTTCTCCAAGACATTTCGTTTGTTCTTTTGGAAATCCATAGAATATTCAGCCAAAATAACAAACAGACAGAGACAGTACTAGGATCTCTCTTTCCATCACTTTATATTGAGAGTACTAGCAGGGGAAATGGCAAACAAAATACGTAATAGTGACCTCTAATTGCTGAAACTGTGTTGTCAATCATGGTACAAAATATCTTGAGAGATATGAAATAGCCAACATTACACGAGTGCCTCACAGTCCACAGTCTCCTTGGCGTTTATTCAATTCACTTAATTCTCATTACACTAGGATGTATCATCATCCCCATTTTAGCAACGAGGAAATTGCAACAGAAAGACATGGAATTGATTTCCCAAGTGTTCACAATTAAGAAGTGCACCTATTTACATTTAAACCCAGTTAACCTGGTTCCAAAGTCTATGTTGTACTGCCTCTCATGGTATTGACCTACCACTGAACATATATAGACATCTGGCCCATATTTATTTAAAAGTCTGCAGGACTCAGAATTCTTGCTGTACAGACACATTCCTTGTTACCTAAATCCATCACCTTCTGGTACCCTGTGGACTCATTCTCCCTTGTGTTGTTGTGTACCGTTGAGTCAAAAACTGACCCATAGTGGACCCTCCAGAAGGTTTACAGAGGCTATAAGTCACACATAAGGAGATTGTGCATCTTTCTCCCACTTGAGCAGCTGGTGGATTCGAACCATGTACCTTTGCATTTGGCAGCACAATTCCTTAGCCCTACCATGTCTGAGTCACTAAAGTACTGAGCAAGAGTTATGAGTTGGGAGAGGGATTGAGATAAACAGGAAATGTGGGAAGAACTGAAAGGAATTGGCCAGATCACATATAGTGTGCAGTGAATATGCTGTTAATCTTCTCACCCCGTGGCCTGCTTTCCAATAGGTACATGCGATTGATTATGGCTTGGAAGCAGTCTAGTCCATCATCTACCCAAATACCTAACCCCACTTCACAAAATTACCTCATTGAAGGATTTCCTACAAAATACTGGCTCCCAGCCTTTTTCTTCCCAGAAGGTGAGCATTAGAATCAGCCCCACACCTAATCCATGCAAGTTTGTAGTATGTCCCTCCATCACATTCTCCCTTTGTTTCTCTCTTGAAGAGGCTAGACAGTGACATCTGTGTGCTCCTCGGGTCCCTAATCACTGGAGCTTCATGACTCAGTAGAGTGTTCTCTCCTTTTGCCCCCCACCTTCTTCCTGTAGCCACCCTCACCCTTCATCATGATGTAGGCTCTAACTCAAGAAGAAGACATTTATCATTTTCAGGTTCATTGAAGATCTATCTACCCATCTCTCTCACCCATTTGTCTCAGTGCCTAAATGCTATTTTAGGCTCAGATTACATCAGATTATATTGGTTCAGCCTCACTGATGTAGTAAAGATCGAAAGATACATAGGGGCTGGAATTCCAGCACAGATTTGGGAAGAACACATTCACTCCATAACAGTAGAAACCACAGACTTGCAGGTAACAGAGGAGGCAGAAAGCAAACTGTTCTCTCAAGTCTTATGGCTTAGAGGACCAAGTGGATGCCAAAACTAAACTACTACAAATTCCAACTCATATCGACCCTATACAGACACTCCAGAGCATAACTGTTCCATAGATATCCATGGCTGTACTCTTACAAGTGCTTCATTCTCCCGAGGAGCAGCTGGTGGGTTCAAACTGGACAACACTTCAATATAAAGAAAGCAAAACTCTTCACATGATGATGATTGAATGAAACATTGGCTTGGTGGTCAAGGATTTCCTTTGACTTGGATCGACATCAGTGTCCATGAAAGTAGCAATCAAGAAATCAAATGACATCTTATTACATGGAGAAAATCTGGTGCAAAAGATCTCTTTAAAATATATTTTTTTTAAGTATAAAGGCATCATTTTGTGGACTAAGGTACACCTTACCCAAACCATGGAATTGTCATTCACCTCTTATGCATTGAAAGCTGGACAATAAATACGGAAGACTGAAGAAGAATTGACTCATTTGAATTATGATTTTGGTAAAAAAATATTGACTATATTGTGCACTGCTAGAAGAAAAAGAAAACACGTTTTGAAAGAACAGCCCAAATGTTTCTAAGAAGCAAAGTTGGTGAGACTCTGTCTCGCTTACCTCTTGCTATGTTATCGGGAAGAACAAGCCCCTGGAGAAGGACATTGTACTTGGTAGAGAGCCAATAGAAATCAGATGCTTAATGAGATGTATTGACACAGTGATGACTCAAACATAGTCATGCTTGTGAGGATGGTATGAGACTGGGTAGTGTTGGATTCCGTTGTACATTAGAGATTGTGAGAATGCTGCAGGATTGGGCAAGGTTTAGATC
This sequence comes from Elephantulus edwardii, assembly GCF_000299155.1. Classification (NCBI taxonomy): domain Eukaryota; kingdom Metazoa; phylum Chordata; class Mammalia; order Macroscelidea; family Macroscelididae; genus Elephantulus; species Elephantulus edwardii. The sequence continues at coordinate 4,564,317 of NW_006399968.1, forward strand.
AATCAGAATAGACTGAATACTACCTAACAACAACAACCACAAAATCCTATTTTAAAGCTTATATAGATTAAGTCATTCCAATTGCATGGCCATCTTATAAGGCTGTTTCTACTCTTAACCCTATGTGGCACAAAGACAGTGAGAAATTTTCTCAAAGACATACATGTACTTAATGACTGAGTCAAATACATGTACTTAATGACTGAGTCAAAATTTGAACTCAGGTAGATTGTCTGACCTGAAAATTCACATGCTTAATTACTCTAAACCAGGAACAGTATTCTCATTGCAAAGAATAATGTTCAAAGGCATAGAGGTGAGAGAGAAAGCTCCACCTAGCATTTGAACTGTGAAATTGGTAAGAGCATACACTACGAACTTGCAAAAGAAGAAACAATTCTATGTTGGAAGAGGTGCACTCAGAATGCTCCTTATGATCAAAATTGTGAGGCTTCATTTTGCACACTTTGGGCATGTTTTCAGAAGAAAGGAATCAGTCCTTAGAAGATCCTTAGAAAGATGGAAGGTCATCAAAGGAAAGGAAAACCCTCAGCAAGGTGGATTGACAAGGAGACTGCAAGGTGATAATGGCTTCATCACAGTAGGGAGTGTGGGAATGGTGCAGGATTGGTCAAGGTTTAGATTTGTGTAGGGAGTGTGGGAATGGTACAGGATTGGTCAAGGTTTAGATCTATGTAGGGAGTGTGGGAATGGTGTGGGATTGGTCAAGGTTTAGATCTGTGTAGGGAGTGTGGGAATGGTGCGGGATTGCTCAAGAATTAGATCTGTATAGGGAGTGTGGGAATGGTGCGGGATTGGCCAAGGTTTAGATCTATGTAAGGAGTATGGGGATGGTGCGGGATTGTTCAAGGTTTAGATCTGCCATGCATGGCATCGATGTGAGTTAGCGTCAATGGCACCTACCTACAACGACAACAGCAAGAAGAGTCCGTGGTCAGAATGAAAGAGCTCCAGAAAGAAAATGCTGTAAGGTGAAGCTGCAAAGATGGGCGTGAACAGCCCTGGGACTGTGTAAGCCCCTGAGAGGTTGGCTTTATTCTGTGGAAATGAGAAAATGCTAAAGTGTTTAGACAAGAGATAATCATGATCCCACGATCACAATATGATAGAAGACCAGGAAGGGTTGGAGCAGACAAGGCTAAGGCTGGGAGGTTATATATCAGACTACCATATTCTCCAGGCACCAGGTGACAACAGGATTCTGGTGATGGTGGTCAAGTGGAAGCCCTTTAGAAAGCAGACTCCATGTTTGAACAGATAGTGGATAGATGTATTTACTCTGACTCTCAGGTCTTTGCTTGGAAACAGCTGGATTGATACTGATTTTAGTTCCTAAAATAGGAAACAAAGGGGGAGAAAGAAAATAATGAGGAGTAAAATGATAGTTCTGTTGAGTTTGAGGTGTTCAGAGAGGTCCAAATAAAGCTGTCTGATAGGCATTTGGCTGTGTGGGTCTAGATGTTAGGAGAGAAGTCAGGGGGTTCCAGCCCACTCAGAGCAAGGCCTGGGGATGATTTTTTATAAATCAGCCATTGAAAACTCTTAGTTCTACTATGACACACATGGAGTCACTATGAATCAAAATCAACTCCACATCAACTAGAAACCTGCTCCTGGAATGAGCCCTTTAAGACGTGCATAGGGGAGAGCAAGGTCACATTTGGCTTCGTTGCCATGAAGGGGTTCTCAGATACTTTGAGAAAGACATGTGACTCCTCGTGTCAGCTGAGTAGAGAAGACATAGGGGAGGCCAGAATAAGATGGGCTTAAGATGCCCAACTGGGGAGACTTGGGAAGCATCTCTGAGCACCGAGGGCAGTTTCTGGACAAAGCCTTAACACATAAAGAAGTAGGAGAAAGTTAGCAATCTGGAATTGTGTGCCAAGTGGATTAAACAAGGAAAAGAGGAAGTAGTGGCTAGGATAGCAACCCATCAACAAATGAACGGATAGAGAGGCTGTGATATATTCACACAGTACAATACTACACAGTGCTGAAAAACAAGGAATCATGAATTATTATACAAAATAGGTGACCCTGGAGGACATTATGCTGGGTGAAATATCTCAGTCACAAAAGGACAAATATTTCATGATGCCACTGTTATAAAAGAGGACTGACATGGGGGTTGGGGGAAAACTAAGAAAGAGGAATAAATAATGAACACTGCATTGGAACAGGTAAAGGAACGAACTGTTTAAAAGGAATTTATGATTAGGCATTATTTGCATGACAACAGTCCAGAGTAAGAGGTGCATAGCAAAGTGGACTGGGGGGTGGGGGAATTACGCAGCAACGAATAAATATTTTTAAGAGAAAAATGAACTGGGGGAGAGGAGAAAAAAAAAGCGATATCCTTATTTGTGCCCATTCCAAAGAAAAGCAATGAAGTGGAATTAACAAGTTATCAAACAATAACATTCCTATTACATGCTAGCAAAATATTGTTGAAAATGATTTTAAAACAACTGCAGTCATTTGGACAAGAACAAACTGGGAGGAGGGTAGAGAGAATAGTGCAACAATGAATGAGTGGAAGCCCAAAATCTCTGTAAATGTTTATGAAAATTAATAAAATATAATTATAGAAAAAAAAAAGACTAATGTGAACCCAATCCAAAAAAAAAAAAAAAAACAACTGCAGTCAAATATCAACTATGAAAAAAAGAAAGTTGAAGCCAGGCTCAGAATGATGTGGAAATAAAAGCATAATTGTAGATGGCAGCTAGGTCTCAACTGAAAGCACAGAGTACCATGGCGATGCTCCCTTGTGTTCTCTTAATTATGCAGAAACTTTGAGCTAGATCCTGTTAGGTGCATCAAGCTTCCTGCAACTCACAGGAACCCTATGGACAATACGTCTGAACCCTGACTTGTCCTACTCCATCCCTACTGTCTCTCCCTTTCTCATGGTCACTGCAACAGTCACTGTCAGTCCACTTTCAAGAAGGTTTTCCTCTCTTTCTGTGACCCTCTATCTTTCCTGCCATGATGTCTTTTGCCCAAGACTGGCCCCTCTTTAGATTTCTTAACTGCTGTTATCATGAGTGTTGATTGTGGATTTAACTAAAATGAAATTTGTGACAATTTGTATCTTTTCTCCTTCTATCATGATGTTGCTTACTGATCCAGTGCACAGAAGGTCTTGGCAAAAAATAGGGCCTCAGGAATTAATAAGAATGTCAAGTGATATGTTTCCACAAGCAGATGCAGCCCTGGACATGCTCTAGGAAATTTAGAAGACACCTGCCTGGAAGAGATTTGTATTTGTTTCCATCTCCCAAAAAAGTGATCCAACAGAATGTGTAAATTACCAGACAAAAGCACTTAAGTCACATGCAGGTAAAATATTGCTGAGGATTATTTTTAAATGAGTTAAAAGAGTACATCAATAGGAACTGCCAGAAACGTATCATTGCTGATGTTAGACGGATCTTAGCTGAAAGCAGAAAATATCATAAAGATGTTTATTTGTGTCTTATTGACTGTGAAAAGGCAATGGATCATAACTATGGGAAGAATAGGAATTCCAAAACAATTGTGCTCATGTGAAACCTATTTGAAATCAAGAAATGTGTGTGTCAGGGCTGTATCCTTTCTCCATATCTATTCAATATTTATACTGAACAAATAATCCAAAATGCTGGGCAATGTGGCATCAGGATTAGAGGAAGACTCATCATCAACCTGCATTAGGGAGATGACACAACCTTGCTTGCAGAGTTTCTAAAGAGGACCTGATGCACTTATCACAGAAAATCAAAGACTACATCCTTAAATATTAATTATATCTCAACATCAAGAAATCAAAAATTCTCACCACTGGACCAATAGACATCCTCATCATAATAGATAGAAAGTTAGAAAAATAAGATCACAAAAATGACAGAAAAAATCATAAAAAAAAGGATACCATAAAAGATAGACGTTGTTGATGACTTCAATTACTTGGATCTACAGTCAAAACCCGTAACAGCAGCCAAGAAATCGAAAGATGTATTGAAGTGGGGAAATCTGCTATCAATGACCTCTCCAAACTTCTAAAACTCAAATGATAACATAAGCAATACAAATTTGTCTGAAGAAAAGTGGGAGGACACCTAAGCTCATATAAGTGGTAAGTCAGTGGTTCAGCTTCAGCCATGACTGGCTCCAGACAGACAAATCTTTCTATTTTGCTCTCAGTCTGCCTCCCCAAAGCTTAGCTCTGTTTCATACTACAGTGTGATGTCTTTTTTTTTTTTTTCTTCTTCTGCACATAGCCTTTTTCCTGTGAAGCCAGGGAGAACAGAGGCCTTAGACAGCCTGGCACAAAGGAAAGAGCTTGCCTCCTCCAAATGTCAGTGTTTTTATTCTGATTACCCCACTTGGGTCTTGTACTTGCCTCTAATGATGGTATAAACTATCATTATACAGAAAATAAGATACTATTATTAACCAACATAGATGTAGAGGTAGATAGGTGAAAAAAGAGCAAGGACCACATGGGGACAGACATACCTAAATTTTACCAACTTCACAATGGAAAACTGACCTCATTAACAACACAAAACCAATTCCCATGAGGTCAGATATGTTCCCCCACCCCACTCTCACACCTCTTTTTATTCATCCAAATACCAATCTTGCTACTCTGTTCTGCAATAGCTCACAGACCGCACAGAACTACATTTGAGAAAGTCAAACTGCTATAATTCAGATTGGCAGCAAGATACCGTCAATCAGTCAGGACACCTTCTGAAACGTGCTCCCAGGCGTCCCAGCCTTGAACCTCTTGGCTTTAGGCCAGTTTCACCAAGTTCTCATTTATGCCAGTTATGGCTCTCCCCTCCACAGTCTTCAAACAAACTTGAGCCAAATGTTCTTGGCTCCAGTTCAAGGTCTGCTCTATCTCACACAGAGTCTCCGGTTCTCTGCTGTGGCTGCTAACACTGCTGCCCCCATAGCCCCCTGGCTGTCAAAAGCATTTCTGGCCCCAAAGGATATGTTGCATTCCCTTGCTTCTTTCTTTGCTGGTGAGATTTCTCCAATTCTGCTGCTGGATGCGCTCAATTTAATGGCAAAACTAGCCAATCCCCTTATAGAGAGGCTAACACATCATATTTGAATATTCCTGCCCATCCATGTGGCAAAATAAGTGAATTTAGTAGCCACCTTGGGGAAACAAAACAAAACAAAAAACCTTAATATCACAATGTTGTGTTGTTGTGTGCCATAGAGTTGGAACCAACTCATAGCTGGCCCACTGGTGGGTTTTCAGAGACAGTGAATCGCACAAGAGATTTGTCCATCCTTCCCCCACAGAACAGTTGGTGGCCTCAATTAAAAAAAAAAAAAATTCTATCTCTTCCATTCCCACAAAGAATAAAGGAGAAGTGTTGACTCTGCAAAAACAATATGCATTCACAGGGCTCCTTCAGCTGAACCCAAGCAACATGGCTACGCTCAGCCTTCCCACTCAACTCATCCATCTCACACACATCCCTTCTTCTCCCCTTTCCTGTCTCTCTTCCTCCTCCACTCTTAGCTTCTGCCCCCTGGGGACATCTGTCTGAACCCATGGGGCTTTCTGGAAGTGGCTCACAGGAATGTGTTTTCTCTGAAGGCTTCCTTGCTGCTGTGCTTCAAGATTATGGAAGACACCATGGGGTCTCTCTAGACACCCTGACGTTTGCTCACCAAGTGATTTCCGACCCTGCTGATACTGAAGAGGAGGAGCTTTCCAGAATGATCCAAAAGAAACTCAACATAGTGAGGAGAGCCTTTAAGGTAACGCACTTAAAATGGAGAAATATAATTGTTCATTCATTCCTTGCTCTCTTGACCCTACAGACACAGGACATATAAATACCTTCAAGTCCAAGTGCCACCAAAGTTTATCGCTCACATTTTTATATTAAAATAACTAAGAATAAATGAATGCAGTAATTACACAATAAAATAGATGAGTATTAAACTCTGTTGTTGTTGTTGTTGTTGTTGTTGTTGTTGTTGTTGTTGTATGCTATTGAGTCAGAACTGATCCATAGATGACCCTCCAAGGATTTTCAGAGCCAGGAAATCATAAGGGAGGACGTTGCCCATCCTTTTCCCATGGGACAGCTGATGGACCCAAACTTCAAGACTTTGGGTTAACAGCACATCTTCTTACCACTAAGCCACCAGAGCTACCCAGGAAATAAATGACTTAAATATGTAAGCAACAAAATAGACACGTTTTAAACTATAGCTGTCCTCTATTATGAATGAAAGTCTGGAAGCTCTACTAGAATCTGTTCAGAATTATGTTGTTATTAAGTGCCGTTGAGTCACTTGCGATTCATAGAGACCTTTTGTACAACATTTCTGAACCCTTCTCTATGATGGGCCAACCTCATTGTCTTCGACACACCCGTCCCCATTGTTCACTGAATCAATGCATCTCATTGAGGGTCTTTCTCTCCTGCGCTGTCCCTGCGCCCTCCCAAACATGATGCCCCTCTTCAAGGACTGATCCCTCCTTGCAACATGTCCCAAGTATGTAAGGCGGAGCTTCAGAATCCTTGCCTCCAAGAAGTAATCCGGTTTCACCCTCTCCAGGACAAACCTGTTTGTTCTCCTAATAATCCATGGTATATTCAAGACTCTTCTCCAGCACTACAGCTCAAAAGGCATCAAATCCTTCTTCTATCATCCTTGGTCACTCATTTTCCAGCTCTTTGATGCATAGCAAGTAATTTCAAAGACCAGGTGCATCTTAGTCTCTAGACTGACATCCTTGCTTTCAATATTCTGGAGAGGTCTCTGACAGTAGATTTTCCCAATGCAATTCACCTTTTCATTTCTTGGCTGCTGGTACAAGAGTATTGATTGTAGAGCTGAGCAAACTGAAATTGCTAACAACCTCAATTTCTTCTCCATCTACCCATGGTGCTATCAATTGGTCCAGTGGTGAGGATCTTTATCTTCTTGATGTTGAGCTTAATTTCATATTGAAGACTACAGTCCTTGACCTTCTGTAGCAAGTGTTTCAGGTCTTCCCCAATTTCAGCAAGCAAGATTGTGTCATCTGCATAACTCATAGAGCCTTCCTCCAATTCTGATGCCACTTTGCTCCTCATAAAGCCCAGCCTCCTGGATGAACTGTTCTGCATATAGATTTAGAAAGTAATTTTCTGCAGGTACTGCTAAATAATTTCTCAAACTGATTGTACCAATTTTCAGTAACATATAACACTGCATTAAGAGTAATTCTTGTTTAAGAAGCAGAGTTTCTGTTTATAGTGATGCAATAGCTGGCAACAGATGCTGCTGTTGTTCATTGCCATTGAGTCGAGCACAACTCATACCAGAGATAAATGTACAATATGATTGCTACCATTGGTGCCACTAAGTTGGAAGTGAAAGATGTTGAAATACCAATAGATACCTGTATTGTAGTTGTTGTTATGTGCTGTCAAGCCAAAACCAAGCCATAACCGACCTTCCAGTAGGTTTCCAGAGGCAGTTAATTACACAGAAGGGGGCTGCCCATCATTCTCCCATGGAGTAGATGGTGGATTCAAACAACATGCCTTAAGGTTAGCAGCACAACTTTTTACCACTCAACCACCAGAGCTCCAAGTATATATGTTAAGGAGTTGCTTCAGCAAAAGAGTCTTTTTCCTGTGCCAGAGGTTCTGACTCAAGAGCACATAACAACAGCAACAATATATGATGCTGTGGTTGTTGTTGTGCCATCGAGTCACTTGCGACTCATAGCGACCCTATGTACAACAGCCCTAAACCCTGCTCTGCTCTGTGCCAATCGCACTGTCTCTGACACTCCCATCCCGATTATCCCAATCATTAAATCAATACACCTCATAGAGGGCCTTCCCCTCTGGCGCTGTCCCTCCACCCTCCCAAGCATGATGTCCTTCTCCAAGGACCGGTTGCTCCTGACAACATGTCCAAAGTATGTTAGATGGAGCCTCAGAATCCTTGCCTCCAGGGAGCCACCCGGTTTAACCCTTTCCAGAATGAATCTGTTTGTTTTCCTAGCAGTGCATGGTACCCTCAATACTCTTCTCCAGCACCACAGCTCAAAGGCACCAATTCTCCTTCTATCCTCCCTAGTCATTATGCAACTCTCTGATGCATAACAAGGGGTAGCAAAGACCATGGCCTTTATCAGACACACCTTAGTCTCCAGAGTGACACCATTGCTCTTCAGTACTTTAGAGAGGTCCCTGACAGCAGCCTTTCCCATGGCAATATGTCTTTTAATTTCCTGGCTACTGGTGCTGAGAGTGTTGACTGTGGGTCAAGCAAACTAAAACTGTGAACAATCTCAATCTCTTCACCATCCATCCTGATGCTGCCAATTGGTCCAGTGGTGAGAATCTTTGTCTTCTTGACATTGAGCCTCAATCCATATTGAAGGCTGCAGTCCTTGACCCTCTGCAGCAAGTGCTTCAGGTCCTCCTCAGTTTCAGCAAGCAGGGTTGTGTCATCTGCATAACACAGATTGTTAATAAATCTTCCACCAATTCTGACATCACACTTCTCCTCATAGAGCCCAGCCTCCCGGTAATCTGTTCTGTACATAGGCTGAAAAGGTGTGTAGACAGGAAACATTCCTGGCGTACACCCTTCCCAATTTTGAACCATGCAGTGTTTCCTTGCTCTGTTCTGATGACTGCATATTGGTCCAAGTATAGGTTTCGCATTAGCAAGATCAAGTGTTCTGGGATTTCCATTCTGCTCAGAGTCAGCAACAACATATATGTATGGAAAATATCTTCTCCCAGATGTGGCTTGCCCTTTTTCTTTTTAGTTGTATAAATTTATTATAAAATTTTATCATATAAATAAAATACCTCTTCACACTTTCAGCTGTGTGTCTTCACTCCTACAATAAACTTAGCCAGGCCTGCGGGTCACCAAAACTGAATTTTTTTTTAATTTTATATTATTTACAAAGTTTGAATACATTGTTTTTCACAAAAGGTCCTTCCTATTTCCTTAACACCCCCCCCCACCCATTGAATTGTGCAACCCTATAATCAACACCACACCACCTTCCCATCTCCCCCCTCTGTTTCCACCCTCCCCCACCCACTTGGATCCTCATACACAGTCTATAATAAAGCTTTTATACAGTATTTGTCCCTGTGGGACTGAGTTAGATCACATGCCATAATGCTCTCCAGTCCCTCCCAAGTTAGATAGTAATTTACAAAATCACTGCTCCTACGTGCTACATAGCATGCCATTGTATGAATACACCACAACTTCTCAATCCATTCGTTTGTGGTTGGACATCTGGGCTGTTTCCATGATATTACAATGGTGAATAATGCTGTTATGAACATTGGTGTACAAGTTAAAATTTGAGCCTCAGTTCTCATTTTCTTGGGGTACATTTTCAATCTGCATGCAGAACAGATTATCTGGGAGGCTAGACTCTATGAGGAGAAATATTGCATCAGGATTGGAGGAAGATTCATCAACAATGTGCATTATGCAGATGACACAACCCTGCTTGCTGAAACTGAGGAGAACCTGAAGCCCTTGCTGCAGAAGGTCAAGGACTGAAGCCTTTAGTATGAATTGAGGCTCAACATCAAAAAAACAAAGATTCTCACCACTGGGCTGGTTGGCAGCATCATGACATATGATGACAAGATTGAGATTATTAACAGCTTTAGTTTGCTTGGCTCCACAATCAACATTCGTGGCACCACCAGTAGCCAGAAAATTGAAAGACATATTGCACTAGACCAGTCGGCTGTCAGAAACCCCTCCAAAGTACTGAGGAGCAACAATGTCAGTCTGGAGACTAAGGTGTGTCTGATACAGGCCATGGTCTTTGTAGTCACTTGTTATGCATCAGAGAGATGAACAATGACTAGGGAGGATAGAAGGAGAATTAATGCTTTTGAGCTGTGGTCTTGGAGAAGAGTGTTGAATATATCATGGACTGCTAAGAGAACAAGCAGGTTCATCCTGGAGAGGGTGAAACCAGGCTGCATCTTGGAGACAAGGATTCTGAAGATTTATCTGACATACTTTGGACATGCTGCAGGGAAGGACCAGTCCTTGGAGAAGGTGGAAGGACAGCTCAAGAAAGGAAGACCCTAGATGAGATGGATTGATTCAGTGACTGGGGTAATTGGGGTAGGTGTGTCAGAGATAGTGAGATTGGCACAGGATAGAGAAGGTTTTATGGCTGTTGTACATAGGGTCACAATGAGTCACAGGTGACTCAGTGGCACATAACAACATATTCCAAGCAATGGAATAGTTGGGTCATATGGAATTTCTATGTTCAACTTTTTGAGGAAACGCCAAACTGCCTTCCAGAGTGTTGCTATCTTGCCACATCCTCTCCAACATTTATTACTTACTGTCCTATCAAACTGTGCCACTGTTACTGCAGTGAGATGGTATCTCATTGTGGTTTTGATATGCATCTCTCTCATTGCCAGTGATTTGGAACACTTTTTCATATATTTGTTGGCCATTTGAATATCTTCCTCTGTGAAAAATTTTTTGCCCATATTGTAATTGAGTTATCAATCTTTGTCTTGTGGAAGTCCAGGAGTAGTCTATAAACTTTCATTATGAGACTCTTGTCTGAGATGGTATTGCCAGATGCCAGTAGGTTTTCTTTTCATGCTGTTGGGAAAGGTTTTGAGGTGCACAGGAATTTAATCTTTAGAAGGTCCTATTCATCAATTTTATCCTCTTCAGATTGTGTATTTGGCAATCTCTTTATACCATAGATTAGGCTTTCTAAGCTTGATCCCAGTTTGTCTCTTCCGAACTTTATGGTTTGGGGGTTTCCTTCCAAGTCTCTGATCCACCTTGAGGTGATTTTTGTGTATGGTATGAGATGTGGATCCTGTTCCAGCTTTCTGCAGGTAGCAGTCCAGTTTTGCCAACACTATTTGTTGAAGAGGTTATGATTTACCCATTTGACAGGTCAAAAATCAGTTGACCAGAGATGTTGTTGTTGTTGATTGTCATCGAGTTGAGCATGATTCATAGCGACCCTATGAAGAAAAGGCCTGAAGACTTTCTATAACTATCATTGTTTCCCCAACGTCATAGTTTCCAGAGGCATGTGGTTTAGGAATTGGATGCCACTCCTGCTTCCAAACCTGTCATAAACTGGGAGCTCCATCAAACACTGTCCATCGTGACCAGCTATTACGGCATTTGACCTCTCAATGGCACAAGGTTCAGCGTCACAGCAAATCCAGATTACCTCAGTGCAGCAAATTGGCAGAAGAATGCTGTACAACTTAGAAGAATGTTCCTCCAAAATAAAATAATACTAGACCCTTGGGCCCAACCAATTTTTAAATACAAGAGAGATATAGGTAGGTAGGTAGGTAGGTAGGTAGGTAGGTAGGTAGGTAGGTAGGTAGGTAGGTAGGTAGGTAGGTAGATAAATACAGATAGATAGTTGTTGATTGTCATCAAGTTGAGATATAGAGATAGAGATAGTTGTTATTGTTACATGTTACTTGTTAAGTACCGTTGACTTGTTGAGTTGAATACAACTCATAGCGACCCTATGAATAAAAGTGCTATAACTATCATTATTTCTCTATGTTCATCTAGTTTCCAGAGCCATGTTGTTTAGGAAGTGGATGCCACTCCTGCTTCCAAACCTGAATCAAATACTGCCCCTGATGGGTAGCCATTATGGTGTTTGGCACACTTAACCCTAAGGAGGCTTCCACATAACGGTTTTCCCCACGTCTCCCAGTAAGCATCTGGAATGCAAGAAACTTTGCAGAGAGAATGAATGGACTGGTGTCTCCAAGATATCTGGGTCCATTTCTGGTTCTCAATTCTGTTCCACTGGGCTATGTGCCTATCTTTGTACCAGTACCATGTTGTTTTGGTTACTACCACTTTGTGGTAGGTTTTGAAGTCAGGAAGTGCTATGCCTCTCACCTCATTTTTGTTTTTCAGAAGTGTTTTGCTTATTTGGGACTCTTTCTTCTCAAAATAAACTTGACAATTTCCCTTTAGATCTCCTTGAAAAATGAGTTATGTATCTCTATTGGGATCGCGCTGAATATGTAGATTCCTTTTGGTAAGACTGTCATTTTCACAACATTGAGTCTTCCTATCCATGAACAGGGCACACTTTTCTATTTCTTTAGGTCTTTCATTGTGTCTTGCAGGAATGTTCTGTAGTTTTCTTTGTATAGGGCTTTTGTATTTCTAGTTCACTCCAAAGGATCTGAATTTCTGGCTGTAAATGGTATTGCTTTCTTGGTTTTCTTCTCTGAGTTCTCTTTGTTACTGTAGAGGAATCCCACTGATTTGGGGAATTGATCTTTTATCCTGCCACTCTACTAAATTGGCCTACTAGCTCTAACAGTTTATTTGTTGAGTCTTTGGGGTTTTCTGTGTACTCTCAAATCATTTGCATATGTTGTTGTTGTTATGTGCCGTCGAGTCGTTTGACACTCATAGCGACCCTATGTACAATAGCCCTAAACCCTGCTCTATCCTGTGCCAATCGCATTGCCTCTGACACACCCATCCCAATTACCCCAGTCACTGAATCAATCCACCTCACAGAGAGTCTTCCCCTCCTGCGCTGTCCCTCCACCCTACCAAGCATGATGTCCCTATCCAAGCACCTGTCTCTCCTTAAAACATGCCCAAAGTATGTCAGACGAAGCCCCAGAACCCTTGCCTCCAAGGAGTTGCTTGGTTTAATCCTCTCCAGGATGAATCTGTTTGTTTTCTTGGCAGTCCATGGTACATTCAATACTCTTCTCCAGCACCACAGCTCAAAGGCATCAATTCTCCTTCTGTCCTCCCTAGTCATTGTCCAACTCTCTGATGCATAACAAGTGATTGCAAAGACCATGGCCTATATCAGGCGCACCTTAGTCTCCAGAGAGACACTGTTGCTCCAGTACTTTAGAGAGGCCCCTACTGTAGACTTTCCCATCGCGATACGTTTTTTTATTTCCTGGCTGCTGGTGTCAAGAATCTTGACCGTGGAGTCGAGCAAACTGAAGCTGTGAACAATCTCAATCTCTGCATATAGCAATAGTTTAATCATCTCTTGGCTGATCAGGATGCATTTTATTTCTTTCTCTTTTATTTCCTAACAAGCTCTTCTAATATAGTATTGAATAGAAGTGGTGACAGTGAACATCCTTGTCTGGTCCCTGTTCACAAGTAAAATGCTTTTAGTCTTTCTCCATTGAGAATGATATTGACATATATAATAAAATTATTTTTGCATATATACTTTTCACTATGTTGAGGAAATTCTCTTCTATTCCAATTTTGCTGAATGTGTTAATAAAGGAAGTATTGTTGGATTTTGTCAAATGCCTTTTCTGCATCAGTTGCTAAGATTATATGGTTCTTACTATTTACTCTGTTAATATGATGAATTATGTTATTTTTAGTTATGCTGAACCACCTTTGCATACCTGTTATGGATCCCACTTGCTCATTTTGAATTTTTTAAATGTGTTTTTGGATTCTATTGGTTAGTATTTTGTTAAGGATTTTTGCACCTATATTCATGAGAGATATTAGGTTGTCATTTTCTTTCTTGGTAATATCTCTTCCTGGTTTGGATATTACGGTTACGCTTGCTTCACAGGATAACTCTGAAAGTGTTCCTTCTTTTTCAGTTTTTTTTAAAATACTTTAAGTAGAATTGGTGATAGATCCTCTCTGAATGTTCGGTAGAATTCAGCTGTAAAGCCATCTGGTCCCGGACTTTTCTTATGGGGAAATCTTTTGATGACCTTTACAATTTCTTTTTTTATGATGGATCTGTTCAAACGGTCTATATCTGTCCCTGTCAATCTGAGTAGACCATAAGTTTCAAGGAATTTTTCCATTTCCTTTTGTTGTTGTTGTTA
>NW_006399968.1:4578887-4581900 GCF_000299155.1 Elephantulus edwardii
TGAGAATCTTTGTCTTCTTGACATTGAGCATACTGAAGGCTGCAGTCCTTGACCCTCTGCAGCAAGTGCATGAGGTCCTCCTCAGTTTCAGCAAGCAGGATTGTGTCATCTGCATAACGCAGATTGTTAATAGATCTTCCACCAATCCTGATGGCACAATTCTCCTCATAGAGCCCAGCCTCCCAGATAATCTGCTCTGCATACAGGTTCAAAAGGTATGGAGACAGGACCCATCCCTGGCGCACACCCTTCCCAATTTTGAACCATGCAGTGTTACCCTTTAGGCGTGAAATTTATCAGAGTATAGCTTTTCACAGTATTCTGATATTATTGATTTAATTTCTTCTGGTTCTATTATAATGTCATCTTTATAATTTCTTAATTGAATTAGCTGTATCTTTTTTCTTTTTCTTTTGTTAAGCTTGCCATTGGTTTGTCAATTTTATTGCCTCTTCAGAAAAACCAGCTCCTGGTCTTATTGATGGTTTCAATTGTTTTTCTGTTTTCTATCTCATTGATTTCAGGTCTTGTCCTGATAATTTCTTTTCTTCTAAGGACTGTAGGATTAAATTGTTATTTTTATAGTTGATGAAGGTGTTGAGTTAGATCATTGATTTTTCTTCTTTCTTCCTTTTTTATGTGTGTGCATATAACTATACTGCCCCTGAGGATTGCTTTAGCTACATCCCAGAGGTTTTGGTATGTTATATTTTCATTTCTTTCAAGGAACTTTTTTATTTCATTATTTCTTTTATAACACAATCATGTTATAGTTGGGAATTATTTCGCACCCACATTTTGTAAGCTATGCCTTCCTGTGGTTAATTTCTAGTTTTATGGCACTGTGACCTGAGAAGATACTTTCTATTATTTCAATGTTTTTTAATTTATTGAGGATCAATTCTGGAGAACATACCATGTTTACTTGAGAAGAAAGTGAATTGAGTTTTAGTTGGGTGCAGTACTCTGAATACATCCACAAGGTCAAGTTAGTTGATTGTGTGCATTAGGGCTTCTGTATCTTTGTTGAGTTTCTTTTGGGTTGACCTAACCTTTGGTGATAGTGGTGTGTTGAAACCTCCTACAACTATTGTGGTGCTGTCTATTTCTCTCTTCAATTATTTTGACCATTGTTTTATATATTTTGCAGGTCTATTATTTAGTGCGTGCTCAGGATGTTCATTCATAGGGTTGCTATGAGTCGCCTACGACTCGACAGCGCCAAACAAAAACAACAACAACAATTATTTGGTGCATAAATGTTGACCAAGGTTATGTCTTCTTGGTCTACTGAGCCTTTAATCAGTATGCAATGCCCTTTTTTATCTTTTTTGGTGGCTTTCATTCTGAAATCTCTTTTATCAGAGATTAGAATTGCCACTCCTGCTGGTTGCCATTTGCTTGGTATATTTTTTCCTAGCCTTTGATTTTGAGTCTGCTGTTTTCTTCTTTTTTAAAATGAGTCTCTTGTAGGCAACATATTGATGGGTTTGTTTTGTTTATCCATTCAGCTACTCTTTTTCTTCTAATTGGTGCATTTACTTCATTCACATTAAATGTCAGGCCGGGTTTTCCTCTTGCCATTTTGCCGTGTTTCTATTTCTGTTGTTTCTGGTTACTGTGGTCCATGCACTTTCTTTTAGCATCTCCATGTGGAGAACTTCACATATAATTTCTTTTAGTTTTGGGGTTTTTCCCCACAAATTCCTTAAGTTCCTTCTTTTCCACAAAGGATCTAATTTCTCCTTCATATTTGATGCGGAGCTCAGCTGGGCATAGGATCCTGGGTTGGCAATTGTATTCTTTCAACTTTGTGTATATGCCATCCATTGTCTTCTCACTCACATGTTTTCCACTGAGAAATCAGAAATTATTTCCCCTTTGTAGGTGACTCTTTTTTTCAGCTTGTCCTTTTCTTAATGATATTTTTTGATCAGCAAAAAGTCTATGTTTCACTGAAGTCTGACTTATGTTTACTTTAGGGGTTAGTGTGTTTTTATACTCCTTAAGAATTATTAATGGGCCCTGGTGGTGCAGTGGTTAAGCACCCAGATGTCTAGGATTGGTTGTATTTTAAAACACTTGATAATGGACAGCCTTATCTTTTCCCTAACACAGAAACAGCATTCATTATTTCATTAAATATTATAACATTTACAGGGTTTTCTGTCGCTTCCTCCTCATACTGGCTTGCCAAGTTTTTAATTCTATATAGATATTTAATTTCTTAAATGCTATTCCTGGCCCTACTTACAGATGTTCAGATAGTTTTTACTCACTAATATGTTGGTGAACATCTTTTGGTTAACATCTATCTGGAGTTTATTTTCTACATAAAATAGGATTCCCACTTTATTAATTTTTGTTGCTAAAAACAAAAACTAAATGTGATGAAAGATTTTTTACCACCTGTAGAGGCAATTGTTATTTTGCACATTTATTAATATGGATACTTACATTCAAGGATTTTCTAACGTTTAATTATTCCAATAGCTAATGGCTTAAGATTTACTAGTATTCATAAATTATCTTTAAGTTTTAAGGGTAGTAGTAGTTACTTCATTTTTACTCTTTGTAACACATCAACAGAGAACTGCCAGATGTGCAGGCTGGGTTTAGAAGATGCTGTGGTACTAGGGATATTACAGCTAATGTTAGATGGATCTTGGCAGAAAGCAGAGAATACCAGAAGAATGTCTGTCTGTGCTTCACTGACTATACAAAGGCTTTTTTAAAAATTATTATTAAATTTTATTAGTTTTAATAAACATTTACAGGGATTTTGGGTTCTCATTGATTCATTGTTGCATTGTTTTCTCTACCCTCCTCCCCAGTTCGTTCTTCTTCACCACCCCCAATGTCTGTTTTAATTGTCCAATTGCCACAGTGCTTGTCAAAGCCAGTTCTGATTAACCACCTTTGTCAGTGTGTCCTGTGCCATTCCCTATCACTCCTCCCTGAGAGAGACTTCACCCTGAGTCATAAGGAAAAGGGGATGGCATATTCTCTTAGC
>NW_006399968.1:4583564-4625273 GCF_000299155.1 Elephantulus edwardii
CCATTTTGAATAATATTTCATGAGTTCCTTGTTTTTCAATGCAGCATAGGATTCCATTGTGTCAATATACCACAGCTTCTCTATCCATTCATTTGTTGATGGGCACGTAGGTTGTTTCCAATTCCTTGCTATTGTGAACAAAGCTGCAATAAACATGGGTGTGCATTTATCTGCTTGGATGTCAGTTACGGTCTCTTCGGGGTATATTCCCAGTAGTGGAATCGCTGGGTCAAATGGTATCTCTATTTGCAACTTCTTGAGAAAGCACCATACCGCTTTCCACAGGGGTTGCACCATTTTACACTCCCACCAACAGTGAATAAGGGTTCCAGTTTCTGCACAACCTCGCCAGCATTTGTTGCTTGTTGTTCTGTTAAATTTTGCTATTTTGACTGGGGTGAGATGATATCTCATAGTTGTTTTAATTTGCATCTCTCTTCGAGCTAGGGATTTTGAACATTTGCTCATGTGCTGTTAGCCATCTGAATGTCTTCTTCGGTGAAGTGTCTGTTCATAACCTGTGCCCATTTTTCTATTGGATTATTTATCTTTATCTTGTTGTGGTGCTCAAGTATTTCATAAAATCTGGATGTAAGTCCCTTATCTGATATGTTACTACCAAATACTTTTTCCCAGTTGGTGGCTTCCCTTTTTACCTTGTTGGAGAAGTTTTTGGATTTTAACAAACGGTTACCCAAAAAGTTGGATTTTCATTCATTCATTGTTGCACATTTTCTTCCCCACCCCACCCAGTTCGCTTGGTTGAAAAAAAACCCCATTCATTCATTGTTGCATAATTTCTTCCCTCCCCCTCTCACCCCTCCCCCAGTCCACTTTGGTATGCATCTTTTACTCTGGATTGTTATCATACAAATAATGCCTAATCATATATTCTGTTTAAGCTGTTCTCTCCCTCATCTGTTCCAATGCAGTGTTCATCATTTATCCCTTCTTTTCTGAGTTTACCCCCAACACCCATGTCAGTCCTGTTTTAGAACAGTGGTGTTATGCAGTATTTGCCCTTTGGTGACTGAAATATTTCTGTCCTCCAGTGTCACCCATGTTGTGTAATATTTTTAGTTCCTTATATTTCAGTGCTGCATAGTATTCCATTGTGCAAATATGCCACAGATTTTCTATCCATTCATTTGTTGGGTTGCTTTCATCTCTTGGATATTGTGAATAATGCAGCAATAAACAAGAAAAAGTAAACAACCCTATTACAAAATGGTCACAGGGTATGAATAGACACTTCACCCAAGAATACATTCAGATGGCAAACACACACATGAAGAAATGTTCAAAATTCCTAGCTCTCAAGAGACATGCAAATAAAAAACTATGAGATCTCATCTCACCCAGTAACAACAGCAAAGTTCAACAGCAAAAAACAAATGCTGGCAAGGTTGTGGAGACTGGAATCCTTATTCACTGTCAGTGGGAGTGTAAAATGGCACAACCACTATGGAAGGCAGTATGGCGCTTTCTCAAAAAGTTGGAAATAAAAATACTATTTGACGCTTCAATGATTTAGACCCTCCCAGAAGAGCTGTGGGTGAGCATTAACATTTCTGGTAAGTATATTCATTTTCTCCTGGACACAGAGCCTACTAATTGGTCCTAAAAGCCTTCTGAGGTCCCAACTCTTCTCACTCTTAATTGCTGGAATGGACGGAAAACCTCATAAGCAGTTCCTTACTTCACCTCTACCCTGCATGCGAACTTCCGAGTTGTAAAACAGCCCCGTGGTAGATGGAATTTGCTCCAGGACTTAAGAACCATAAATGACATAGCTGAGCCTCTACATCTTGTGGTTCCTATAGTGCTAGTCTATAGGCCTTTTATTGTAAGAACCACCTTCCCTCTGTAACTTGTTTTGTGCCACTACTAGAACCTCTACTCGGAATATTATTGCTTGTTAATTTTTGACTCATGTACTTTTAACTTGTTAGTTAAATTTGTGTCTTCTAGGCTGCAACACTTCCATGATACATCTTCAAAGATATGAACATGTATGGCTAAGCACAACTGATAGCAGTGAATCTAAATTCTGAAATCAATCTCCATAATAGTCTATGTGTTTCCTACTGCCAAAAGGGCCCTTTAGAGTAGTGAGAGATCTCCACCCTGAAACCCACAGCGTCCCTTTTCAGCAGGAAGTAGCTAAGAGAATATGCCATCCCCTTTTCCTCATGAATCAGGGTGAAGTCTCTCTCAGGGAGGAGTGATAGGGAATGGCACAGGACACACTGACAAAGGTGGTTAATCAGAACTGGCTTTGACAAGCACTGTGGCAATTGGACAATTAAAACAGACATTCGAGGGGGGAAGGAAGAAGAATGAACTGGGGAGGAAGGTAGAGAAAACAGTGCAACAATGAATGAATGAAAACCCAAAATCTCTGTAACTGTTCATTAAAACTAATAAAATAATAATTTTTTTTAAAAAATACTATTTGATCTATCAGTTGCATTACTGGGACTATACCCTAAAGAAACTAGACTTGCCACCCAAACAGATGTATGCACAACCATGTTAGTGCTGTTGTTTTGGTTTGGTTTTATGTTTTCGGGATTTTTTTAGAAAAGAGGCCAAGTGTCATTTATAAATCCAAGTCACATTTTTAAACGTGCCACATGAACTTCCTCCAAGATTTACATACAAGGACAACACTAGGAAAAAAATATACATGACATTGTAGGGAGCTCTGGTGACCAAGTGGTAAGACACTGCCCTGCCAACCAGAAGGCATGCAGTTTAAATACCTCAGCTTCTCCGCAGGAGAAAGATGGGTAATCTCCTCCCATGTGGTTTGCATCCTCTGCAAACTCGCTCAAGAGTCAGCTGGCTTGGTTCCGATTTGACAGCAATGGGTTTCAGAATTTTATGAACTGAGGTTATACCTCCAGGGACAGACATGTCCCAAAACGGAGAGCACAGTGTCACCGAGCACAGCACTAGACATGGGGACAGGGAGGCCAGTATTCACTGCCCATGGCCTCTGGTTAGGAATCACCGGCAGGTCACTCCCAAGTCATGCGCAGGTGGCCCCGTCCTAGACAAACTCTCCTGGAGCACAACACGGGTCCTCCAGCAGGGGAGCTGCTGGCAATTACATTTTCTAGTCCTCAGAACGCACCAGAAGAAACCACTTAGAAATCCATTTCACACCACTCAATCTATTAGGCCCAGTGGCCCCACGGAAGAAAAAGGGCCCATCTCCCTACATTAAAGCTTACAGCCTGGAACATCTGAGGAAGGGATTACCTGAGGTGGGATTCATGGGTTTGGGGGTCTGGGTGTTTTAATTGTAGCTGCAGTGGTGGAGGGTAGCAGAAGACTATTTTACACAGTGTATTTTAGCCTGTTCTCACTTGCTTCTAAAGATGGGCTATAGAGGGTTTTAAGGGAGCCCTGGTAGCCTAGTGGTAAGAAGCTGCACTGCAATCCCAAAGGCACATAGTTTTAATCCACTAGCTGCTCCATGGAGAAGGACAGGAAATCTCCTCCCATGAGATTTACTGCCTCGGAAAACCCACTAGAGGTCAGCTATGGGTCAGATCCAGCATGATGGCACAGAGCAACAGGTTTATAATGCTAGGAATTGATGGTTGTCAACTAGGGAACATCATAGATAAATCGTAGCATGCAAACCAAAGTTGAAGTGCCTAGAGTAGGGAAAGCAGACATTTTTCAGCTTTGTTGTTGGGCGCCTCAGGAAGGGATGAACCTAGAAGAGGGGGAGGGGGAACTGCCCACTGAGGACATCGTGCGTAGTGCCCTCCACTCACAGCTCCCTCTTCATCGCAGGGCACAGACCTCCACCATAAAGGAGTTCACATTTTCGGCTTGTTCATTGATGGGGCAAGATGGAATCACGAACAAAGAATACTTGATGACTCGCTGCCTTGTGAGATATGTGGGCATTTCCCTGATATCTACTTCTTGCCAACAAAGGTAATCCCTATTTCTAGGCCCTGAACCTTCAGGAATACAGGCCATCTCCTTTGGTTCCCATTTCCTGTAATGTTACAAGGAAACCTGGATGACTGAGAAAAAAAATGACATTTCAAGTAACTCAGTACTGTTCAAATCTAAGATTTATGCCAATCTAAAACTAGTGCTGTACTAACAGCACGTTATTTCTCAGTAATATGTTCTTGAAAGCCTTGATGGCTCCACTTCTATTCTCCAGACATCATATCCATATGCAGTCACACTAGCCCCTTAACCCTAACAGATTTCACCTGTAACTAACTCCCCAACTCTTACACATAGAAAATGAGCTACTGGTTTGCCTGAGCTATGCCATTTGATAACTAAATTTCCTTTTCTTTTGTTTCAGATTTCTACGCCAACAGCAAATGTTCCTAACCAGACTGCGTCCGAAATCTTCACTTATGAATGCCCCATTTACCAGACATATCAAAGGTCAAGAATATTGACAGCTACCAGCCTGTCCACAAGCTTTTTAGGGGCAGTGTGTTTACCAACGCGGAAACCCCCCCATCACTGGATCAAAATGAGGGTTGCATTGCTATGTGAGATGAAGGATTGAGAAATAAATTTAATACCAAGCCATTTTAGTTTTAGACTTTCATCAGACTTATGTGTCCCAAGACATTGACATGTAGTAAGCTCTTCTTCATAAAAACAATGACATTCTGCCCGATTAAGCAGAACATCTGCCATATGAAATCCTCAACATGTAAGGTGCTTTTCAGTTCTAGCCACTAGTACATGGTACCTATGTAGCCAGTACAGATCAACACAACCTAGAATGCAGGTCTGCCTTTTCTCAAAGGAGAACCAGAAGACCAGCATAGGAACAAGGAGCATTTTTGACTTCTGCACCATTACAGACAGTGAAATTTACACAGGTAGAGTCACTGTTAAGTATACATTGCCAAAAATATCACACTACTCATCTAAATGTAGACTTCTGAGCCAAAACGAAACCTTTTAAGAATTTGCAACTTTAAAAAAAAATAATTTGCAACTTTAAATAATCGAGAGAGAGCTTGTTGGGTTGTGGGGTTTTTAATTTTTTTTTTTTTTTTTTTTTACAGAGGTTGTTGGGTTTTTTGGGTTTTTTTTTACTTCACTAGACTTTTCTTTCCATTGAAAAAACATCTTAAAGCGTCTGCAAGCTAGACCCAAGTGTGTTTCTGGAGGCAAAACTCACTTAATTTTGTCCTACAGGAACAGCTGCCATTGTTGAACAAATGATTTCAACAAATCAGGGTGTTGGGGAGAGAGGCAGGGATCAGCCTTGGCGCTCCTGCCTTGGTCCCTGCGCCCCAAGTTCCAGGAAGGAATAAGGAGGCTCCACCAAAGCAACATCTTTCAGTTTTCAACTTTATTTCAAAGCTTAACCTTCATTATAAAACTTCTGCATGTCAAATAAACATGAAAAACTAAAGTAAAAACAAATTGCAGCCGATGTCATCTAGTAACGGTATAGCAGGTGCTTATCATTACCAGGGAACGAATCAAAGGCCCTCCTTTCCTGAAGCTTCTTCGGTCAACCCAGTGCTGGAAGCAGCGCTTCCTAAGGCCTGGAGGAGGGGGCAAAGCACGTCCTGCACGCATCAGCACCATTCAGACACTGACAATTTTACCAAGGGCTACAGGCTGCAGAATGCTAGAGCAAACCAATTTCATGATCACATCAATAAAAGCAAAATTAAATATACTTCAAATTGCAGTGTAGAATAAACACTGCTTATGTAAGTGGCTCATATGTATCATTAAAATCCACACGTACACTATCGTTACATTCTCCTATGTTTAAGAACCTGAAAACAATTCAACTTTTAATACAAAAGTTTAGTGAATTTGCTACTATCCTCATTATAGGACACTGAAGGAAGCCGTATCAACTTAACTAGGACTTAATGGCTAGAGCTACCTCATATGCACATCTACTGAACTAAATGAAGCTTTTCAAACTATTCCCTTGAATTATATTTAATGAACTATTTTTAGATGAATAGGCGTCTAAAGTTGAATACAACACTTCCTTATAAAAAGTAAAGTTTTGTAAATACAAATAATATACAAAATACAGTATAAACTGTATTAATTGAACAGTAGAAAAACATGTTTAATTTAAAAAGTCAAAAGCATACAAAAATAGTAGCCTGAAATGGCAGATTTTTCAAACACCAATATGTGTAAAAATGCTTAAATATTGATGTTACTCAAAAAATATATACTTATCCTATTTTTTTTTCCTATTTGCAACAGTTTATAAAGGCAAGCAAACTCCTGCAATTGAGGTAGCAAAGCCAAATTCACAAACTTTGGATTAAGAAAATATTTTCCTATATTTTAATAGCATCTTCTGTACAATATTAAATGAATTTTAATTGTTCCTAGTTTTTAACTCACAAAAATGTTAATTTACAAAACTTTAAAATACTGAAAATATTTTGGTTAAAAGATATTTAGCCCTCAGAATTATTTCACATTTAAAATGCTATACATAAAAATCTGAAATCATTATATATTACATGAAATTAAGCCACATATTTACATTTTCAAAGCAGTTGTGGGTGAAGTAAAATGTTAAAAATGGTCTCCCATAAAAATCATCTTTCAATCTCTTTACATAGAGTATGCAACATAGGCCTGTTTCCACTTTTAAACCATTTAACTAATAAATGATCTAATTAAAGGGAAAGAAAATAAAAATATGTTCTCTTAGCACAATAAAAACAAAATGCAGTTGAAAGTATATAATGGTGTTTTCTATTTAAGGAATGGAAACATAAAAATCTGAGAAGTCATTCAGTAAATATGTAAGAAGATTTCTTCTGTTTCAGGGTTTTTAAGGATTAAGAACTTCTTATAAAAATGAAGCTTCTGACATCTTTATATTTTTCCTATACAGTAACTGCTATAATTCAATAAAAATACTCACAGCTCTATTAAAAGTCTTAAAAGGCTCTGTATTCCTGCCTTGAAAAGGAAGCTTGCCGATTCTGTCAGTGCAATGAAAAAAGGTTCATTTAGGGGTTGGGTTTGGTTTGGTTTTGCAAATGGAAACTAGGTGATGAGAGGCATTCAAACTCTGCCTCCTGAGAACTAGTAAACGTAGGGGAATATGCGGTAAGGCACCCTCTGACAGTATTTCTCCCAAGCCAGTCCGTACTTCTTCCTGCAGTGCTGTTCATCCCGAGCCTCTCGGTGGATCAGCAACATGGTGAAGTAGATGACATAGAAGTAAGGCAGGATATGGTTAAAACCTGTGGATTACAATGGTAAGTGGCCTATGAGCGCTTCATTATCACTACACAATACCAAGTTCTTCTCGCTTTCCTCACAACACTGCAAAGATAAACCTTCAGATCATCTCATTTTCCTAAGTAGGAAAAACAAACGAAATTACAGAAGAATCCCACTGGCGTATGGCAGGAGGATGGTCTCTGGATCAATAACTATAGAGAGAAGATGGATTAATCCCATCCAGCAACCCATCACAACCAGAGCCCTTGTTTTTATATTAAATGCAAATCTCGCCCTTTCTTCTCCCACCCTCAGTGAAGAGCAAAAACTACTGTTCTTTACTGCTGAGAGCAGGCTCCACAGGCCAGGAGCTACACTTCAGAGGCATAGCAGGCTAGGAAAAAAAACAAATAAAAGCATCATTTTCTTTTCCCCTTAAGAACCAAAGTTTTCAGTATACTAATACTGAGCCAAAGGCAAAGTTAAGTATATTCTGCTTAGAGAAAAAAGCTAAGGAGCAGAGTTAAAATTTGGTGATTATGTTTATAAAAACAAAATAAACTTCAAGTTAAAACCTCGGGCTCTGTGAGCCTGGAGCTGCCCAGAGAAGCTGGCTAAATAAGATGCTGCAGATAATAAGAACGCGGGGCCCAGGCTGGGAGGAGCTGGTCCTGCTGCCAAGAGACCTGAACCACAAGAACCCTGCATGCCAGCAAAGGTAATGTCCACCTGCCAGGTGCATAAAGTTAAAAGTCCAAAGCACATCTTCTTACATACTTACCACATGGGAGGGACCAAGCCAGCGCCATAATGAGGTCACCCAGGTAATTGGGGTGTCGAACAAAGCCCCACCATCCAGAAACAAGAAGATTTTTCCCCGTTGATGTATGAATCGTTTTTAAATCTACATTTAAAAAAAAACAACAAATCTTTAATCATCTCTACAAAGGGACATAAAGTATTTCTATAATATAAATAACACAAATAGAAGGGTAAAGAATCAAAAAACCCAAACTTACGTGCAAGCCTTGGATTGGTGGGATCTTTCCGGAATGCATTTTTCTGGGAATTTGCACACCGGAAAATTACATATCCACAAACTGTAAAATTTTTTAAATGTTTACAGATTAATAATTTAAGTAAAATCTAAAACAGTAGGAGTATAAGAGTAATCAATCATCTTCATATCACTTGGGAGATTCTTTTCTTTGCTCTGAGTCAGATATTTAAAGATGCTCGATCCCGGGGGAGCTCTGGTGGCCTAGTGGCAAGGAACTGCAACTACAATCCCAGAGGTGCAAGGTTCGAATCCACCAGATGCTCTGCCGGGGAAAGAGGGACAATCTCCTCCTGTACCAGTCAGATCTGATTTGATGGTGCACGCGCACGCGCGCGCACACACACACACACACACACAAAGATGCTAGATCCCAGACTGTCAAAAATGTCCTCAAAAATCAGAATTATCATATTGCTTTAAGCACACACCTGGGGAAAGTCTCGAAGTTTTTCTATAACAAATACAGCTATATCCATGAATAAACCATGAGACAATAAAATGAACAGTGGAGAGTTCAGTGTGATCAGAAATCTATGGTATCACATCTATGAACTATTATATCCACTAGTCAGCACATGGACACCTGACCAACAAAACAGTAACTCAGAGTCAGTAACAGAACATTTTACACATTAAATGTGTGCGGAGCCCCATTTTGAGTACAGAGGATGATAACTTTATTCAAATTTTAAAATGTCAAAATGACTAGGCCCTGATATATGCTTGGCTAGTAATACATACAGTTAGC
Organism: Elephantulus edwardii; assembly: GCF_000299155.1. Taxonomy (NCBI): domain Eukaryota; kingdom Metazoa; phylum Chordata; class Mammalia; order Macroscelidea; family Macroscelididae; genus Elephantulus; species Elephantulus edwardii. The sequence goes on from NW_006399968.1 coordinate 4,592,603, forward strand.
CTCAAGAAAGTAACAAGAATTCCATTTTTTGCTTACAAGTGAAACACACTATATGCTTTCTTAAATAACACACAAGGAATAGATAAGAAAATCAATGATCAGACTATGAATTTTAAGCAACAGTGTGAGTTTCTTTTACCACAGATAACTATTATTATATCAAAACTAGCTGTAGCTAGTATGAATGCTAATTTTTCCTCCCCACCCCTCTAGACCCACCACCACGTCCTCTGGCAGGGAGCTCTGGTGGCGCAGTGGTAAGGAATCATGCTGTCAATCCCAAAGCACATAGTTCAAATCCACAGGTAGAAAGATGGGCATTCTCCTCCTGTGTGATTTACAGCTTCTGAAAACCCACTAGAGAGTGAGTGGAGTTCGTTCTGACTTGACAGTACGGAACAACAATCCTCCCTGGAGCTGCTAAATCCGCAGTGTGAGAGACCATCCTGCAGCTAGTCCACAGCAGCACGTGCCTGACCTTGGCTCCTGCCAAACTGTGTTCCTCGCTGGTTCACATACACGCCTTCCACTAGCCAGTACTCCACCCAGGTCCAGCTCTTCTCAGAGCTGGGATTCCCTCTCTCCCCACCCCATCGTCACCTACTGAAATCTCAAGCTCAGCTCAAATACTGTCTCTTTCTACATCAACAATACGGATACTCCAGAAACGAGTTTCCTCTCCCTGCCGTTAGCTCCCATATACGGTCTGTAAGCCCCTCTATTATGCTCATTTATGTGCCTCCTTCATGTACCTGAGAGTCTGGATTCCCTTCCAGAAAGTTAGCTCTGTGAAGATGATTTATCTACCTACTTTTAAGGTGTCTACAGAAAGCATTCAATCTCTCTCTCTCTTCCTCCCTCCACACTCCCCTGTTGAGTTGAAGTGATGCATGGCTGACCCTCCAGTAGATTTTCGGAGGCTGTACACTGCACAGAAGAAGACTGCTCATCTTTCTCCTGTGGAGCAGCTAGTAGATTTGAACCTTGTGCCTCTGGGTTGGCAGTGCAACTCCCTACCCACAAGAACACCAGAGCTCTCCACCAGAATGTATTCCACATAAGAGTTTAAGTGTCACTAAAACAAATCTAATTTCTCATTTATTAAATTAAAAAATTACCTATCTGAAGAGTCACGCAAAAAGTTAGGTATGAAGCAAACATTCTTTATCCAAGATGCAGAATCTTACTACCAATTACTTCCCTTGGAACTAATTATGGCCATACAGAGGCATGCTGGAAATAAGCAGCCAGCAGAGCAATACAAGCTCAGCATTAGGCCACCAGTGCTCCCTATATTTAAACCAGAGGCTGAATTTAATACTCACGTTTCAGAGTGACACTTGCAAAAACAAATGGCCAAGATATTTCATTTGGATGATTGACTAAATAGAAGGCCTGGAAGCTGTAGATAAACGGGACCCACACTAAATCTCCGAAAGCCAGCATGAATCCGAACCCATCATGGATAATGTCCATGGTTGTCAACACTGCTTCCTAAAAGACACAGGAAGGAAACAGAAAGATAGAAAATAACCAACAGTATTCATGTTAAGTACAGCTATGGGCAGACAGGGCTATAAAAGGAATGTCAAGTGAATCACACAGCCGTCCTGCCACCTCTTCACTCCAGGATCCTGAAGTAACCCACCTGACTGGCCCCGGGCCTCCTCCTGACTGGCCCCAGGCCGCCTCCTTTGCACAGGTTCCTCCTTACTGCCTTGCCCTTTTCCAATTTCTTCTTCAACAGAAGGACTTCTCCGATGCTACCACCCAACTCATATATTAAAACAATTGTGTGACTGTCCAGAATTTTAAGTCACCTCTCCACTAGACTAAGAATCTCTGAGAGTCTCATCTTTGTCACTCCAGCTCCGGGCACAGGGCCTGCCACGGAGTTAGCATTCAATAGATGTTCACTAGAGGAACATCAGATTGCCAACTCTGTATTCCCAGCACAACCACCTAGCTTCTAATCAGAAGTTGACTTTTTATACATTTTCCACAGAAGAAAAGGAAGTTCCTGGGAGCACAATACACTGTCTGCTTCACTTCCCATGGCAAATGACGTGTGGGGGATGTGCTGGGACTAGAAAGCACCTGAGTAGCAGCACAGAGAGGGTGGGGAGCCAGGGATTGGGGCGCTGGGCATGGGGACGCACGAGTTCTGGCCCAAAAGCATCCCGACACTGCCTCCAGCTTCAGTACATCCCACTGACATGAAATTATGAAGAGTGGAAGTTGTCAAAAGAATCACAACACATACCTCCAAAAAGGAGTCATATCACAATCAATTTAAAAAAAGAAGCCGTTTTATTCAGAAAGGAAGCAAAAAAGACTATAAAGCAGGAAAAAACTGGAGTTACAAATTCTACATCCCTACTTGGCCAAGTGCCCAATTCTTACTCATACAAGCTCTCCCGATCTTGAACCTGATCTCAGACCAAACCAGGCAAAGGTGGAGCAACTGAAGGTGGCTGCAGGAATACCAGAAGCGGCCACGATGAGCCTGGGAACCTGTGTGACAGCTCCAGGGTCTGTGGTGCACAACCTGTAGCCTGACCCAGCCCAGGGCATTCCCAGGACAGTCAGTGACATAAAGGAAGTAGGGTCTTTGTCATTCTCTCAGCAGTCTCTCTACCTCTAACCAACCGACCTCACCACAAAGTTATTAAAACATCAGCTAGCTGCTCAGTATTGAGCCAGATGCTAAAGAAAATCATAAAACCAAGTCACTTCTTCAAAAAGCTCACTGGTACACAGAAGAAACAAAATTTCCAAACTCTAATCCTCTACTCCTAGGGCTATACTTTCTCAAGAGACTGAAAACATACAAAAATAAAATGTTCTCTTAATTAATAGAAGAAAATGTTTGGCTCAGTCTTCAGAAAAACATGAATTTATATGTCAATTAAAAAGTGACTACCTCTGAAATACTACACAGCACACAAGAGCAAGGATTTTCTAAATCATTACCGAACTTGGGAGGGACTGGAGAGCATTATATTGAGTTAACTAACTCTGTCCCATAAGGACAAATACTATATACGATCATTATTGTAGAACAAGTATGAGAATCCAAGGTGAGGAGAGGCAAGCAGAGGTGAGGATGAGGGGGTAATAATAGGGTCACATAATTTAATGGGTAGAGGGAGGGGTGGGTAAAGGAAACGGTAAAGATCCAGAGTGAAAAACAATGTATACGAACCTTGTAAATAGAACAGTATAAAATATAAATTTCTTTTTTAAAAAGTGACTACCATTACATAGCCTTATTTTTTGCCATTTCCTTCAAAGCAGCCTGAACTACTTCTTTCATCACCATAGGCTCTTGCTCATATGTTGTTTCATGAAATTCTGTGTCTTCCAATTCCTTTAGATACAGTGACTCAGTATATTCCTTCCATCTTCTTTTAATACTTCCTGGATCATTTAACATTCTGCCGAAAGCATCCTTGATTATAGCAACTCGAGGTTTGAATTTGTTCTTCAGTTCCTTGAGCTTAAGATATGCTGAGCGAGTTCGGCCCTTTTGATTTTCTGACTCCAACTCCTTGCACATTTCATTGTAATATTTTGCTTTGTCATCCCATGCTGTGCTGCCTTTTGAAATCTTCTATTCAGCTCTTCAGTATCTTGAATTCTTCCTTGTGCTTTGGCTTCTCTGCACTATAATGCAATTTTCAGAGTATATTCTGACATCCATTTTGGTCTTTTCTTCCTCTTCTGTCTTTGCAATGACCGTCTGCACACAGCTTTAGTTTGCTTGGCTCCACAGTCAACAGTCTTGGCACCAGCAGCCACGAAATTAAAAGGCACATTGCCATGGGAAAGTCTGCTGTTAGGGACCTCTCCAAAGTACTGAAGAGCAATGGTGTCTCTCTGGAGACTAAGGTGCGTCTGATACAGGCCATGGTCTTCGCAATCACTTGTTATGCTTCAGAGAGTTGGACAATGACCAAGGAGGATAGAAGGAGAATTGATGCCTTTGAGCTGTGGTGCTGGAGAAGAGTATTGAGAATACCATGGACTGCTAGGAAAACAAATAGATTTGTCCTGGAAAGGGTTAAACCGGGTGACTCCTTGGAGGCAAGGATTCTGAGGCTCCATCTAACATACTTTGGACATGTTGTGAGGAGAGACAGGTCCTTGGAGAAGGACATCATGCTTGGGAGGCTGGAGGGACAGCGCAGGAGAGGAAGGCCCTCTGTGAGGTGGATTGATTCAGTGACTGGGATAATTGGGATCGGAGTGTCAGAGACAGTGCGATTGGCACAGGACAGAGCAGAGTTTAGGGCTGTTGTACATAGGGTCACTATGAGTCGCAAGCGACTCGACAGCACATAACAACAACAAACCATTACATAGCTTAGAATACTTGCTGGTAGAGTGGGATGCCCTCAGGCACTTCCCTGAAGAGCGAAGTTTGCCAACCCATCGAGCTACGGCCAACACTTATTGGCTGGTCACTGTCACTGGGTGCCATCAAGTATGACTCCTAGAGACCCTGTGAACAACAGAAAAGAGTCCCATCCTTTCCTGGTGCTGCAGTCACCAGATCAGTCTATCTTATCAACAGAGCTACAGTGGTTCTGTAATACTTGTCAAAAGAAGCAGAGACCAGGCCAGAAGGCCCAGGTTCAGAGAGAGGCTTGCCTTTGACCACAGCAGAGAGGCTGTCCTGATTGAAAAATGTGTATTTTGAGCCATTCATTATCTTGAATTACAACCTCATTTCCACAATGTTGTTGTTGTTTAATGCCGTCGAGTCGTAGACGACTCATAGCGACCCTATGAACGAAGAGCCCGAGCACTGTTCGTACACAGAGTTTCCAGAGGCAAGCCATTTTGGAAGTGGATGCCGCTCCTGCTTCCAGGCTTGATTTAGTCGGGAAGCTCCAGCCAACACTGTCTACCATGTGTGCCCATTACCACGATTGGCACATTACATTTCCACAATAAGTTCCATAATTATGAGAGTGGTCTGTAAGCTTGCTTTGGTCACTGCCATGAAATACTGAGTCCAGAAGAGAAACAGGGAGTGCCCTGGGAAGGACTGCTGGTGTCAGAATGAGTATAAAGGTTCAGAGCACAGGGGAATCAGCCGTGGGCAAGGGATGCTGTCCTCCTGTTGAGACTCAGAGCCTCATAAACCAACAGAAGGTAAGAACTGACTAGACAGAAATGTGACAATGTTGTGTTTCCAATTTTGCTTTTAAAATTTAAAGAAAAACACACTCATTAAATAGAGATAAACATAAACAATAAAAAAGTAGTAGCTGTAAAACAGGCATGCAGAAGAAAATTATTTTAAAATAAGTAAGTTTTGTTGAGTCACAAAAATCCCAGTAAAATACTTAGTGGCATTCAATCAATACAAAATATTAATGACTTCTGGATATATTTTAAAAGCTACAAGCTGGAAACTTACATTTTATTTAAACTACATGATTTGATTTTATAGATATCTGATCAGAATTCTCTGTACTTTGAACCAAATAATGAACATTTCCCATATTATTTAAAAACCAGCTGCCTCCTGGAAATCCCAAACCACCACCCTGTCCATGCATTTTCACATAGTGTAAGAACTGACATGATGGCTTTTATTTGCATGAATTGGTCACCACTACAAAATCAAAAGCTAAAATCAGCACATCTTAAGTTTTCAGCATCTAAAAGAACAAATGGTATACACAGAAGTATTATCAAACTTCTAAAAACAACAGATACCACGGTTTCTTATGTGCGAACTACACACTTTCCATGGACTGTCCCAATGAGCCTCACATGCAGAACTTTTGAAAGGAAGTGTGCACGCACCCACACACTCTCACACACAGCAATCTGGTTCCCTGTGCTCTCAAATTACCTCATTCCAAAGCGCATCCACGACATATAACAGCTGGAAACTGTTAACTAAAATCATTGCTAAGGATGGAGTATCACGACTGTGTAACTTCATCTCAGCCAAAAGCATCGCCAGGTTAATAAGCACCTGAAAAGAAAAGAAAGGAGTTTAAGTTACCTCTGCAGTGACACTGCGCAATGACAAAGGGAAAGACAGTCACTTCATTGCTGAGCAAATGGTGAGCACCACTTTGCACACAGAACCCAACAGTGATAAGGAAGTAAGTACCGGGAGGTGCCTGGCAGGACGCACAGAAAGGGCCCCTGGCCATTTCCATGGAGCTCTTACTCAAAGTGTGTACATGCACAACAAGCACCCGAAAGCCCCAGACCCAGTGCTCCTCTGAGGCGATCCTCCGACAGGGGGCAAGGGACCAAGGAACCCTTACAGCCCACGGCAAAACTGAGAACAAGGAGTGGCCCAAGGCATGGGGAGATCTTAAAAGGGAAAGAAAAAGGACAAAATTTGGGAAAAACTGGAAATTCATATATGGTCTGTGGGTTTAGTTAGCACAGTGCTACAGGAAGCCTGCAATTTACAAATACCCAGCTTACAGCTCATAATTGAAAGCTAGATCCTTAAAGCATATTCCATAAAAATTCTGAAGCACATACAATGGTTTGTAATAACAAACAAGTGCTACTTTGCAACACACAACAAAACATTATTATTGTTAAAGGTGTGTTAGTGGAATTTGGAATTATTTTATTTTTGCATAGAAAGTTTCTTTCCTACCTCACTATCTCATTATCCAGCATTTCATATTTAAAATAGCAAAAAAAAAAAATCTACTATCAGATTATTCTTCACATTAATGACAAATATCTGACAAGCATTTAAGCATGAAGGTGGGAAAGCAAGGGTCACAGTGGCTGAGGAGGTTTCAAGATCACAGGCCAATATGGCCCAGCCCTGATGGCAGTGATTCTGAAGCTATGTGATGATGAGACTTGTCAGCTTTCTACTTATATCAGAAAGTCATCCTCAAGTGATGATCTGATGTGGTTGCTCTCCATTTTTGCATAATGCCAATTTTCACAAGACAATCATGCCTGTAAGTGAGGAATGGATGTATTATGGATACTAAAATACACTAAAACAAACAGGGGACTTAAATGATGCTAGATTCAAACCATACCTAAACTGTATCAATTTAAATGCAAATTCAACTTAAAGACACCCTTAGAACTCATTTGCAGTCATTCCTAGTACACCAATGTGTATGAGATGCTCTTAGAAATTCTGCTATAGCTATTATGCCAGACGTGAACTACAGGGGAAACAGTAAGGGCGATAAGGAAACTCTCCACTCTATTTCTACAACTTTTCTATGACTGGTTCAAAGTAAAATATTTTAAAGGGGGAGAAAAAGCATTTTTTTCTCATATACATAATATCTTTACATTATATATACTCTACAGAGAGTTCTGGTGGCCTAGTGGCAAGGAGCTATGCTGCCCAGCTAGAGGCATACCTATCGAATCCTCTAACTGCCTGAAACAGAAGGATGGGCAGTCTCCTCCCATGTGACTTCCTGCGTCTGAGAACACACTAGAGGGTCGGCTCATCCAACTCGATGGCATATAACAGCAGCAATATATTACCTATGCATTATATAATGTTGTTGTATGCCATTGGGTCAAAACCAACAGACAGCTGACCCACCAGTGCATTTTTAAGACAGTAAACCGCATAGGAGGAGACTGCCTATCTTTCTGCTGTGGAGCAGCTGGTGGACTCGAACCATGTGCCTCTGGGTTGATGGCAAGGCTGCTTACCACTAGGCCACCAGGGCTCCTATAGATATATCTAATTACTAATCTCTATTATAATTTTCCTCTTAAACTGATACAAGCAAAACAACTCTAGACTATATTTGTAGCATGAGAAGCCTTTGGTTTGAGTGGGCACATTTATAGAAAGCCATCATTATTCCAAAAATATGTCACTCACTGTTTATTTAAGTCTACAGGGTATTTTTAAATGCAAGAGTCACATATACTACAGAGTTAAAAAGACATACCCATCCCATCAATCCAGGGCGTAATTCACAGAAATATTTGAGATCAAAAGCACCAATCCGAGGGTTTAATTCACGGCCAATGAAGAAATCATAGATAGCATTTCCTGAGAAGGGAAAAATTTTTACCATAATGTATTCTAAACACAATCATGAGGTTTTAAAATTATACTGTCCTCTCCACCTCAATTGCCAAACCATTAAAAGAATAGGCTACTGCAGCTGAGTCTATTCAAACTCATGGAGACCCCACAGGGCACACAGAAGCCTGCTCTTCACAGAGGGGCCCCCAGGAGCAGTGGAGCACCTGGCTGGTGAGTGTGAGCCCTGTGAGCGCAAAGAACTAGTGGTCTATCCCCATAAGAATCCCCATAAGCTGAGAAGATACTAGACCCTGTCATGGGAGTCGAAACCCAATTGGGCAGCTCTTAACAGCATTCTCTGTGGAAGCACTCTGCTGAGTGATGACTGACCTTCCTCCACACTCTTATCAGCAGTCTAAGTGGAACCGACTGACCACCCTCCCCACCTAGGGCTGCAGCAGTGGGTATGAATCCCCAACCCCTCAGGCAGCAAGTGAGGCTTTAACCACTTCTTCACCAGGGGCCCGGCAGTCGCTGACAGGAGCCAGCTGTTAAGAAGGAAAGGCCACAGTAAGAGGCAAGAGGAGGGAGCCAAGGACCACCAGCACACTCACTGCCCCCCTGGAGCGGCAGAAGCCATGGGGACAGGCAGGCCTGTACTTGTCCCAACTTAGAGAAAACTAGAATTTTTAGAACTTCAGGCTCATACATTTTTAAATAAACATCTTGGTTTGTTTTTTTTTCTTAAAAGGTTTGAATACTCCAGGCCAAAATCAACCTGTTTTTTTAAGGGCTTGTTTAGCATGTTTTTATAGAAAGCCATTATAGACAGAAAATTAGGGACAAAAATATTTGTCACAACTTATGATACCTCTATTATACGTCTTATTGTCACCAAATAACTAAGGGGGAAATAGCATGAAAATGTAAGGAGAAAGAAATGTTTTCCTTTTCATTAATTTTAAAACAGTTTCTTCATCTTTTTGGTTTTGAAGTTCAGGTCCCCAGGTCGGCTCGGGACTGCATCCACCCATTCACGCCTTGAACACAGCTCACCAGAGCTGGCAGGGGACAGTTCCTTCCTGGGCATTTTCAAAGAGCGAGCATAGAGGTAAACACTCAAGGTCACAGAAAACACAATGGCTGCCAGCGCCAACTGGAGGAAATGGGCGTAAACATAGTGAAGGTCCACGCCCCAGAAGAGGGACGCCCCAACGCCCACAGATGTCAAGATGAAAGCACAGAACCCTTGAGAAAGAAAGAGAAACATAAAATGTTAATCAAGACATCATGCAGAATTCACACCAATATAAATCAGATGGATATTTAAAGTTTGAAAGTTATTATTCGGATCAAATATAAACAGATATGCAAACATGTAATATCAAGATATAATCTTCAGTGTAGATACTGCATCTCTCACACAATTTCTCAAATATTTTAATGTATTTATCTTTTTCATTGTGAATGGACATAACCTTCTTTAGATATGGGACAATTAAAAACGAAAGCATAAATATTCACTACTTTGAATGAGTCAATTCTCAAAAGAACCTCAAATTCACATAATGCAAACTTTCAGGCCGGAAGCCAGGTTATTAAGAGCAGTGGGCCAATGCACACTTTAGTCTAAATGCCATTACCTAAGAGGATGGTTATCCTTTCTACCAGATCTGTCAATAACATTTTCCAATAACGTAGTGAGTCTACCATGGCAGGCACAGCCCCCTAAGTGCAGAGACCACAGGATCAACACTCCTCACAGGCAGGGAGAAAGGCGGTCACCAGACAGTGTATGCATTGTGTGGTGCGCTTGCTGTGCTCAAGTCGTTCACATTAACTCTAGTGACTCCTTCAAGGTCCCTCAGGGGACTTCCTTCTCTCCCAGCCTTGCCAACACTGACTATTACAAAGAGGCGCAGGAGAAGATCCACTTTTCCTTTGGCTAAGGAAATCATTTGGTTTCCTGGAGCTGAGTGACTACAAGAGCAAGCCACCAAATTGTATCTGACTAAGCCATGAAGCCCAGAAAAGTCGTAGCTATTATTTGTAAGAATTCTAAAAAAACACTCATCTGCCTCTAATATTTTGATTCTTTACATGGTGTTTTTTGACTCATGTTTACTCCCAAGAGTATTAACATTTTTAATTTTAACATTTTAATATACTTGTATAACATTCATAAAATTTAGGAAAGAAAAAGAATGATAAAGCTGTTTTTGATCTCTAGCTTATTAAAAACAAAAAAAGATTAGCATTTCTTAGAAATCTATAGTTTATAAGGATAAATATCTCATTAAAATAAACCTCTTCAGGCTAGGATCAGAGTAACTGGATAAGGAAATTTTCATTTCGTAAAAGAAAAGGCTCAAGCAACTAGCCGAGTTCTCGTCCATCCTAACAGCTCCTTGTCCAAACATTCTACTAGGTTTCTGAGTGTCAACCCATCTCAAACAACTATCAAATAAGCAGACAGGCCAACTGAGAAGAGACACAGACAGATCCCCTTCGAGGGAAACCTTGCTTGACGTTGTAGCATCAAGTTAGAATGGACTCCTAGCTGACCCTCCAGAAGGTTTTCAGTGGCAGTAAATCACATGGGAGGAGAAGCCCATTCTTCTCCTGCAGAGCAGCTGGTGGATTCTGACCATGTGCCTTTGGGTTGGCTGCACAAATGCTCACCACTATGCCACAAACCCACAGACACTATCATCAGAAGACTTGGTGGCAAGGTAGCAAGCTGCCTCTACCCGGGCTGTCCGCTGCATGGAAGGTGCATGGGACACAACCAGATAGAAACATGTGCCCGACAATGCTACTGCTTCACCACCAAAGCTATGAAATTCAGTAAAATGATAAAAAAAAAATCTGACCATAGCGGCAAAGAATGACACACCCACTAATGGTCGGGCCCAGAGCCGGGGCAGATGTCTGCTCATTTTACACTGAAAGGCAGAACCATCTAAGTACTTGGTACTTGTTGGCTCCAAGGTAGGCCAATTATCTATCGATCAAGGTGGATGCAAGATAAGTTATCAGACAAAAAGTATCCCAAAGTTAGAAAGAAAGGTAAGAATATGGTAAAGAATTAAAAATCATAATCATCAAGAAAAAGGGGGAAACTGCTCAATTTAGTAAAATGGAAAGTGATTTCAGGAAAACAGTACATAGAGTTACTAAACGTTAAGGTCCTCAGAGAGCAAATGCAGGCAGATCCCTGTAGCACATCCTCCTTGCCCGGGAAGGGCTTAGAGCAAGAAGAGGAGCCATATCTGCCCATTTCCTGAGAGGTCCTGAAGGGCCACCCAACTTCTCATTCAATATGCACCTACTGAGGGTCTGCTGTACCCTCACCATCCCAGCACAGGGCGGGACAAGGACCATGGCCAACGGCAGTCTACAAGACGACACTGTAGACTTAAATCTACAACACAATTACACTGGCATGAGGGGCACAACCTGCCCAGAGATGATAAACAGAGGAAGCAACGTGGAGGATTCCTTGAAAAGACAGCACAGAGGGGAGGGAGCCAGTTGTCCCCAAGGCAAAGCCCTGAGAAGAGAGGGTAACACTCAGGAGACAGGTACCACAGCCAGATGGCCAGAGTAAAAGAGTGAGGATGGGGTGTCACTCTTCCCCCAAGACGCACAGGCCTTAAAGCCCACCTGGGCCATGGGGTGACTCAGGAGGAAGAAATCAGCAGACAGAATTCTTGCCGACTGAGCACAGTTACTGAGGAAACAACATAAAGGGAAGAGGGCCTGTGGGTCTTGCTCCTGTGCTTCCGGCTGCATGGAACTTCTCAATGGAGCCCCTCAGACTGCTGACAGGTGGCTGCTGTTACAATTAACACTGACAGTTTACAACAGTGTAGCTCAGGAAGGTTTAAGCTATCCAGTCAACAATTTTGAGTTCTTAAAGACAAAAAAGTAGTCACCATTTATTCTATACTTGAGTCTTCGTCCATCAATAAGAGGTGTTCCTTCTACCACCTTAAAAAGAAAAACGAAGAATTTTAAAAGTATGCTTTATCACCGTATCAATCTACAGGTCCAACATCAACAGCATCACCAACATACAGACACAATATAGACACACAGACACCGTCTTCTGTCATTACTTACATTCACATGGCCAAAAAGATCAGAGGAATAATTCAAAAGCATGTTTCAAAAGCCCTTTAATATTAAACTCTTTGACAAAGTAATCACACCTTCAGAAATTCATCTGAACTACAAACTGAGTATCCCATCTCTGCATACTGAGACTACCCACCGCAACCCCACCAACCACCCTGTGGCCCGCACACCTTCACACCCCACAAGGCCTTCCTAGCTACTTGCCACCTAGCTCAGGACCTTCTTCAGCAACTTCTCACTGCTTCATTTGTGAGGTCCAAAGGGGCCCGGTTAGCCCATGTGTTTTGTGATGATGTGTATTCTGTCGACACTCCTCCTCCAATTTGACCATTCCACGGCCAGCTCATCTCTTCTGCTGACATCACATAAACCTCTTAGCACACATGACAGGTGCTCATACAACCTGAACTGGACCAGCTGAAATTTAAAGGTCACTTGACCAGCAGCAGCCACATTTTGCTCCGCAAACAACTATGTAGAAGTGAGTAATACATTTTAAGCTGCAACATGTTAATGTGGTATCATTTGTCTTGAGCTAAACTACTTTAGCCATTCACTAGCTATAAAAGAGAACTCCAGGGAGCTATGGTGGTCTAGTGGCAAGAAGCTGCACTTCAATCCCCGAGGTGAACGGTTCAAATCCACCAGATGCTCTGCTGGAGAAGGAGGGACAATCTCCTCCTATACCAGTCAGATGTGATTTGACAATATACACACACACACACACACACACACACACACAAAATAATAAAATAAAATTTTTTTTTTAAAAAAAAAAAAAAACAACCGAGAACTCCAGAGGGGAAATGTAAAACATGTTTGTTATCTGTCAATACTGCTTTTCCTAATAAATACTATCTAGTTTTTGAACTTGCTTACCTTAAGTTAATCTAAATTGAGGGGTTTGGGTTTTTTTTTTACTATGAAGCCTCACCATAAAAATGTCTGACAGTCCACACCACAAAAGTCCCTACCCAGGACAACAATGCTAGTACTCTGAACAGACAGCTCTGTCCTCCCTGGCCTCACTCACCATGCCATGTAAAGCTGAGCCCCAGTTTAAGGGCAGCTGGTAAACCTGCAAAGCCCAACAAGTAAGATCTTTAAATAAATTATTGATTAATCAGGAAAGCTCATGTTCCTTACAATGCATCCAAGTTATTCCACTCAAAGAAGCAAAAGATGCTAAGAAATAGTGAAAAATGCTAAGACAAATCCTTGAGACTAAAAAAAAAAAGGAAAAAATAAAAAACACTTTAATAAACATTCCTGAGAAATGGAAATTAAAAGACCTACACCATCTAAAAGTAAAAGATAAAGTCCATTTGATTTCAGCACCTGTCTACTGATCCTTTGAAAGCTTATTCTTTCCTGCTTGGTTACATTAAGCAAGTGGCTCATGAAAACCAAGTGTACTTGCTAGCAAAGACCACGGACTGCTTGTCCTTAAAGCTACTGCAAACTCAGTTCTACAAACCCAAGAGGGGAGGAAAGCTCACAGCACCACGTCCTGCTATCAGAGGCTTACCTTTCCAACTGGCAGCAAGTAGAACAGAGCCTGAAGGAAAAACCAGAGAAGATAGGCTCCAAACACTCTGGTTTCCCACAACTCAGACCAAGACGGTAGCGGAGGAGGGAAGCTGAGAAGGCTGGGGTCTTTCTGCTTGCACATCAACAGCAAGAGGATGAGGAAGACGGGCAGGCCCAGCATGAGGAGGCACACACCTGCAGACAGCCAAATTCCAAGCCAGGTCAACTGGTTTAGTAAGAAGACTCAGCTGGGGTTTTTAAAAGGCAGAACTCAAGTCTGGGAATTGTCTGAAACCAACTTCAACTGTACCATCAATCTCCCTGTGAACCCAGGGAGATCAGCAGTCACACAAATTAAGTGAGAAGATGCGAAGACACCCAACCCAGTAAAGCTCAAGTCACCTGAGGAGGTGTGCCCCACAAGGCTTACTGAGGCCCTGGGAGGAGGAACTGCTGAAATTCCAGCTGACTACAATCAGAGAGCAGCAAGCAACCATCAGTCTCATCTTTAAAGAAAAAAGCTGTACACCTTCAAGTCTCTAACAATTGTAACAGTATCACAATGATATAACACACACAGAAAGAGAGATTTTTAAATGGTGCTGATGGACCCCAACACTCACACCAGCTAACTAGGGTGGTCACATAACACAAAACCATGGAGGGTTTCAAATCATTTGATAAAGACACATTTTCATTTACTAGCTCGTAAAATGTCACCAGTTCCACCCCAGACACTAGAACACTTCCCATCTTCATCCCCTGCGATAAAGCTGTCCACAGACAGGGCAGACACTGGCCCCGGATAAGATAAGACTGCTCCCACAGCTACTGGCCATCGCACGGAGCTGTAGTGGGACAGCATGCTCAGCTCTTGATCTGGGTCAAACCCACCAGCTGCTCTGAGGGAGAAAGATGTGGCAGTGGATGTCCACTCTTGGAAACTACGGGGCAAGTCCTGCTCTGTCCCTCAGGAGCAACATGAATGGGAACTGGCCTGTCAGCACCACCAAACCCAAATGCCAGGCCCTGGTCCTCTTTCCCTCCTCCTCCCTCAGTCACCCCTCTTCCTATTCCCAGCTCACAGGGCTTTCCTATCACTTCTCTGCAAAATCCTACCAGCAGGATGCTGACTCTGACATTCTGCCAGTGACACTGTCAGTCCAAAGAAAAGGTGACAAATACTGCCACCTTTGCACCTGCCGACCTGCACACCAGAGGCTCTGCCCGTGTCCACCTGGCTCATCCCTTTGTCTCCTCATGGCTTCTCCATACATCTGTTGCCCTCGCCCACCCACGCTTAGCCAGCATGGAGGCCTACCAGGGACTCCTCCAAACTCTAAATCCTTCGCCTGCATGGCTGGCCCTTCAGCGGCTCTCAATGCCACAGGTCTCTTCAAAACAGCTTCTTCTTCCTTTGAATCCATTTCTTTAAATTTGATCTCTTCTCTTCTTGGACGAAGGGTATACTGTGTAGATGTATAACCACTATCTTGTGACAAATGAAATTTTTCCTAGTTAAAAAAAAACCAACCAAAAAAACACAAACATTATCACTAATGTTACCTACACTAATTCATTATGCATCTCAAGATAGCTGTTAATGGCAAGAATCAATTTATTAAATTGCATTCAAGTGTACTTGTCATTAAATGACTCAAGTAGGGATGGGTGAACCTGCGTTTCACGCTTTCAACAAGCACTAACTCGATGCTCTGGTGGTTAGTCACTCCTCCGTGGCCTCCTAAGAGCTTTCGGGCATAAGTTCTTAGGGAGACGCAAGATGAGTGACACTCTGTAGTAGGGCAGGAGTGCTCCTCACCTGCACACTTCTGTGAGGCTGCGGGATGTCATTCCTCTCGATGTGTTCGGGCTCCCCGTTGTGTCTGCTGATGCTATTTCCAAATGGCTTCTAAGGTGAAGAACAGAAAACATTTGAAATGTAAGAACCATAACTTGGTAAAAACAGAGGTGACTATCAAAACCGACTACTATACCCTATGTCTACTTCAATTTGAAACACTACGTTTTAAGGACAATTAAGTAGTACTTCAGGTAATTCAGGAACATTCTATTTCATTGGCACGTAAAAGAATTCTAGTTTGTATTCTTCTGAATAATATATTATTTTACTGTAATCTTCCACCTTGGATGTGGTTTTTCAATGGCATTATAATGTTAACAGCAAATAATCTGAGCAAGTAGGTACATAGAGGATGGCTAGGAGACTCGAAAAAAGAACTCCAAAAGGTAAGTACCAACACCAGTGGTGTCAATTTAACTTCCAGGATCTCCTTCTTGGTTTCCTTCACATTGCCCTGGTGGGAAGCAGAGACGGAGCGGCGGGAGCCCTTCGGTGGCCGGCCTGGGGACCGCGAGCGTGACCGGGAGCGACTCCCTCGGCGTCTGGCGGGAGAGCTGGAGGAAGAGCCGCTTTTCCTTTGCCGAAAGGAAGTTAAAGGCTGGAGAGTGGAAGGAGACAAAAGGCTTGACCACAGACCACAAACACCCCGAGAAGAGGACACAAAGCCAACAATGGCTGCCCGGCTCCTGCACTGTCCCTGCACCCCAGAGCCACCGCAGGAGCTCCTGACAACATGCCCAATGGCCTGCCCTCACTTTTTCCATGAATGAGCGTGTCTAAGCTAACCAGTTACATCTCCTTCCAAGACTGTATATAAGAGTTGTGATTAACATTGATAAAAATGGAAGTAGGCCAAGAGAAATTAGCCCACAAGCAATTAAAAACAAAATCAAAACCACTCAGCTTCACTCTATTAAAGTACAGCCACAGACCTTGAAACCAAAGTAAAAATCTCCAAATCTTCGTAATGTTCTGCCCTCCCCTTCTTGTCGTCGTGTGCCGTCGAGTGGCCTGCGACTCACAGCAACCTTACGCACAGTATCTGACCTCTTCCTAACCTGAACCAGTCTCACCATCTCCCACACACCTGACCTTGGCCAGCTTCACCCCGACCCGCACTCTGTACTGATGCACTAGACCAGGGTGGGCAGCCAAGATCAGACCTTAGCCCAGCCTCAAGTGAGATACCCTCTGGTAACATCTGCAAACTCTATGAAATTCAAATGTCAGTGTTCACAGACAAAGCGTGACTGGAACACTGCCATGCTCATTCCTAATATATTATTATCTGGTACTGCTGCCCACTACAAGGCAGAGCAGGAATGCACAAACAGGAAACCATGCTCGGCTTTGCTGAGACCATCAGCTCACAACACCTAAAACACCGGCCATCTGATCTATCACTCAAAAAATGTGTCCATCTCTGGACGAGGCCATTCACTAGCCCACAGACCGGTTTGCTCTGGATCCACAGCAAGGCCTGAGACTGAGATCAGTCGATCAGTCCTTTATGAGTTTTCTAGCATGCTGAATCTAGTATATGCTCCTTTTGTATGTCTTTTCGTTTCTCCTTCATCTTTCTAGTGTTTCATTTCGGTGGTATTTCACCTATCTGTATACCACCAGGACCTCATCAGATAGGCTGAAAAATTCAGGACTAGATTTTAATTAATGTCACCTTTTGGTTAATACTGTTGCCCTCAGACTGACACCCAAGACCCCGGTCAGGGGACAGAGACCTCACATCCCTCATCCTGGTTCCAGCTTCACCTCCTGGCCATCACTTCCAACCACATCCTTCGTACACTTGGGAGTCTGGGCTCCTGCCACCCCTCCAACCCCCCACAGCCTTTGTCTTCCTGGCCTCTGCTTATGTGGGCCCTGCAGACTGAGTCTTTGGTCCTTGCCCTGAACTCTTAGCTCTGAGCCAACTCTTGGCGCTGGGAGCCAACAGCACAACCCACCGCCCTTCCTGACCTCCCCCAACCACCACGGCAGACCGGCTTCCAGCAGAGGCAATCTAGCCCAGGGAAACAGCCAATTAAGTGTCTGTCTGCCGCCCTTGCTGCTTTGAGCTTCCTCGGGAAGTCTGTACCTGCTACAGCCCCACACCCAAACTGCATCTGGACTAGCAGGCGCGGGATCTTGTATCTCCAGTCAGAAAAGTGGGGAGGCCGACTCCCCACTTAAATACGCGGTAGAACAAGAAAGGAGTCCTTCTTACCTTGATATCGTTCTCTTTCAACTCGAGCTCCGTGCCGTCTATGTACTTGACGGTGTAAAGCTGGGAGCTGCTGTCATGGCTCAGGATTTCTACTTCATAATAAAGTGAACTCCCAGGCCAGCGGCCTCTCACCACCTCCCCATCGGCAAACTTCCTGCTTGGCATTCTCTAAAGTCAGCCCGAGCAGTCCTGGAGGGTAAAAGCAGAGTCAGCACACACACGCCTGCAAGCTTCTCTCAGGTACTGCAGAGGTACAACGTTGCACTAATTCACACTGGCCAAGACTCTGGGACCAGACAGGCCTCTGAAGGAGAGGGGTCCCGCTGCTCATTTTAAAGACGAGGAATATAAAGCGCTTTGTCTGAACTGCAAGGAATGGCAGCGCCAGGACAACGTGGGGCTTGTTCTCCTTGCTGTCTCACGTCTCACCTGGAGTCACTGTGTCTGTGCCAAGGAATGGCATGAAGGCTTAACTGCAGCAGCTAAAGGTGCTGACATGATACCCACCCTACCATACGTCTTGCTAATCAAAACTCAGAACATATTTTCTGATTTTAAATGTGCGTGTCTTTACAAAGGCTCTTTTTTTTAATGCCTTTATCTTTTTGCAATCACGTACAGTGAAAATAATGAAATGGACTGGGAAAGTCAAGAACATATAATTACCTTCACTGCACCTCACCAATGAGAAAAGTCATTCCAAATCTTCAGTGAACAACAAATTGGGAGGGGGCATCCTTCTCCTGTGCAGCAGCTAGTGGATTCAAACTGCCTGCCTTTGGGATTGCAGCACAACTTCTTTATTTATTTATTTATTTATTTGTTTGTTTGTTTATTTATTTATTTATATAATACATATAAATATATATGTAACAGAGAGTGTGAAAAACAGGGGACCAACAGTTCCCATGACTGAAGGCCCCAAGCCATGCTTCTCTGAGTATTTATTTAGAATCATAAGGAAGGTAAACAAAGTAAAATCACAAGGAACTACAAAACAAAAACAAAGGATAATGGTGAAGTCTTTTACAGATAAGGCCAAGTTAATCTTTATGCTAATCTCAAGAGGGAAGGATTCATTTGACACAAACTAAGAACAATGTTGACTCCTAGGGAACGCCCCAGTGCCACAAGGTGACCTTTAGCTTGTATTAAGCTTCACTCATTTCCCGATTCAGCATTTGGTCTATTATTAAATTTGATATTCAGCTTCCCTCAGAAACACATATAGACATTCTTCTGGTATTCTCTGCTTTCAGCTAAGATTCATCTAACATCAGCTACAATATCCCTAGTACCACGACCCCTTCTAAACCCAGCCTGGACTTCTGGCAGTTCTCTGCTGATGTACTGTGCCAGTCGTTTTTGGATAATCTTCAGTAGAATCCTGCTTGCATGTGAAATCAATGATATTGTTCTATAGTTTCCACACTCAGTTGGGTCACCTTTCTTTGGGATGGGAACAAATATAGACCTCTTCCAGTCAGCTGGCCAAGTGGTTGTTCTCCAGATTTCTTGGCACAACTTGGTGAGCACATCCAGGGCAGCATCTGTTAGCTGAAATATGTCAATTGGTATACCATCTATTCCGGGGGCCTTATTTTTTGCTATTTCCTTCAAAGCAGCTTGAACTTCTGCCTTCATCAATAAGGATTCAATAAGGATTACATACAAAAATTTAATGCCTTCAAACTGTGGTACTGGAGAAGAGTACTGAATATCCCACAGACTGTCAAAAGAACAAACAGATATGTCTCGGAGAAGGGGGAGCCAGAGTACCCTTTGGAGAAAAAGATGATGAAGCTTCATCTCACACTTTGGGCATGTTGCTAGGAGAGGCCCGTCCTTGGAGAAGGACATCATGCTTGGGAAGGTGAGTCAATGACAAAAGAGAGGACACAGTGAGTACAGTGACAACAGCAATGAGCCTGAATGTGTCAGAGATTGTCAGGATGACACAGGACAGGACCGGATTCCAATCTGCTTTTTATGGAGTCATGATGAGTTATACTTGACTCAATGGTTCCTAAGACCCAAGCGTTGAGGTCTCTCCTTCATAGAGTCGCTATGTCTTCTGCAACTCAACTCGAAGGCACTTAACAATAACATCAACAGAGAGAGAGAGAGAGATCAGCTGGCCCAATGGACAGAAAGCAATGCTACCAAGCCAAAGGTGGGTGACTTTTAATCCGCGGCCCTTGGGCCTGTCTTTGTTTTTGTTCAGACATTCCTATAAGTTGTATAGCCCTGGTGTACAAGTTGTTGTACAGCGGTCACTTGTGGTTGCTGTGAGGCTGAACACTGTGACTCTGATGTGTCAAATGTGTTAATGGTTGCCTACCCAATGTGGACAGAGAGCGGAGTGGAGCTCCAGGATTAAAACAAGCTTGGAAGGAGGAGTGGCATCCACTTCCATAATAGCTTGCCTCTGGGAACCCTATGAACCTGGAGAAAGGATGAAAGACATCCAAGCGTTGAGGACTCTCCTTCATAGGGTCACTATGGGTCACTTGCAACTCACTTATCGGCAATAACAATCTGGTTCCTAAGAACAATCAAACTCTCTGGAGTCCCAACTCAACAACAGTCCATCATTTTATTCGGGTATTAATACAGTCCAGCCAGTGAGGGATAAAGGCTTACACAACTACAGACACATACAGTGAGGAGAAGTGCTGTAGAACCTCTCCCCTTCTTTTTTCTTCTTTTTTTTTGTTAAGGGGGGGAAATCTGTATAACCAATATCCCACTTATGTACAAGTGGGATAGTGAAAAAACTTGATTGTTTTTAATATGGCATTTATGTATATCTTCTCATTTAATATGTACAATTTATTTGGTAATCCTACCGCACACTGGCAGTATACCTATAACTAAAAAGAAAATCAAGAAGTACTCACAAAGGGAGCACCGAGGTGGCAAGAGTCCATGGAGCCGAGTCGGTGGAAACAGACTCCGTGCAGAAAGGCCTGGCTTTGGGGCCTCCAGTCAGTAGAAGCAGACAGTGTGCAGGAAGGCTTGGCCACTCTTATTCTCTAACTCCTGTAGCAGCTCGTCCATCTCGTTCTCCATGTCGTCCATGTACTGGATATGCTGGCACAGCTCACAGATAAGGAAGGCCCCCAGGGTGGCCTCCTCCTGGTTGTCCTGGATATCCACGTTGATGACATGCACTGGCTGACAGGTCTCCTGTTCCCGGGAATTCAAATCTTCTACAACTTGGTCATAGACTCACTCCTCACAGGTGAGGATCAGATCAAACAGATCTTTGCAGTTCTGGAACCTCTCTGGTCGAGGCTTGATTCTCTTATTCCTATCCAACATGTGTAAGATTCCATTCTGTGTGTTGAGTTCTTTGTCTTTCGTAAGAAGATCATTTTGAAATCGTAGACATTAGGCTTGTCTGGGGCTGGTCCTGGGAGTTTCACATGTGTCCCTGTCCCAAAGGAGCGCACACTGAATCCTCGTTTGTTGAGGATGTTGTGTGCCTCCATGCTCTGGTTCTGGTTACTCGAGCACACCACCACCACCCACAGCGGCGAAGACGGCATGACAGCAGTGGCACCATCCACGGTGAACGCGACTTCCCCCTCTCCGGGACTCCCACCTGGTGGCTGCACTTCCACGTGACTGAAATGGCGGCCAGCACAACTTCTTATCACTAAGTCACCAGAGCTCCCTTCTCCTACCCAGTCCCACGTATTCTCTTCCAGTAAATCAAAACTTCACCTGGGAAGCCAACTCGTAATCAGCCTTTCCTCCCAAAATGGAGTGCTCCCGGTTTTGAGTAACATCTGGGCACTCCCGGCATGCAGGCAGCAATGTTTCTTCCTCCACTGGCCAGGACATTCCACTTTCTGGGCACACCCAGGGTCTCCAGCTGAAGAAACAAGCTGGGGCTGAGCCCAAGAGGCAGACAGCATGCCTGCTGGTCACTATGTCACCACCGACCAAGCAATTCTCAGTATGTCACCCAAACATGCATGCACACAGGCTGGTCAAGGCCTGCTCCACCACAACATCACCAAGCAGGAGGAACTTGAGATGGCAGGATTACCCACCCCCGCAGAACAAGTCTTTCCTAAGCTCCATGTTGCTTCACTGATAATCACCTGAGAAAAACTTTAATGAGCATCACTGGTTTAGATATGCAGGAGGCAGCTGGGAGATGAAAGGAAATGCATGCACTGGTGATTAGAAGATGCCAACTAACATTTCAGGTACAAGAAGCTGCTTTCTTCCCAGGCCCTACCCTACCTGAGATAGCTACCAGGCAATAAATGAACAAGGTGGGGTGAAAGTGGGGGGCGGAGCCCAGGAAAGGGAGGAAGTGGAGCCTGGTGAGGAGCCACCAGAGGGGCAACTAGGAAGGGGTGGAGGGGAGACATCTCAGGACCTAAAGGAGGAGCCAAAAAAGGGAAGGTTACAACAGCTAAGCCTCCACGTACTAGGAAAGAGGAAGGAAACTGCCTGCTTTCTTTTCTTGTGCCTCCGCATACACTCAAACAGCTACTGTTATGATTAAGGAGTTCTGGTGGAGCACCATCTGTCAGTGCCAGCTCTGCATGAGAAACGCCG
Source organism: Elephantulus edwardii (assembly GCF_000299155.1). Taxonomy (NCBI): domain Eukaryota; kingdom Metazoa; phylum Chordata; class Mammalia; order Macroscelidea; family Macroscelididae; genus Elephantulus; species Elephantulus edwardii. The sequence goes on from NW_006399968.1 coordinate 4,614,950, forward strand.
GGCAGTCTCCTCCTCAAAGACTGACAGCCTCTGCAGATGGCAGCAACTCGAGGGATAGAGGGCAGCGAGCCACCACCACAGATGTCATACACAAACTGACAAGGCTTTAGCAAATCTAGCCTGGAAACTAGCCTTTCTACAGGAAGATGTTCAAGTTTCCAACAGCTCTTTGCAAACTTCCAAAACACATTCCCTCTGGGGACTTTTCAAAAAGGCTTTGAAACAACAGATGCTGCAAAAGTGTCTATAAATTCCTGAATGTCTCTATTACAGATCATGGCACTTACTTACATTATCTGTGTTTAAAAATTTCCATTGCCAATAAATATTGCAGGTTAAACTAAGACATCCAGCCTTCCTCATTATGGCTCATCACAGTCAGAAAGAGCCTCCAGGGGGGGCTCAGGCTGTAAATTACAGAGAGGAGATTGCCCATCTTGCCATGGAGCCAGGCGGATTGAAGCCTTTGGGCTGACAGATAGCCATGATAGCCCTCAAGGGACTAAGTCTCTAAACAGAACTCTTTCCTCTAAACTTGCGGGCCTCTACGAGGGAACAAACTAACATGAGATCACGTTATACAGAACCGTCCTTGGAGAAGTAAGCGACAGACAGTGTGCACACGGGAGGGAAAACACAGTACAATTCCACCCTGGCAAGAGTAACAGGACACAGTTCCAGCATGTGTGTCATTACGCACTCACCTTCTGCAATCAAGACACATCTCCCTTAGAAGAGATGTTCTGGACATGTATTTGCAACATAAACTTCTGTTTCCTTATTACCACAATGTCTTCATTTTCCTTAAGCAATGGCCGTAATTTTTTTTTTTTTAAGCACAAGCTTGCTAACTTCAGTGTCAACTGAAGAGGGCTGCACCCATCCCATTCCCGCAAGCCTCTGGCTCCAGTATCACTCCAATGATACTTTTAAAACATTTTTCCTCACTGGTCACAATGTTACAAAATCATAATTCCTACAGAAGGAGCTCCTACCACAGTCTAGCTCCTTTACCACCTGCGCCCAAGAGCTCGCTGCTCTGCAGAATGCCAAGTGAAACCCTTGCCTGCTCCTAGCCGCTGTTCCAAGGCGCTGTCTGAAGATGCAAAACAGAATGACAAGCAACGTATTCTCCTCAGGATCCTTTCCTGCTCCCCCTCAGAACTCGCTGAAATGAAACTGAAACTGAACTTGTGGCTCTAATCAACAAAGCATTAAACCCTCCAGCGGGTTTTAAGAGACTGTACATCGCACTGAAGACTGCCTGCGCAGCAGCCGGTGGATCCGAACTCTTAATCCACTAGGCTACTGTTGTTGTTCTGAGCTGTTGAGGAGGAACCACTTCCTAGCTAATCCTCCTACAGATTTTCAGAGGCAGTGAATTGCACGGGAGATTGTCCATCCTCCCATGGAGCAGCTGGTGGATTCGAACAGCGTGCCTTTGCTTTGAAAGCGCAGCTCCTTACCACTAAGCCACCAGCGTTCTTTCCCTAAATGAGACACCTCCCTTTCCACAGTTGCACAGGGCTGGACGTGACTGTTTAAGAAATGTGCACCTGCCTGGACCCTGATTCTTGGACCCCAGGACTCGGTCTACCCCCTGAACGTGCACCCTTAGGCTGAGCTCCGCGGTCGTGCACGCCTGTCTCCTGTTTCCACCTGATGACCCCCTGTGCACCCCGAGCGGCCGCGTACCCGTCACGGTGAGGCGCCAGCAACCAGGTTCTCTGCAATCCAAAACTGAAGGGCCCAAAAGACTGCAGAAAATCCCGCACCTCAGGAGCGAGAGGCCGAGCTGTCACTGTGCAGAATTTAACAATTCTTTTAAAATGTTTATCATCGCAGATTATTTTCTAAAAAGGGCCCGCGCAAAAGGGCGCCGCCCTGCTCGCAGATCGGAGGCCGGGGTGTGCGCAGACGGGCGGGGGCTCCACGCATCCCCGGTGACACCCACCCCGGGCGTCCTCGCCGGAGACAAGACGACAAGGCGCGCAGAGAAGGCGATGTCGCCTCCGCACCCTCCGCGCGCCCTCCCCACCACGGCGCCGGGAGGGCAGGGCGGGGACAAAGGGCCGAGGGGGCGGCTCCGAGCGCCCACCCGCCCCCGGACATCAGCTCGCACCAACGCAGCGCGCTCAAAATGGAGGGAAACGGCCGTCGTTTCAAAGTGGCAGCTCCATTTCCGCGGCGCGTCCGAGCGCGGGGGAGGGGAGGAAAGAACAGCGCAGGCCCCGCGCCCGGCCCCTGGCCGGCCCGCCCGCAGCCACCGCCCACCCAGCCAGCGCGACCGGCCGCCCCCGCAGCCCCCCGAGCCCGGACAACGGCCGGCGGGGAGCCAAGCTGGACAGGGCGCTAACCTGCGCGGTCCCGAAGGGAACACGAACGGCTCCGAGAGCAACGCGGGCCAAACTGACGACGGTTCCGCGCGCGCGTCGGTACTCGCCCGCGTTCTCGCGCCTCGGCCGCGCGACTCGAGCGCGCGCCGCCCCAGCCCCAGCCCGGCCCGCCCCTCGCGGGCGACGCCCAGGGTCCCCATTGGCCAGTTGGCCTTTTGAATAGTCTCCGGCGCAGTCCATTGGCAGCTCGCCGTGGCGTGTGCGTGCCGCCCCGCTGTGAGCGCGGGGACGGGGCCCGCGAGTGCTGAAGGGAGCCCGGCGCGGCCAGGTCCCGGGGCGGGCGTCTCCCGGCCTTATCACCGCTGTGCAGGCACCTTCGCCGCCGCCCGCGCCTTCCGGGCTCCCGCCGCTGCCTAGGGGCGCGCAGCCGAGTGCAGGGCGCGGGGTGTCCGGGCGAGAGAAACAATCCAAGTCTACGGAGAAAATGCTGAATTCACTCGGTGATCAAGACCAACCTCCAGGCTGGAGGGCTTCCAGCCAAAAGCCTCCAATGCTCTCCTTCTTGCCTTAAAATCCCATAGAGGTTTCCAGCCCAGCAGTGCTCTTTTGTACGGGCGTTGGCGGTGCAGAGACCAGAACCAAAGCCTGGGGCTCCTGGGCTCTCCTTGGAGAGCAGTGGTTGCGGTAGGTAAATGCCCAAAAGTGCGCTACAACGCGCTGGCTTTCCAAAAAAGGGCTTTTTTAGGAGGGAAATTAGTTTTAGGGTGGTGGTTTTTAGGTGCTATCCAGTCAAGTATGATTCATAGCGACATTAGGAGCAACGGACCCCTTCCTATCCTGTGCCATCTTCACCATCTCTGACACACTTGTGCCCATTGCTGCACTGTGTCTATCCATCTTGTTGAGAGTCTTCCTGTCCTCTGCCTGCCTTCCACCTTTCCATGCATGATGTCCAAGGAGTATGTGAGAAGCTTCACAATCCTTGCCTACAAGAAGCTCTCTACTTTTAGGGTACCAACAGGAAATACCCCTTCCCCATGAAGTAGCCCTGAGTCCCAAGGACTAACACCAGCAACAACCTGCTCTATTAGATGCCACCTGCCTACTGCCCCCTAAATCAAGCTTTAATGGCTCCCCAGAATGCTAAGTCATTACGCTGCAAATTCAGAATTCAACATGGAGCCTGAATCTCCCGCCCCTTCACCCAAGTTGTCATTATTGGTTTAGTCCATTTCCTTCCTTTGAGGGCCGGAATTGTCAGTTAAGTTCCCTATTTTGCAGTGTGGTTTTAATCAAAGCATGTCTTAAGCAGTCTACTAGGTACATGTAAGTGAGTTTCTATTTTTGGACACTGTTCATTTAAATGATAATAAATAGGCTTTTGTTTGTTTCTAGACTAGCTTCTGATTCCAAGGTGAGAGGAACTCCCGTTGGTTTTTAATTGTCACCACAAAACACACAGGCTCACTTTTAAAAGTAAAACATGTAGCTTTCTCAGTCATTAATGTCCAGGATAGATGAGTTCATCAGCCTTTCCTGAGAGCAGGTTCTGACCAGAGGATGGTGAAAGGGCAGAGAATGTACAAAGTAGGCATGGGAACTACAGAGGGTGAAGGAATGGAGCGCCTGGGGGATGCCTCATCGGCCCCTGGGGGATGCAAACTGTGTGTGCTGGACTGAATCCAAAGGTTTGACAGTGCCATGTGGAAGTACCATAGAGGAGAGATGTGCTCCAGTTTCCATGAATATTACAACCAGTAAAACCCCAAGAAGCAGCTCTCTGAAGAGTGTAACGTGAGATTGCTGAGAGTCAGAATCAGCTGTCTGTTAACAAGTTTGGTTTTTAGTCTGTTCTGATTAAGTGTCATCGAGTTGACTAAGATTCACAGCAGCCCTGTGAAAAGTGAGTGGATCTGAGCCCTGCCTTATCCTGTGCCATCCTCGGCATCTCTGGCACACTCCAGCGCACTGTTACAGTCACTGTGTCAATCCTCTCACTGAGGGTCTTCCCCTACTTCATTGACACCCTCTGCCCCCACTTTCCAAGCTCAATCATCTGCCTCAGAAGCATCTTTTAGCCCACCTCGAAGGTAAACCTAGACTTGAGAATGGATGGGTATCCATATCTGAGTAGAACAAAGGAGAGTCAAGAAATCAGGCACGAACTTTCCAATCTAATGCCAAAAGCACAGTATTTGCTCTTTGGTGGTATTTTTTGGTGCCACTGAGTCAACTCCAACTCAGTGATCCTGTGAACAACAGACCACAGCTCACCCTGTCCGGAGCCATCCCCAGTCTAGACCACTCTCTCCCCATCCAGCGCCATCCCCAAGATCTACACCAGGCCCGCCCCAGCCAGCATTCCCCACTGTCTACGCCACACTCACCCTGTCCAGCATTCCCCACGGGCTGCACCACGCCTGGGCCATCCCACCTATACTCACCTGGTACAGCTTCATCCCCAGGGTCTACACCATGCTCAAGCCCATTTTGCAGTCTTTTTTACAAGGACTGACACTTTCTGACAACACTCCCAAAGTGAGACCGGGTTTTACCAACCTTGCCTCTAAGGAGCACCCTGGTTGCTCTTCTTCAAGATAGATTTGTTTGGGCTTTTTTGGCAGTTTTTAGCATATTCAATACTCTTCACCAAGTTGATGTTATAGCAGGAGAAACACCACAGTGCACTGCTTGATTAAATGTGCCTTATGGATACAGCTTTGTTTTTATGGTTCGCCTCTTAGATCAGAAAGATGTTGGGTAGACAGCAATCCCTTTTGCCGTGGTAGAGGAGCTCTGGAAGCCCAGTGTGCTGCGAACCTGAAGGTAGTATCTCAGATCTGCCAGGGACTCCTGGGGAGAAAGATGAACAGTCGCCTCCATGCGTTCACAACCTCGGAAACCTAACAGCTGGACAGCTGGTTCCAACACAACAGTAGTGCGCTGAAGTTGGGGCTTTGGGAAATGCTATCTGTTCCCATTCAGTTTTGCCCTGGGTGGAAATCCACACTGAGAAATGTACACTGCTCTCTGAAGTCAGATAACATTTGTGGGTTTGTTGGCAAACTCCCTTAACCTAAACTAGCATAACCACTAATGTAATATAATAATGCTAAGAGTTTGAATTAAATAGTGGAGTGCAAGTTCTATGCCAGGCCTTTGAGGACCTAAAAGAGATTCTATTTATAATACCCAAATTGCAAGTAGTTATGTGCCGTTGAGTCAGAACCGACCTATAGCTGACCCTCCAGTAGGTTGTCAGAGGCAGGAAATTGAACCAGAGGAGATTGGGATCTTTCTTCCATGGAGCAGCTTGAACCATGTGCCTTTGGGTTAGCAGTGCAGCTTCTTACCACTAGGCCACCAGGCCTCACTAATAGCCAAGCAGTGCAACATTATTGTTCATTCAAACTCTGTAACCAGTGTTTTTGCTGGATTTCCTTTGAGATACGTATTTCCTGGGCCACTTCTGCATATGAGTAAAAGATTTCTCTTTTTAGAAAAATAATCTCACAAATCAGTGTTAGAAAGTATTGTTAAAGAGTAACAACATGGAGTCTGCTGTAAGAGAAACAAGTGTATTGGGAACTAGAGGTGGTCCACACAAGAAAGCACCCACCCTCGGTGAGTGGCGTCCCGCTAGAGCACAAAATCTTTTTAGACTAGGAGCTAAAGGTTACAGAATTCATCATTGACTAAAAGGCCACCAGTTTATTACAGAGTGGTCCCAGGATAGCTACAAGACTACACAGCTGGTGTGGTCCATAGGGTTTTTCACTGCTAGCTGAAATGCTGTGTGTTTCCAAAGCATGGGTTCAGATCCACCAGCAGTCAGGATTGGGGAGCTCCAGTGGCCTAGTGGCATGGAGCTGCACTATCAAACAAAAGTCACGCAGTTCAAATCCATCAGCTTTTCCAAGAAAGAATGATGGGCCATCTCCTATGTGGTTTACTGCCTCTGAAAACCCGCTGGAAGGTCAGCTGTGAGCACACAACAGCAACGATGAAGATTTACAATCTCTGACCATTGGTACAAGCTGTTTAAGCTTCCATCTGTTTGACTGTATGAAAAGGACCTTCTATGAATAAAATATAATGTTGTCATTGTTATGTGCTGTCGAGTCACTTATGACTCACAACAACCCTATATACAACAGCCCTAAACCCTGCTCTATCTCTTGCCAACCTTACTGTCTCTGACACACCCATCCCCATCACCCCAGTGACGGAATCAATCCATCTCATCGAGGGTCTTCCCCTCCTGTGCTGTCCCTCCACCCTCCCAAGCATGACGTCCCTCTCTCTCCAAGGGCTGATCCCGCCTTGCAACAGGTCCAAAGTATGTCAGATACAGCTTCAGAATCCTTGCCTCCAAAGAGCAGCTTGACTTCACCCTCTCCAGGACAAATTTGTTTGTTCTCCTAACAGTCCATGGTATATTCAATACTTTCTCCAGCACCACAGCTCAAAAGCATCAACTCTCCTTCTACCATCCCCAGTCATAGTCCAGCTCTCTGAAGCATAGCAAGTAATGTCAAAGACCATGGCCTGTATCAGGCGCACCTTAGTCTCCAGACTGACATCGTTGCTCTTCAGTACTTTGGAGAAGTCTCTGATAGCAGACTTTCCCAGTGCAATTAGTCTTTTAATTTCCTGGCTGCTGGTACCAAGAGTATTGATTGTAGAGCCAAGCAAACTAAGCTGCCAACAATCTCAATCTCTTCACCGTCTATCATGATGCTCCTGACCACCCCGTGGTGAGAATCTTTGTTTTCCTGATGTTGAGCTTTAATTCATATTGAAGGCTACAGTCCTTAATGTGCACATCATTTCTGGTTTTTTATTATTTTTACTGATTTTCATATAATACTATTATAGTATGTTTCATTCATATATATTGCTTTTTGTTTTGGTTTTTTTTAATTTTTTTAACTTTTATTGTATTATTTTTATGTGTACCGTCAAATCAGATCTTACTGGTACAGGAGGAGATTGCCCCCTCCTTCGCCAGCAAAGCATCTGGTAGATTATATACATTGTTTTATAAAATCTTTCATTTACATTATTTCATACAATCATTCACATATATTACATTGTTTTTATACTAATTTACTTATGACATTCTAATACATTGTTTTTCACACCAGATCCTTCCCATTTCCCTCACCCTTCCCCATCGAACTGTACGAACTCATGATTAATACACACACACACACACACACACACACACACACACATCCTCCCCCCTCTGCTTCTATCCTCCCCCCTTGGATCCTTATACTCATTCTACAATAATGGCTTTATACAGTATTTGTCCTTGTGGGGCTGAGTTAGTTCACTTAGCATAATGTTCTCCAGTCCCTCCCAAGTTAGGTAATAATTTACAAAATGATCGCTCCTGCGTGCTGCATAGTGCTCCACTGTGTGAGTGTACCATAATTTCTCAATCCATTCGGTTGTGGTTGGACATCTGGGCTGTTTCCATGTTCTTGCGATGGTGAATAATGCTGCTGTGAACAATGTTTGTGCCCCAGTTCTCAAATTCTCAGGGTATATTCCAAGTAGTAGAATAGCTGGGTCATATGGAATTTCTATGCTCAACTTTTTTAGGAAGCGCCCACCAACAGTGTAGAAGAATTCCTATCTCTCCACATCCTCTCTATCATTTATTGCTTGCTTCCCTGTTAACCTTTGCCACTATTACTGGAGTGAGATGGTATCTCATTGTGGTTTTGATTTGCATCTTTCTTATTGCCAGTGATTTGGAGCATTTCTTCATGTGTCTCTTGCCCATTCAAATATCTTCCTCTGAAAATTCTTGCCATGTCTTTTGCCCATTTTGTAATTGGATTATCAGTCTTTTTTATTGTGGAGGCCCAGGAGTATTCTGTAAACTGTCATTATGAGACTCTTGTCTGAGGTCTGAGCTAGTATTGCCAAATGTTTGTTCCCAGTTGGTAGGTTTTCTTTTCACCCTGTTGGAAAAAGTTCTTTATACACACAGGGATTTAAACTTTAGAAGGTCTCATTTATCATTTTTATCCTCTTCAGATTGTGCATTTCTGGCTGTAGATTAAATGTTGTTGTTGTTGTTGAGTGCCATCGAGTTGTACATGACCCATAGTGACCCTATGAATGAAAGACCTGAACACTTGTATAACTTTCTTCATTTCTCCAAGTTCATAGCGTTCCCAGAGGCAAGCTATTTTGGAAGTGGATGCCATTTCTGCTTCCAAGCTTATTTTAATCAGGGAGCTCCACCAAACACTGTCCGCCATGTATAATTTTTGAAATTGTTTATGTTTCGCGTGAAAGCCAGGTGATAATAAATTCAGGCCCTCTTGGACTGGGTGAGGTAAGAAAGCATTCTTCCTTCTGAGCCTTTGTTCCCTTCTGTCTCTCTTGTCTCCGCCACTGGCCCTGTACCCCGTCTTAGGCCCTTCCTTCACCCCAAGGTGTCACTCCATCCTTCCCCACCTCGATCACCAGTCCTTCCATCTCCCTGCTGTTTGCTCTCTGTCCATATCTATAACAGAAAAGAAACTCGTCATCTCTCAAAGTCCTTCAGCCATCTTTCTTAATACAGAATTCAATCCATGAAATAAATATCTTTCTTTAAAATGTTCATTATAAGTCACCTGTCATGTAGCCACTGAACATATATGCAGAGGTTTCTTTTAACAAAGCTGCTAAAGTGGGAGTCCTGGAGGATGGCTGACCTCCCACAGCCAAGGCCTGCACCATAGCCAGACCAGCACCGAAGTGCAGAGTGGAATGTGATGGACCCAACTGTGATGATATTGTTGTTGGTAGGTGCCGTCAAGTCGGGTATGACTCACAGAGACCCCCACGGACAACAGATGTGTCACCTGCTCTGTCCTGCCTGGTGGCAACCACCCCTGAGCTATCTGAGCCCAGTGTTACAGTCCCAGTGTCAGTCTATCTTGGTGAGAGTCTTCCCCTCCTGTGCTGATCCTCCACCCTGCCTAGCCAGGTGTCCTTCTCCAAGGACTGCCCTTCCTGACAACATGCCCCAAGTGGATGAAGTGTCACCATTCATACCTCTTACCTGAATATACGTGTGTTCTGTGAGTTCTGAAGGACCACTGTAATGCACTATCAAACCCACAAGAGAAGCGGCAAGTGCCATGAGAGGGACGAATCAGAATTGGTAAAGGTCACTTGAGAGTGCAAGGATTTCCAATCTCACATGGTGGAAAGCTGACCTGTAATTGTATGCTTGTTTTTTTTTTTATCGCCCATGGGTTGGTGTATTTTTCATTCATTCTGTGGGATTCCCTGTATGTCTAACTCCTGAAGGGCTATCTTAGAACAATCACTTTGCAATAAGGGGAGAGTACTCTTATCTTTGTACTAAATTCAGTACCAAATGCAATTAAATCTCTTTACATACTTGAGGGAGATCTAAATACTTAAGATGATGAAGATAAAATCTTTGTAATTATTTTAAACATCTTCATTTTACTTGAGTGAGAACATAATAATTTCTTGGACAGCTTCAGACCTATTTGAAGTGTAGGGGGTTTTGCCTTTAGGTGTTTTTAAGTTCACTACAACTCATAGTGACCCTATGAACAGCAGACCTGATCTCACCTATGCTGTGCCATCTGAGATACCTGAGCCCATTGCTCCAGTCACTGTGTCAGTCTGTCTTGCTGTGGATCTTCCTCTTTCTCTGACCCTCCACTTTTCCCTATATGAGGTCTCTTTCCAAGGACTGGCCACTCCTTGCAACATTTCCAAGATGAAGTTTCACCATCATAGATTCTAAGGAGCATTTTGATTGATTGTGCTTCCCCCAGGCATGTTCTTTTGACCATCCATGAGATATTTAGTACTCTTCTCCAATATCACAACTTAAAGGCATTGATTCTTCTTCTTTTTTTTTTCTATAATTATATTTTATTAATTTTCATAAACATTTACAGAGATTTTGGGCTTCCACTCATTCATTGTTGCACTATTCT